>NC_090857.1:7358152-7664673 GCF_024217435.2 Syngnathus scovelli | reverse complement strand
TTCATAGTTCTTGGACCACTAGAAAGGGTGGACCCCAGAACTCGGTAAAGTAAGTCGGGTCCTGCAGAGGGAGGTTAACAAGGATGTGTGTGTGTGTGTGTGTGTGTGTGTGTGTGTGTGTGTGTGTGTTTGGACTTAACTACAGCATGTGGCCATGGTTCTTCCCGTGACAGTGCAGTGATTGCAAATAATAGGTTTAAGAATAAAAGCTCCAGAGTCAGCTCAGTAAGTCACTAAGACTTGAAATGCAATCTTTGAATAAAAACAAGTCAAGCAGATTGAATTGCACCAACAAGTTGCACTTTTTCAATTGGGCTTCAGTTAAATAGCTCATTATTTGACTAGAAAGCACAGAAGACACAAAAAGAGGACGAGGCAGTCAAGGGAGAAATCAAGTTGTTAACAAAACGTTCATTTGTTTCTCCCCTTTCCAACAATAAAATGTTGGCTATTTTAATATTTGAATTTTTGTCCTGTCTTCACTGCTACTACAGTTTAATAGGATTTGAAACCCCAGTAAAAAATAATAATATTATTCATTTTTTTTAACTGCTCCAGGACCTGAACTTCCCTTCTGGGAATCACAAAGAATAATCCTATTGTCTTTTATTTGTGATTTTAGTTTTGTGTTATTGTTTGTTAAATACCTTTTTATTATGCAAACATTTTAGTAGGGAACAGACTGTTTGACCATTATCAAGGTTCCAGTGTTCAGTTATGCAAACAATTTAAGAGGAATGTTTCACAACCAACTATTTTTTGGTCCAAACTAAACAGCAGCACAAAGAAAAACAACAGTGGAAAACAAACGTAATGAGGAAGCCATGCACAGATTTAAAACTGATGCATGTCTGCTGACCATCTCAAGATAGAATCGTGACTATAAATCATCGTGACTCATCTCTTATTTCACGCACACATACAAACAGACATATATAAGTGCACACTCACACGCACTTCGGTCTGAATCACTTTGCCTAAAAAAAAAAAAATCCCATCAAACTGTTGCAGCAATAGAGGGCGGAGCTTGGATAGAAATCATCTCTTCAAGGAACCATTTTACAAAAACAAATCTGTTCCCACATAATTACATAAGAACATAACACATTTGTTGGTCTTTTTTTTCAGCAGCCTACCGGGAAATTTTTGATGATGTGTCTGATGAGTAACTTGGTTAAAATGCATCATGGCCAATTTTCGATGCAATGCGCTGAATCGGAAGAACGGACGACAGTAAGTTGCACATGAGATTTTGTGCGAGCTTCGGAGCTTCACAGCTGCAGTAGAAATTACAGATATGGGTGGAATTTTCCAAAACAAGCCCGAGTGCTCGACAACTCAAATGTGTTTGGTGAAGCGACACAGGCAGCAATGTAAACAACCCCATCAGATGCATACCACAAATAGTTGCTGTGGAAAAAAAAAAATCATGTTCCCACTCGGAATCATGACAGCTAACATTAATGTGAGGATTAGATGTTTTTGTATCATCACAACAGTTTTTTACTGAATAGAAGATAACGTGTCAATCACGTGTTCAAAGCGAAATTTCTTCATATTTAAATTCAAATGTAGCGCTGATGAGAAACCGTTGCCTCCTCTAACATTTAAGTTGCCCGTTCCTGATCGACTTACATTTGCAGCATCTGTCGACACTAAATGGTTGCCCGTCTCAGATAATGTCAGATTAATGGGAGAAGAATCTCCTCCTGGCTGCAGCTTTGATTGACAGCCACTCAATTGTCCGCCCATTAAAGCCAAGCAGAGAATGAAAACAACACACGTACACAGACAATCTCAGTTTGCCAGAAGATGTTGACAAGGTCGATATTTTATAAGCGTAAACATAGCAGAGAAAGATGAAGCATCGCCGCATGGTGAGGATAAGCGTGACAAGTGAAAAGGCCGATACCTCGGCAGTGAGGTCCCTCGTCCCAGCCGTCGGTGCAGTCCGGATCTCCGTTGCACAATTTGCTCATGTGGATGCAAAGCTCGGTCCCGCCGCATTGGTACTCGTTCGGCGGGCACTTTAACACGGCACTGTGCGGGCCTGATGGAGACAAACACAATTGTGGTCAAGCCAAAATGTCATCAATTCAAATCCGGAATATTCTTGTATGGACTAGAAGTTTGAAATGTGAAGTTTAGTTTTTTCCAAATTGGTTAAGCTCAGCAGCACTCCACTATAAGTGGTTCCAGTGAGACGATAATTCTGTCGCAGGGATGACGAGTTTCACACAGCCTTAATGAAAAAGTGATGAACCTCTGCAACATTCTAGGCAGTCAGGCTCAATTCAGATTTTATGAGACAATAATGTAACCTAACTCATCATGAGATGACAGGTTTTGGTGGAACTTTGTACATGTGTGTTAAGACATTATGTTGTCCGTTACAATGTTATGAAACAGTTATTTTTTGTCTCTTAATCAATTCTTCATTCATTTTTTGTGGGTCAAAATAACACAAACTGATTTAGTAAACTCATTAACGGTGCTACCAAATGAGCCATCCAGCCGCTACCAACATTTTTGAAGAATTTTAGATTACATTTTTTAGATTAAACATATTTTACTCCCCGAACTCAAAAATATTATCTCATCAGCCCACCCAAAATCCAATCATCCACCCACACTGCATGGTCAAAATAATTAACCCTAAAAGTAACCCAATCTGCTCAAAATTCAAAACTACCCAACGTGTAGGTTAAAAAACAGGCACATATTTTTTGTGTTTTCTTCCTTTAGGGATCTACAACTTTACGGGGCAGCCAAAAGCCAATGCAAGTGTGGCCATAGAGGAAAAGCAGCAGAACGAGAAACACATAATTTCCCCTTCAGTGCTTTGACATGATGCACACATCCACGCAGAGACCAAACACCCACAATAAGCATGCCAGCGCAGTGGCCGGCAGGCATGCATGCATGCACGGCGGTGTTTGCCGAGAGATATCTTTGGGATCACTAAGGGAGAAAATATATCGCGAGTAAACACCAGTCTGGGCAGACATTCCTTAAAGGTTTTTTGCAGCTTGAATTTAAGAAACAAGTGACTCGACTGGCACAATTGAAACGCAGGGACTTTTTGGACTTCTTTTTCCTGGATGAGGTTTTGCTGCCTTGTGACTCCAACCATTATTTCATCCACAAAAGGACAAATGACTCAGCAAGAAGTCTGTCCTGTTGCCCACCATTTTGTGCAGCCTCTCCCAACGGCTGTGACGTATTTTCCAAGTCGAAGAAGGGCGGTGCGACATGATTAATGGGCGAAACAAAAGCACAAATTATCTACTTTCTTTTGATTCATCATAGCAACAAATCCATGAACCATGTTCATTAAATCATTGCTGTCAAAGTCTGAGCAAAAAAAATGACAACTACAAAGCTGAATTGAATTGGTTTATGACAGCGAACTGAAAAGGAAACAAGTTTGAAAGTGACTTTAAAAGGCGCTACACGCTCAGAGCAAACAAAAGATAAAATACTAGAAGGGGGCGGGTATGTGAACACAATCGTATCAGGGTGATGTGTGACGTTCTCCCCCGTGCCGGTTCTCCTATCGCTAAGCTGCCGACTTAACACTGGACAACAAAGGTTCCCATTCTGGATTAATACGTTTTATAAAGAACAGGGAGCCATAATAACAAGTGGGCTGCGGCCTTGCCATCAAACAGCTGACCCAGATCTACTCATGTTTGGCCAAGAGATTAAATATGAGGAAAAATCAAATGTAAGGTGTTAAAGAAGAAATGCCCCAAATAAAATGACATGCGAAAAAACAAACTATTTCGACGAGGCCTGAAGTAACCTCATCGAGACTCATCTTTCAGAGGACACATGGAATCGATTTGTCATGCCTCATGTGTTGCGTCGAATAAATGTGTGGTCAATTACGGAAGAAAGAAAACAATTGAAGTGAGGGAAAAAAAGAAGAGAAAGAATAGGGGAGCCTCGCAGCAGTTAATTGAACACCTCATTCATAGGAAGCGCTCCAAAGTCCCACAAGGCCCCATTCTTCAGTGAGCTGGCAGCAGATAGTAGCACTGCGATGGAAATGGCTACTCATGTTAAGTAAACGCCGCTTTTTATTCAATATTCCCTGTGGTGGTGAAACAACGCTATCTGGCAGGAATATTCTTGTCTTGAATTGACTAATATTTTCCGATGGCGATCCGGGAATTGTCGGAAAAACCTTCGCTCTTTGAAAAACATGTCACCCAAATGTTAATGATAAAGTTGAACTGGTGATAATAGTGTGATTTTTTTATTTATTATTTTAAATGAGGTCTATTTCTACTGTACCCGTACTCATTGTGCTTGTGCCTTATGTCCCTTGGAGGTCATAGATGTTTTAACTTGAGGTGTCAAAATTAATTGATGAATTGACAACAAATCGATTATCAAACGAATCACCTTGACTTTTAATACTCGATTAATTGTTTACATTTTTTTTTCAAAATTTATTTTGGAACACAATGACCATCAATTATTATTGTTATTGCTTTACAGTTGTTTAATTCTTTATTTTTTAATGTTTTTACATTTTAGACCATTCGATTAATCGATGGAATAATCGTTCCTAAAAATATTCTATAATATTCGATCATAATAGCCATAGTTTTATCACACAAAAATATTGTTTAGCAGTTTCTCAATCTACTATTCTAGCCATAGAAACCTTTCTTCAATCAAAACAAGACATGCAGGACAGCAGACACGGCACACGCGTCGAGTCATTAAGTCGCAGCAAACAGAGGTGGTTCACATGCTCCACGGGGCCACGCGAAATAAAGCCATTGTTTGATCACCTAAGTCGGCTGTGGCCTCATACAAATCACACTGAGCTGACGTGTCGTAAGCGGTGTCATGTGCAAACCTTGATCTGAACTGTGGTACGGCCACATGAGGAGAGACCAGAGGGGGTTATGGCCACGAGACGCAGCGGGGACGGGCGGGTGATTGATTACTATTGGCACACTCGTTTACCTCACGTCGAGGTGAGGGGTCATTTTCTGAATTTCAATTCACATTTATAGTCAGAAATCCTTCAATAATTACAATTTCCTTATTTTCACTCATGCCTTACAGACTGACGACTCTAATTGATCCTCATTTTAAACTCTGAATTCAACTGGCAAGTGACTGACTCGTCAATTAAATTCTCCTCATTATGAGCGGATTTCATCTTCATTTGTCAAAATATTACCACCGTGTCAATTGATAAGGAGATGACTTCTTCCAACTACAAGATGACTTTATTAGTCACGGATTATGTTATTCAGACGCCACTCTTCCAACACCACCCACACATTAGGCCTGACAGTGATGTAACCATACTCACCATGGCGATAAGTGTCACTGGATTCTCTAACAACAATCCATATCAAAGGAACATTTCCCAAATATATGCTCTACCAACAAATTTGGATCATCCAATATAATCCATCCAACCAGATGACGATGAATAATTAAACAAGCTGATCCGTAAATATACCTCATAAATAAATAGTGTTGCACCAGTTTAACGCCCTTAATGACACATTAAAATATTTTTTCTGACCACCGAGGAGCAGGCCATCTCGCTGACCAGCTGGCACTGTCTATGACGCCCGTGGCCTGAATGACGCATTCTTGGATGAGGTGAGTGAATGTCGACCTGGCACCCTCAGGGAACTGTTTGACCTGTCTTCACCGTCTGCCAAGCCAATAAAAAAAAAAAAATGAAGCCTCGATACAACTGGAGCAAAGTAATCACAACACAGCGAGGCTGTGAAACGACAGGATACAACTGGAAGTGCGAGTACTTGTCGCACATACAAAATGTGCCGGGAAAGTTCCAGACGAGGTGTCAAAAAATATAACCTGAGCTACAAAAATATTGGCCAATCAACCAGCGTGTCTACAAAGAGATCTTCGTCCGTGAGTCCAAAATGATCTGAGACTCACAAGTTTGGACATAGCCATGGAAAAACAGAGCATCACATTATTTGGAAAACAGTGTACGACTGATTGAAGCATTCATATTTCGTAACCTCTGTACAGGCCAGACTTTTTGATTCACAGTGCTGCTCTTCAGAAATATCAACAGTGCATTTGCAATCCTTCACGGGGGGGCTCCTGGGAGAGCTGGCAAGGTGACAAGCTAAGCAGGAAGCCCAAATCCAGCCTTCCATAGCATAACAAACTTGTCCAAATGTAGCAGCCCGACTGCTCCTTGGGGGGGACAAACCACTGAGCCAACCCTTCTATCATGCAAAGGTAAACAAGATTTCGTCAAGACTTTTATGACAACACCCGATTTCCCAAGCAAACAAACATGCTGTACAATATTAGCGGAGGTTATGGAAGAATAAAAAACTTTTAATGTCTTAGCTTCGCTACTGTGATGTACTGTTCTAATTTAGCACAACAAAACTTTTTTTTTATGAGGACACATTTATTTACCTCATGAATAATTGCTGAAATTCACTTTGAGCGCCAAACGTTTGTGCATATCCCAATTAGCAAAGCGAAAAAGGGCCAAACAAATATTCGTGTTCATTTTAGAAATCTACAGTAATTAAAACCAGTACACTGAAAAAAAATGCTATTGGAATTGACACTATTTTATTTGATTAAAGTTGGGAAAGGGCGGCCACTAGAGGCCATCTGCTACTACAACATCCGGGCTCTCCACGCGGAATTATTCACAACAGATGTGGAATGATAATGTCTTTTTGACCGTGTGATCTTCAGCACAACCAGGTGGCTGACATCCCATAAAAAGCCACGCTCATGACAGGTAAGGGGCAAGAGAAGACCAACAGCTGACGTCACTGGAAAAGATCGCACCACCAGTCCGAACCAGATGTTCAGCGTCTATGTTAATGCCTTCAATACATTATTTCTTTCCTGTTGTCTCTTGAGTCCCCTTGGAGTGCCTCTGGCCTTCTCCGACCGACGCTGTCTGTGGGAAGCCCTGCTGGGATTACATAATGACACCCCTCTCCCCCTCTTCAATTTAAACCCCCGGCGCACTTTTCTTGGCTGAACACAGTATGGGCCCTCTTGTCTTTCTTCAGCTTCTGCCAGACTTGTCTAAAATTGGCCTAGACTGGTGGCTGGCAGACCAGCGTACCCTTAAATATATCGTTTTTATGCTGACATTTAGTAGCTGCTGTTTGCATTTGATACAAACGAAATATCCTGAACTTTCGGAATGTGATTTGGAATAAATGTGAGGAGAAGTTAGCCCTGCTTGGATGTTAATAGTAATTATCATACGAGCAGTGGGCATCGGACTAAAAGTATTGTTAATTTTTTTAGACTAACCAACCAATTAACAAATAAAAATCTCAACAGATTTGAAAGAAATACATGACTTAGCAAAACTATGCATGTTTGCGAGTGTGTATTTCCGCACACCTGCAATTGGTTCCTTCCTCGGATCCTCAACATGTTCTTTCATGTCAAGGTTTTTGTCCGTGATGAGCTTTCTGGGCCGGGTGCTTTAAGGCGACAGTGTCAAGATCAAACAGTTCACTTCCTTGCTCCTATCTGAGCATCGTAATTATCGTCTGGGGTCAAGCGGCAAGTACATGACAGCGTAAATGCAGAACAAACTAAAATAAACCTCATTATTTCTTTCTGAAGTGACACGAGAGGTCATTACTATTGCACGAAACTCTTTTTAGTCTTTATAGTGATTACAATGTATATAATTCCAACAATAGAAATCAGCCTTTCTACAAGGGCTGTCAATCTCCTAAAAGGCTAATTGCTGCTTAGGGGGACTAGACTGTAAAAGTGTTCTTATTACAGGCCAGCGGCAGCCGGCATTACACTTCTTACGTTTCCAAGGCCACCTTGCTTTCGACGTGGGAACACTGCAGGAAAGAAAATGAATTCCACAGCCCGAGGAGCTCAAAAACACACCTCGCACTCTACCGACCTTTGGACTTTCTCATGTTGTAGCTTGGCTTTTGATTGTGAATGTAGATCTTTAGAAAAGGGCATATGCGCAAACAACCGTTGAGTTTTTTGTTGTCCTCTGTCAGTATGCCTCTATTCCACTGTGGCCTAGCACCCTGGGGTACAAAGGACAGCATTGTGGGAGAAATACAGCAGCTGCAGTGGACAGTGGCCGACTTCACGGGCAATAGCCGCCCCACCGACAAGGGCCGCTGTGAAACCGCATCCACGTAAGGAATCAATAAACCTTCCTTTTGCATCGTTGAACCGAAAGCTTCGTCAAAGTGCGCCGTCGCAATAAACAGAAACTTGACTGTGCACTGTGGTAGTGGAAAAGCTCGTGAGTCAGAGACAGGCCTTGCACCAGAAGGACAAAAACATAATGAGGGGAAGGCGTCGATGGTAGTCTGCAATTCCAAAGACAACCACAATTACAGTCCATTCTAACGCATGTAACCTTCACTGACATTCTTATTTAGAAAAATTATCAAATGATGTGAAACTTAATGCCGATTTTCTTTTGAATGTAACTACTCGAATTCCACGCTAGTCTCCTTACTGTGGCTTAAATGGATTAAATCAAGGACAAGCTCCATTGTTGTGATTTGATAGTGTGTCTCCTTCTGATGCGTTCAATGTGACGCGCTTTCCGCAGTTCCCTGCCAAACAATTTTTAAGTGACAGTGGTGTCAAACTCATTTTTATCGCAAGCCACTTTGACAGTGATACCAAAGAAATGTTTAATCGCCTCGTACTGATACATTTACACAACAAATAGATGGTTTACTAGTTTTGAAATCAGAACTAATGTTTTCTTCAGTTATTGTTCAAATTACTATAAAAAGGGTAAAACAGTTCTTACAAAACCTCAACATTATTATTTATTACACATGCAAATTAAAAATGATGGAATGGATTTTAGCAAGAATCATAGGAGTTGACATGATTTGATCTCATGGGCCATAAAGAATGACATGGCGGGCTGAATCTAGCCCCCGGGCCTTGGGTTTGACACCTGTGATCTAAAATAGCTTTTACATGTGCCTTTAGGATTTTTTGGTACATTCATCCACTGATGTTGAATTGCATTCTCTGTTCTGTTCTCTGGTGTTTGATAGACTTGATGGGTTCCTCCTTAAACTGTCCGCAGATTACTGTCCAAAATGACTTTTGGAGACGTTTTTCAGAGGTCCAAAGGAACCTCTGATTGATAAAAAAATTATTTCTCATTACTTTTTGCCCTCTTAGTGAAAGGCCTTTCTCTGACTCACAACCTTTTCCACTACCACAGTGTGAAGCCAAGTTTCTTGGGTGCGCTATTCCCGTAAGTGTTTTTCAGAGGTACTGGCAGAAGCGAGACTTAGAATGAGACAAGGGATGCAGTCACTGTTGTCTCTGTCCCAGATAGAGACATGGAAGCAGGCTCGCCCACAGTTGAGAAGGAGGAGGAAGGAGCAGGTTGTGCAAAACAGCAGGTTTCTCCATTGCTGTGGCTGCGTTTTTAATGACTTCCAGACTGACTCGCTTTTTTTTTTTCTTACGGCGTCTAGACTTCAACTCGAAGCTTCATCCAGGCTAACCGTCCAAAAACATGTCAAAGGTATATACACACACACTTTTTCCCCTACGTCCAAACGTCCTGTCCTCTTGGAAAACTAAAAGCTGACCAAAGAGAGACACAGCTGCTCTCATTCCCTCACCAGGGATCCACCCTGAGAGCATTTCATCTCTAATGTAGACTTTGAAAACAAGGCTGTCTTTTTTTAGTACATTCATTTTGTCTCATTAACCGCATCTACTGTGGCGCTGGAAGAAAAAAGGATATCCCTTCCATCCCAGATGAAAACAAAACATCGTAAATCTCCATGATCATAAGCTTTACTGCAAAATGACCTAAATGGACAGCAAACAAAACACCCGATTGTTTTCGCTCGTCACGCCAAATAAATCGAATAGAGCTCTCAATCTAAGTCAATCACAAAGTGTTAAGGGGATGAAATATTAAAGTCAACTGAAATCCATCTCTCGGTAAACTTTAAATGTTATTTTTCAAACTGTTATTACATTCATTTGTAACGCAATACGCTGGAAATAAATGAAGGTAAATGCGCATCACACTGAATGATTAAAAAAACAAAAATAGGCATCCTGAACCATCTCAATGTCTGTAAATTACATGATGCGTGTATTTAGAGCTGAAGAAGCATTCACTTCCACCAAAGCTCCAATTATGTACTTTGAATACTTAAATGTCAGCCAAGGTTTGCTGTAAATACAGAAAGATCCACACAATCAGAGTCAACAATAACAACATCTAAAAAAAAAAAAAAGTATGGCTTCCGTGTAGACTTTTTTTTTTTTTTTAGAAACACTTACAAATATCCGGCTCCTCGTCCGAGCCGTCCGGACAGTCTTTCTCGCGGTCGCAGCGCCATCCCTTTGAGATGCACGTCACGCCATCTTTACAGACAAATTGCTTCGGGCTGCAGGTCTTTGGAGCTGAAAAGCAACAGATCAGAATATGTTAAAACACTAGAGAAGAAAAAATCCTTTTGAGTCAATAATATTTATTCTGGGGTCTCATTAGTTTGAAGCTTCTGTTTCATTCTTTACCATTGGCTGGCTGATGGAAAAAGAAAAGTGGTTGCAATCAAAGCATCTTGGAAAAGCTTTGCATAAACTTGAAGCCCCCATATAGTGCATTCAGGTCAGTGGTTCCAACGGTACAACGCAAAGATAAGATCAAATAACATCCCCTCCAGTTCCAATCAAACAGACAAATCCTCGTGGACCAGCAGAGAGACTAGATCAGGGGTCACCGGAACCCGAAACATAAGCAGGTTTCGCATGAATCATAATGTGTAATTTAAACTATATACAAACTACAGATGTAACGATTAATCGACAACTAATTGATTATCAAATGTATGTATTAATCAGTTATTTTTTAGAATTGTTACATCTTTCATGTGTAATTTAAACTCTATATAAACTACAGAAGCAACGATTAATCGACAACTCATCGATTATCAAATTCATGTATTAATCATTTTTGATTATAGTCCTTTATGAAAGCAAACTGATTATCTTTGTGTTGAATGGAAATAAAATTTAAAAAATCTATTTACTTTTAGGAACAGTGATCCGTAATTCTTGAATGATTAATCATGAAGTAATCATTAGGCACACACTGGCGTCAGTAAGTCATTAGGGGGTTTAGTGAGTTTCCTTTAATAAGACGTTGTCAGTGACTGATGAAGGCCATTCTGACAGTGAAAAGGCAGCTAGTCTTATGAAAGTTTCTCTTTTTTCTCCTCGTCACTGCCATCTTCATACCCATTACAGTGAAAAATCCTTTTCTTTGTGATATAGTACTTTTTATAATCGCTCAAGGGGGACTTCAGTCGTCGTCAGGAAGCAACGTAGCATTTTTCCAACAGCAACCTGTCAGTTTTTTGTGTACAAGCAAGAATTAAACCATGAGCCGGTCTTAAAAGCCCAAGATTTTACTGCCACTCCTGACTGCGGTCCGAAAGTGGACCGCAATCATTCTGGAACTCTGACTGACCTCCGTGGGTAATGACAATGTCAACCCCTAGATAAGAGCCTTTAGGTTTCAATGTGTTTCACACGACATGGGCAGAATATAAAAAAAAATAAAAAAAACACTAAGAAATACCGCTGTCACCTCGGGATTGTTTGGCACTACGATGGGAAAGTGGGCTATCATCGTTCACAGATGATGGAATGAAGGCAGCTAAGCGGTGTGACGGCATTTACATTTAAAGCTAGCCTCCACGGAGCTCAACCTAAAAACGAAGAATCCATCCTGACATGTTGCCGCACTCCACTTAACACGTGTGTGTGTGTGCGTTTGTGTGTGTATACATGGTATGGCACAATTTCTCTCTGAGAAGTCACAAGGTTTTGATTTATTCATGAACGGTAGCCAGGATTACACTCAGGATGCATCACTATTTCCTTTCTCAAAGGTCTTTGTTTGTTTGCATGTTTGTAGAGATCAAGAACATCTGTAGCAGGCAGCGCCTGTCTTCCGTCCACAGCTTATTTCGATGCTGGAGCCTGGCAGGATACTCTGTTTCCAATAAAAGCTGTGGGTGGAGCACGAGGGGCTGGTGACAGAAACATATCACAGAGCTCAGGAAGTAGGTCAGGAGGTTAGAGAGGTGGAGGTGCGAGTTACTGTAGAGTGGAGAAGTCAGTCTCCAAACATGCACGGTGTGACTTTTTATTGTTTATGTTGATGGCGTGTTGCTAAGTAACACGCTACTCCAAAATGTGCACTCAACAAATGACTGCACGTTATGGAGCACATAAGAAAGGGAAAGACTGGTTGTGAATTTGAATTTCAGTATAATGAGGCAATATTGGAGTCTTTAACTTTGCATTTCTGTTTGAGGGAGCGACGTCGCAAAGGCATCGTGTCACATTTATAGCACCTTGTTAAGTAAAAAGACTGCGTATTTATTTATTTCATTTAATAGTGCATTTATGTTCAGTGAAGTCTAAAAAGACTTAAGTAAAATCCATAAAATACTGTTTGTTTTTTAAGCCAAATTATGGTAAGTCATAAAGGTTGTTTTTTTGTTTTTTTTTTAAACCAGAACAAACTTGACTCTTAAATGGCACTGTTAAAAGGCCCGGGTGTCATTTTTATGTGAGGCCGGGTTGTCGGAAACAGCTGAATGTAACTATTATAACTGGTAAGCTAACTTAGGTACATTTAATCAAATCAAGCAATCAGTAAAAGTAACTTATTTTTAAAGCAACTAATCTGTATAAGCTGATTGACAGAATTCTTTTATTTTACATTTCACTGTTCAAGCTGCAAAATACGCTTCTGACACAGAGACGTCTGAACCTCAGCCCGAAGACCATTTGGACCTCTCTATCTCATGCGAATTCATTTGCTTCCACGTCACGTATTTTAGGTGTCTTTGTTTTTTTGCTATAATGTAGTTATCAGCACGGCTCCCGAGAAAGTGAAAATTACAATTAATTGTGCTATCAAGAAGCTCTGGAAAGTGAGTGTGCCCTCCACGACACACTCGATGGTTAGCCAAGCCTTCAGCAATCCCTGTGGAAGATCATCAAGTAGCTTATTATTTCAAGGATGTACCTTGAAATATATGTCATAATTTCTTACTCGGGCATTGTGACTTCTCAGCTTTCCTTCACAATTTCCCGAGCTCAAGTGGGATACTGAGATGAGATGGAGGAATGTCGCACATGACTAGCCCGTGTGTTTACCAAGGTAGAAGCTACTTTTGGGTCATCTCCATTCGGGCAACAGCATCACACATGCCGCCCCCACACCCACCGCGCTGCCGACAAGATGAGTTAGGAAACGTCTTCTCCAAAGACAAACACCACCCACTCCTCCAGCCACAGCCCCATTTCCTCGTGCCCACGACAAGGCTAAAAATAAGTTGGACGTCTGCCTTTGGAGATCAGCGAGGGCACTCCAAAGTTGCAGCTGAGACTGTCAACAGGGGTGAGTGTCCACTCTTCAAAGTCGACTGCGGAAATTATATTATAAAAGGAAAACCTGTCTTCAAGCCAGATGATCCCCATTCATACGGCCTTGAGAGCTAACGCTCCAGGGGGGCGGATTTGTTCCTGACCCTTTTCTTTGACCTCCATATTAAGGGGAGAAAGGAAACAGAATTTTCCCGCAGGGCGAAGTTAAGTCATAGCAAACTTACTCTGATTCATCAGTCTATGAAATGAATACAAAAGATAACAACGCTTTGCATTGGCCGCATCATGGAGGACAATCACACAGAACTCACAAAACTTTTGTTTACAAAAAGATAATAAGTCCACTGCAACCTTTCTTGACGCCATGACGACTGCATAAACAATCCGAGCTAACCACCACTGTGGACTTAGTCCACGTTCCTTTCTGGACTAAGGATTTAATGACTCCGCCTCAAGTATTGCGAATAATAAAAATGTCAGGGCACACAAAAACACCGGGTGGGCGTGTTGGCTGAGGTAATTGCATAGCGTGCTTATTCAAAACGTTTACACACACTTGCGATGTCTACTGGGGTTGAAAAGTCACAGAGTTTAGTCTAGTCAAGATAGGGTGTACTTTCACGAGCAAAACACGGAGTTTCTCAAGAACAGACTGTAATCCTGCCATTTTAAATTTACTGTCCATTACGATTTCACAAGTATTTGAGGGGAAGCAGATAAACAACATGACAACACTGTTGCTCATAAATATCCTGACATCCATTATGAGGAAGTCAACTCAAAATGTGTTATTTGTATTTTTGCCTCTGAAACAAAATCACATTTTATAAAAAAACAATCTTAAAGGTTTGGGCCAAAATTAGGAAAACATCAATTCGGCCTGATTGGTTCAAGTCTTAGAAGTGTTTCATCCTCCACCACAACAAAGGCATGAAGACATCCAAGGTTTTGGAATAGAGGAGTGGAGAAGATGAAGGGGGAGGAAAAGTTTTCCAATTTGCCATGTTGTAAACATAGAAGGGGGCCCCAGCTGTGCTTCCTTGTTAAATAAACCATTTCAACAGAGTTTGGAGGAACTGTGCAAGATGGAGAAATGATAGAAAAGAAAAAGCTCGCGGATTGCAAATAAGGATTAACATGGGACTTTCAATGGTTTGAATAGCGCCAATGGAACTCAATATTTGGTTTAAGATGATTTTTTTTCTATCAATCATTGTTATAGAATGGATAACTCTCTCTGAATGTTTAAAACTTCTGTTGTGATGCCATATTGTGATGTAGGCCTAAACTGACACAATAGATCAACAGCGCCTCTGCTGGTTGCAGCCATGTGGTGCAATCTTATTTTGCTTCCCGATACAAGGAAGCAATAATCAATTCCAAACATCAATTAAGCAATCATAACTCAGATCCGTAGTGTATAATAGGTCTACATAAGTATGTGGTGTAACAAAAACCCAGAAGGAGACTTAACATCAAGAATGTCATTGTGTGTGACGTCGGTTGCAAAAGGAATTAGGATTTTTTTTTTTTTTTTTTTTACAGGTCAGCTCTGAGCACAAAGTAGATCTAAACAAGCCATAGTGGTACTGAAAGGCACAACCTCTTAACAAAGCCGAGTAATCACAAAAGCGCTTAATTAAGAACATCTCGGATGTCTGGCTAAGATTTCGCTACGACTGAAGCCCGAAGCTGTAATCAACCAAGACAGATATTTGTGTTAGCCTCAGCATCGGAACCCCGAGGAAAACGACTTTAACTTCCACATGAGGACAACATAAAATTCAGTGGGGGGAGAGTAAGGATGGTAAATTTAAGAGAACCCCAAGGTGTGATACTCAATTATCAACAGTCAGTTTAGACAAATCCCTCCGCCATGCTGCCATTGCAAGAGTGCACGCTGTACGAAGCTACAGAGGGAGAACGATGACAATTAAGCCTACTTAGTATGCCGCTCAAGGGAAACATTAAAGGAGATTATACAAAATTCTTCTGTGCCTTTTCACAAGATCAGTGCAAGTTTCAAGTTTGTATGTGTGACGCAGGAGCGCCGAGATTCTCTAGAATGTTCACCAAGCATTCTGAATTTGAAAGCATTCATTCATTTATTTTTAATGGCATTTTCATTCAAATATATTTCACTCAAGGAATGCGTGGTTGATTCACAGATCAAACATCTATTGTGAATTTTACCGTTCAGATTCCTATAAAGAAACTAAAACAGGTGGACATGTGCGTTCAAACACTTACAGAAGGACGAATTATGTCCACCAGTCAACAATTACTTAATCAATTATTCAAATGATGTCCTAATGTACTGTTGATATTTGGATTACATTACTAAGCCACGCAGGCAAAATAACAGACATCACACAAGCGATGCCCGTGTTACACCGCTGTGAAAAAATGTGAAAACCATCCTCATTTTCATTGTTCCATTCAGACAGATAATACATATCATTATAATAATACGAGGTTTTATCAGGGTGCTGAATCGCCGCAACCTGTCAGATGTGTCTGCTTCGATTTTAGCGAATGCTCATCTACAAAGGCCACCACTCTGCTCCCTTACACAACTGCCACTGAAAATATGGACGTCGGGCGAGCGAAAATACCACTGAAGAGTAAAATGGATGACAATGAAAGTATGAGATGCGTCGGCCGGAGCTTAAAGTAGAACATATTTCGATAGGGGAAAGGAATCATCTCTTTAAAAAATCATCTGATGATTACAAATCGCCGCTATCTTGAATTAATTGGCCACATGCCGTACATGGCGCAATGTCAGCATTCTGTCTTGCTCTCTAGGCAGTGAAAGACCACAACAATGAGAGGTGAGTATGCTACAAGCCTTGTAAAGAAGAAAAATGCCTCCGCCGCCATTTGGGCGTATTTGGGTCCGGATGATAAAACGGAGCCTGACAACAAAGCAGGGGCCATTCGTCTCGGAAAGCTGCCACCAAAGAAGCCAACACATTACGCGGCTCCTGTGCTCCAATTCAAATGCTGCAACAAAAGAAACTAGAGCTGAAATACATCATACGGCACTTAAATGTCTTTTAGCATATTTCAATGTGTTCTGATTTTTTCTACAAATCTTCAGCGTTGCAAGTGAGCGAGAGCAGATCTCGGTTGACTTTAAGTGCGGGCTAGACTGGTCATGAGCCAATCACAGGGCACAGATGGACAAGCGTCTCCCAATCACATTTACCGTAATTTCTGGACTACAAACCGCACCCGAATATAAGCCCCACCAGCTAAAATTAGAGGGAAATCCTGTTTTGTTCATATATAAGCCGCATTGGACTATAAGCCGCAGGTGTTTTAATGTTCAATTTCCGTATATAAGAGAATATGGGCAAATCGTACAATATCATAAAAATCATGAAAAATCCATAGATAAGTCAGAGCCGCAAAATACGGTGCATATTTATTTTTATTTTTATCATACTTTATCTAGTTTGTATATATATTGTTTTTAAAGGGACCAAACATTCATTTTAGAAAAGACCAGCTGTCAATAAGTTTAAAGGTAAACACTACCATTACCCAGAGGTACAACTTATCGACCAAAGTAATGAATATATTCAATTATATTCAATTGCCAAGGTAAGTCTATTCGATCTTTAAAATTCCAGCCCAACTTGATACTTGTAGTGGTAAACTGTCTTGTTAAGAAATCAATTTACAACGCTTTCCATTAAGTACAACTACGCTGAAGCGCTTTAATGAAGTATAAATAATATATGTATGCATGCGAGTATGAATTATAATGGTGCAATGTAGTATTTTACAGTGATAAAAAAATATTACATCCATGGCTCGCTCCATGGACTTGTTTAATCTTCAACTTAGTAAACTGTGAAGAATTTGATGATACTTCTTAGCGCAATAATGTGGCTGGATTTCAATGAGCTTCGCTTGTTATTTTCCTTCCGAAAATCCACTGAGCAAAGGACTGGATTACATAGCAGCTATTTTACAGCGTCGCATTTGATATTTAACCACAGAACAAGCTGAGATATGCACAATTGGAAATGCATTTTCCACATGCACTTTCAATTTGAGTGAGCAAGACTAAGCTGCCAAATGCACTCCGTTTGCCATCTTGCTTAGAGTTGTCAGCAAACTGTCAAATGGGAACCTTTTGGCCATGTGATGATGTTGGCCACCCCGTTGATCTTCGAAGCAAATGTTACAAGTGAGGCCACATAGGGATGATGAATATTACGTTTGTGAAAAGAGGATGGAATTGTACGATTGAGTTTAATTTAGCAAGCAGACAAAAGTTGGCTGGGGTGTTTTTGCAATGACATTGTGTCATACGGTGAAGCAATCTGAATTCCTTCATTAGGGCCTTTTCCACTAAGCCCCCAATTAGCAGAGTTTTCAGAACAATCTGAGACTGTTCGCTGAGGTCTCCTCTGTGAAACAAAGGGCAGTTTAGACCCAATTAAACCAAAGGGCTTGCTGGTGACCTGGGGCCTGGCTACACTACTAAGAGTCTTTGGTGGTTCGGCACATGGCAAAACAACGCTATGCAAGACAGGAGAAAGAAAAAAAAAAAAAAGATTTAATCCTTGAATCTGATTTATCACGTTTGATAAAGGTTAACGTGACCAGGCTGGCAAGGGGGCTGGTATTCAGTTGATGGGAAATAATGACTCAAATATAATAAAACTATTCAGGGGGAAAAAACATTTCACAATGCTGTATTTAAAAAAAAAATAAAAATTAAAAAAAAAAATATGTCAGAGTGACCTTAAATCAGGGGTGTTAACTCTGGCCCACAAGCCAAATTGGGAAAAGGAAGATTGTTAAAAGAGCATGCACTACTTGGATACAACCAGCAGAGGCGCCGTAGATTCAGTCGCAACTACTTTGTAGCATGAAGACGAACAATATGACATCAATGATGGGGATTTGAGCTACACACTCCAATATGGTGCAAATCTTCCAGGTAGCATTCAAACAATACTGGCAAGGGAACAGAAGTTCAGGGTTGAAGCCATCTCGTGGAGTAACAAAGTTAGCAAAATTGCCAGTGGAGTTAGCACCCAGTATGAATGCAAGATGTCAATGTCAACTAAGTTTACATTTATTTATTTATTTATTTATTTATTTATTTATTTATTTATTTATTCATTTATTTATTTGGGCCCTCAGGTCTGACTGTCTTTCTGTCGGCTGTCATTATTGCAAATTAATTGTAAAACAGTTGTTGTGAAACTGATTATTCTTGAAATAAACATTCAACTTTCCTTGGGGCCTTTTTGAAAGCAAAAGTGATTATCAATGTGATATTTAAGGCATGCTGACATGAGGCAATTTGTATTGTACAATTACTACGCAGTTAATTCAATTAAACATCAGTATGACACGATGTTGAATCGGGTATTTAAAAAAAATTGGTTTTAAAGACAGATGAACAGATTGTTGGTTTTCCCTATAGTCAAGGTGTTGACAAATGTCTACATCTACTTCTACAAGTGAGATTTGTAAGCTTGTTAGACTTGTTGGTGGTTGCAGGCTACATTCAAGGTGGTAATTGAGCTACATTTTGTCGAGTGCAACAACAAGACTTCAAAGATTTTTGGCTGGACGATGAATCTCATAAAATCCAGCTAGTGATTTAAAACAGACAAGCGTTGAAAGACCTCCACAATTTAATATCACAAGCAAATGCTAATTAGTTTTAGAAGAGCTTTGTATTCGTGAAAAGGTTGAAAAAAGACAAAGCTCAATGTTAAAAGCAACAAATTCCACTTTTCAACTGAATAGAATTGAGACTTTTCTCCTGCCACCGCAGCGAGGCGTGCGTGAGTAAGATTGGGAGGTTTTAATGGCTTCCAGAAGTTGTTCCAGACTGTGAAGGTGTGCAAGGTCAGTTGCTGGAAGAAGGGAGGGGGCTCTTTTAATCTGGAAATGGCAACACAAAAGTCATACTGGTTCCACTGGAAAGTCTATTATTGAATCTATTGAAAATGAGAGCGGATTTGATTTGATATTCTAACAAATTATTTGAATTTATGATCAAAATTCTGGAATCCTCCATGATGTCGCAACATTTCAAGAAGGTTCTTCCAAAACAGAAACGTCAGATTATACTAAAAACTGTGAAGAAAAAGACTTTAATGCAAATTATTACTGTGGACCCCAAAGATAGGAGCTAAGGTTCAAGGTAGCCAATTTGAGACCTCTAATTTTGACATACCACCACCACTCACTGACATTAAAAATACACACACATCAAGTGCTACTTAAAAGCAAGAGCTCCTGGGGCCTGTGCCATCATTTTCTCAATGAATGTCAGTGCCTCCTCTCACAAAAAGAGGAAGGTTGACTGTGACACTGCAATATTCACTGCAATATTCACATGTTGCCCAAACAAAAGACTCATTTTAATTGGTGCCTCAACCTGGAGCAAGCAGTCGTGCACCGTGAGTTGAGAAAAAAAAAAAAAAAAGCAGCAGGTGATAGGGAATGCATAACAAGATCGCTTACCATCAACAGCCCTGGATGGTGAAACGACTTCCGAGCTGTGCAACATTCCCAAGACGAGCAATCCTGCTGCCAGCACGTTGGCCGCTGTGCGCAACATTGTTGTGGTTTATCCGAAGAGAAAATTAGTCATCAATCGCCTCTTGGAGCTGTCACGCTGGTTGGTTGCAGACAGGCGAGAAGATGCTCCTCGCAGGGCATCCACTGCCACTGCGTGCGAAACAGCGCGCTGAGTGTCAAGGCTCAAGGCTTCCGGCTCGGTCTTCACCCAGCCAGTCCGGGGCTGCCTCGGGGGCTCCCCGGATGCATGGACAGCCCGGCCACCCTCTCGAAGGCTAGCGGGCGCAGCTAGCCTGGATTTTGCGCTCGAGTTGGAGCCGCTGCCTGCAACTCGATCGTCCGGGGTGGGTGAGGGTGATCGGGTGTGCTTTTCGTTCTGGCAGTGGAGGAGGCGAGTGGAGTGCGTCAAGAAGCTGGTGGAAGGTTGGGAGCACTTTGCCGGTCGCCTCTGTCGCCGCTGGCCACAGATTGACGAGCTGGAGGTTCCGAGCGCCGTCAGCCAGCGGTCTGATGAGTGACGTCGGCTGGCCTTCCTCCTCTTCTTCCTCCTCCTCCTCTTCCTCCTCCTCCTCTTCTTCCTCCTCCTCTTCTTCCTCCTCCTCCTCCTCCTCAGATCCCCCCCCTCAGTACCACATGCATTCTTCGAATTGTATGTTGCACAGGTCGGTGTGTGCGTGCGTGTGTTTACGGTAATTTTCCAGAAAGTTTACGGAAATTTTGGGTGATTTAGTGAAATGGTAAACAATCCATGTTTAAATTTATATATACTATATAAACGATGAAACAAATAAAATATTAACACATGACAGTTCCATGTATTTTTTTGTATGCAGACCTATGTCAAATTTAAAACATTTTACTGAGCAATCAATTCCCACCTTGAATAACCAAATCCTGAATGGTGAGTTAAATATTACTCTTCCTCCGCCCTCACCGAACCATTTCAAAACTCTGAACTCCTCATCCAGCAAATTAGTTGTTCATTCATATATAATCACAAATTCCTTTGAATGTTGAGCTGAGAGATAATTTATTTCTCCCAAGTTGCTCATTCGTAGCCATTCCTGATTTAGCTCATTTGCCCATACACTATTTCACTAAATATTGATTCAAACCATTACAACATCAAACTGTGACATTTATCGGAAAGTATTTTCCAGTCCACAAATTCCCACTATAATTTACATTTTCCAAGCCCATAAGTCCAAATCGATATAGCCATTTTATATTTTGACGTCTCCTCCAGGCACATTCCTCAATCAATCAAAAAAATTGACATATTGTACGGCACCTTTTTTTATATCCCCCAAAACAAAAACAAAATCAATTAATTCTGCAGCAACTGAGTTTATCAGCGTTTTACCATTCACTCGAAACAGAAAGTGCAGTTATAACAGTATTGTCTTCAAATATATATTCATGACATCATCTTGGTGACGAGGAAGATGATGATGATGATGATGCCATCTGAACCGTTTTAATTGAAAAACAATGCTATCGCGGCAGCAGATAGATATACGCAGGTTAATTGAAGAAAAAAATAATTGTTCCATCACTGGCATAGACTAATGAAGAGGAAACATGATAATTTCCAGACAAATTTCATTTCACGCTCCTGAAACACTTCCCTGAGGGAACCAGTGTGAAGACAATGTTCTATGAATGTGGTGATGGTGACGTTGCAAGTCTGATGACCCTGCTTTTTGTAAATGTCCTGTCGTGAGAGAAGGATGCTTGAGGGACGTGCTGTATACTTTTTTTCACATTCCTATCCTGAGCAGTGCAGTTTCTTTTCCAGTGTGAAGAGGTGACACTTTGCCCAGTATTGCTGTATAAGTTGCTAGCAAAAAAAATCTGTGTGTACCAATAGTGTGAACACACTCGCTTATTTATGGTTAGATTTTCTTTAGGCACAAACTACACGTGCAAATATGCTCAAGATCAGTGAAAAGCGGGGCAACAGCGACATCTACAGGTTTTATAATGTCAATGTTGAGAGGAACAAAGGGTTCTTTCTTTGTGTGAGGGGGCTGGAGAGTTGGCTGGGGAAAATACTGTAACTCACCACCAAAATGACTCTTTGGTTTCCAGCCCACCACTTTACCGTGGCCAGTTATTCTATCGCACAAAGAAAAATGACTAGCTTATGTATGCATTTTCACTTTCTCGTCACATTCTTGACTTTGTTTTTTTTTCTCAGGCATTGGCTTGCTTATTTTAGCACTTTCATTGGTGCTTGCAAATGTGGTCATGCCAGATGTTTTTGCCCGATCTGAAATGCAGTGGAAGAGACAGGAAAGCTGCATTTACACACTGTGCAATGGAAACATACTGATCAAATTAATTAAATCTTACTATAAAAGAATAGTTGTACTTTTAGTTTCTTGCTTTACACTGCCACTGTTTTATTTATTTGATTTAAAGCTTCCATTATATTGAGTGTAATGTATTATAGTTTACCAAATGCTGATTTCAAGTTAAATCGGGTATCAATTGAATAATTTTGTACCTTTGTCACAAACACAGAGTTATGATGACACATCTCATTTTTGTAAGTACTGTATTTCTTTGTTTTAACCCGAACCGACATAGGCAGTAAAAAAATATTTGCGTATACAGTTCACCAGCAGAGAGCAGCAAAACCCAAGTTGTACTGAACGAGAGCAACTTGGACGTCAACAGAATAATCAAGCAGCTTTTGAGTATTGTAGCAGTCTTTTTTGTTCAAAATGTAAAAGCAATTGGAACGTACATTTTAAAAAAGAGGCAAAAGCCCTTTTTCATAATCAGTTAACTTCAAAAAGTCTTTTTTTTCACGAATGTCAAAACAATGAGAACATTCAAAGTTCAGAAAATTCAAAGAGCAAGTCTCGCATCCCAGTGTAAGTAATACTTGCAAAAAATCATTATAAAATAATCAATCCAAGAAATGCATACATCTCTACTTCCTCGTACCATTAAATGCCTCTTCTAATTCATCTTTGAGCTAATTTATCTTTCATGAGTAGCTGCGGCGTATTGATTTGTTCCTCTGCAGCATCATGTTGTAACATGATACTTTTATCTGAGGGGAATAGCTCAGTGCCCTTTTGCGCAACCCATACTGCAGTCCGCACATCATGCAGTCTTTTGTCCCCCTAGCTCGCTAAAAAAAAAAATTGAAATCATAGTTGGTCATGCAGCCCAGCATTAATGCCATAAAGAATAATAGAAAGATGTTTTTTCCCAGAGAGGACTTTAGGCAGCATTTGTGTTAGAATAAACACTAGTTACTAACATTCACTTAGCAAAGGTGTGACTTGACTGTATATTACAGACATCTTAAACCCAGAAGTTCACTATTCCCATTGGGAAATCTCAAGCGGGAAAAAGTCTTCATGTTGAATTGCACTGCTAGATGTTATCCTTGGGCCTGCTCTACTGGGCCACTTGTCCAGGATGGAAACGTGAAAACACCATTCATCTGGCTTATGTCATGACTGGGACGAGTATTTCATCTGTCATTCTCTCATCCACGACGCACCTCCACCCACTTTGTTGTAGCTGTGATAGAAGCCAGGAACAATTTGTTGAATGCAGACAATCAACAAAGAGCCCCCCCACCCTCTTCCCCTCCCCAGCTTTATATGGTGTTTACCAAAAGCATAGTAATTGGAAAAGATAGATCCAGACAGTCACTTTGTTGAACCCCCCCCCCCCCCCCCCCCCCCCCCCCCTCCACTAACGAGATCCACAAGTGTGCCTGCTGTAAGCAAGCACATGCATAAATCTCTAAACGGCATCATGATTTGGAGCAACACCATGGCTCATGTTGTACACTCTCCCTTTCTCCCGCCCTTCCCAGCTCCTCCCCTCCTTTGCCTCTGAGCCAGATGGATTATCTCATCAATCAAAGTTCCTGGAATCACATCCTGTGTGTGCGCGTCCCACCGAGGCAGTTACTCTCTCATGCACCGCAGCCATTTTGCAAGGAATGCAAACTAATGCTGGAAAAGGATTTTTTTTTTTTTTTTTACTATTCATACCTATCCATCTGCTCATTGTGAAAGGGGGGAATACACAGGAAACCGCTAATCTTACGCCGGCACGAAAGTGTGCGCTTTGAGCAGACTGCAATTTGAATGTTTCTGGATAACAGCAGGAATGACTCAGATTGAAAAATAATCAGTAAAGAAAGTAATCATGGTAGTTTGGAAATAGGGGAAGGAGCAAATAGAGTAAAACCTCAAATGGCCCTCGTGTAACTCCAAACATTTTTTTCTTTATCTTTTGGCGCGAAGAAGATTGTGAAGAATGATAAAGAAAAGACTAAACCAAGGTGGCACTTTTGGGCACGTTAAATAGTGGCAATTGTGCGCTAATGCATTTAAAATACGTTAATAATTGTAAAATAATTGTAAACTTAACCACAACCCAGTTATAAGTAGGTGTGCGCACTTTTGCAACTACGTTATCTCCACTTAAAAGGATTCCATTTTTTTCCAACCGCATCAAACAAGTTACTGGTTAAGATTTGAGGTGGCTATTCTTTGTCTCATTGTTTTATTTCACAAAACTTAGCATTTGAGCAGGGGTGTGTAGACTTTGTATAGCCCTTGTAGATGGAAGCATTTAGTGAAAAAAAGTGGCCAATGGGTAATTTATTTTTACTCTTTACAATATTTGCTTAGGTTTTGTTTTTAACATGCACATTGAGTATTGTTAACTTAATTTTACACTTGTAAGACAATTAAAAATAGTCTGGAATGTTTATTATGCTAGCACAGTGCTAGTTTGACCTTGGAACTAATTAGTTACATCTCCATTATTAATTCAAAAGCAATTGTATTCAACCAGAGCGACACCACTGTATTCTACAGATGCATAAGATAGAAATAATTCATAGCAAAGCTTTTAAACTCGATGTATAACAGAGGAAAGAAAATAGCTATTGGCTCAACCCTCAAACCGTCTTTTCACGATTGGCTTTGTTTTCATGGAGCTGAAAAATTTGTCCTTTGTCTTAATGAGACAAGAATAGCAACGTCGGAAATGTCAGCATTTCAGTTCAAAGATCTTGACCCCCTTCGCCCCCGACTCCCTTTGTGGTCGACAGAGTGAAGGGAGGAAGCTTGACCATGTTTCCTCGTTGCACTCTTGTCCCCCTCTCCTCTTCTTCCTTGAAGCCAGCAATTATGCAGCGGGATATGCTGATAACACCTAAAGAATTCCAGGCATGCACAAACAGCCCATCCCCCATCCGATTCGCTTCTCTCTCTCCCCTTTGCCTGCCCTTGCCCCCTTCCTTTCCCTTCCTCCCTCCCTTCTTCCTTCGCTGGGATTTTCTTTCTGCCTTCCCAAATCCACCGCTCATGTTACTTGCAGTTAGACTAAATAGTCCGCTTCACAGATTCTTGAAACGCAAAAGGATTATTTTGAGGAAAGTTGTTTTTTTGAACTTGGCTTTGTCTTGTGTTGTTTTCCCCAAAACATTAAATCCCATTTTGCAAAATGTAACCCTGATTGGATATTTTTCTTTTTAAGACAAAGCTTAAATTTTGCCATTGCCCTGACAGTTGAGGAAGATTGTTGTCACATGTACCAAACAGCCATTACTTGCCAGAAATTCCTGCAACTCCATCAATGTGCTGTCTGCCTCTTGGCTTGTCTGCCAATGTTATTGCATCACTTTGGGCGGGATGGGACATATGTTCTTGGCAATGTCACTCTTGTGTGGTATTTTCTTATATGAACGATAACTTCAGTCTTCACTATGTTCCTAATGCCTTGAAAATTATTTTTTCTCTCTTCACCTGACTAACACCTTTGAACTATAAAACTCTTGTGCTGCAAGAAATGTCAGGAGTAAAATGAACAAAACAAAAGCGGAGATGATGTTGGAATTCCTCCTTGTGCAAACAAACACATGCAAATACTGCATTTGTACACAAGCTGCATACTTTTCTCCTTCTACAACAAACCTTCTCAAACTTCCTCTTTCACACTTGCCTTCCAAAACACATTCCAGCCACAGGGAAGGCTTGAGTGATTGTGTGTGTGTGTGTGTGTGTGTGTGTGTGTGAGTGAGTGTGTGCACGCGTGTGGTCTGGTGGGCAGACTTGTAACCCGACTACTCTGGTGTGAAGCCAGCACATCCATCACTTTATCGGTGCACTGCTGGCACACATCTCCAACGCGCCATACTTACTGCATGGGAAACGCAAATTGCACCTCGCTATTGATTCGACTGCAGATGTTTCTCATTAAAATGCAACTTCATCTAAATATTAAGATACCTTGAAACAAAAGCAGATGTTTAGCGGTTGGCACACTTTTGGATACTTTGTGGGAAAAAAAAAAAACTCTGTGGTCTGTTTACAATTAATTACGGCAACATACACAACATGCAACGTCTTGTGTTTTTTTTCTTCTTGAAATATGATTTCAATTTATTTTAATACATTGTTAAAATGAGATTTAAAACAATGCTTTACAATATTTCTGATCGTGCCAGTTTAAGGTTGGAAAAAATGAATTCCTGTAGTTGAACTATTTGAAAGTTACCCAGCGCCCCAGAATGATTTGTGTATGATTTGGAAGTTCACATGAAGTTTTTGAAATAGTTTTTGAAAACATTCCCCAATTTCATTTCTACGCCAGTGAACTCTGCTTTCTTTCATGTGCTTTCCACTCATTTGACCTTGAACCCCAACTTGACAGTCTCACTAACCACACATGAACTTGTTGAACTGTTCCACGGCAGTTTTGTTCGATTTACACACACGCACATGCACGCACACACACACTCGCTAGCTTCCCATCCTCCCACCCAAATAATAGTCCACTTTGATCACCAAGGTTCACGCCTACAGATTCGACACTTTGCGCGGTACATATGCATTTGTCCTTGAGGTTGATGGCCGCAAAATGTGGGAGTTGAAATTGTGCAGGCTTGACTGATTGGAGATAAAATGCAAATTTTCATTTCAACCAGGACAAAATAACTACAAAAAAAATGCTGAGTTACTTTACTGTAGCTCTATATCTCAAGTATGGATTCCCAAACCAGAAAACTTAGTTTGGAGGGGGCGTGGTTCCATAGCAACGAGCCTGTTGATGTGCAAACAATGTTGATGTCAAAGAGGCCACTTGTGCCTGACTTATAAATTGTGCTCAGTGCAGCAATGTCATTGGTGTGTCCCAGAGCACACAGATGATAAACAACGCACACACACGCACACACACACACACACACACACACACACACACACGCACATGTTGAATTGAAGGAATCACAAGCCAACCAAAACTGCTTACATGGCAAAACTGTACTCATCAAACGTTGCATTGTCGGGGGCGTGGACATGGAAATGTGTTGGCCCATCAGCAGATCAGGCACTTTAGGATGCCAGTGGGCTTTTTATGAACGCTATAAATCGGTGGTATGGAATGATTGAAATGCTTTTCGAATGAGGTTATTTAGTTTCTGTAAAAGCCGGATTGGTTATAGTTCTTCATTATGCAAATGTTCCGCGTCAAACTTAAGGTATAAAAAAGGCTGCAGGGTTTCGCGTCATGCCCAGCATTTATGGAAGAACTAATTTAAGCGTAAAATGATGTTCCGCAGATGTAATTCCCTGCTTTTAGCGTCTCGGTTCTGCGTATTTCATATTCATATGGCGCCGTCATGATGTCATAAAAGACGCTATGATGTGATGCGGATGGAACGTATGATTATTTTAAATTGCTTTCTGGGTCAAACTAGCAACGAGTCTTTACAATGCAGTGAATTAATTGCCTTGTGGTGATTCATTTGAATGCCACTGCATTTTAGGCATCAGGTTTCAGCCGCCATCTGCCCAGGGATTCATTTCTCAGCCAATCTGTAGCAACAGGAGAAAGTGAAAAGACATTTAAATATAGAAGTAAAAGTATAGTCCAGGGTCTCTGACAAAAGCATCTTGAATACGATGGGAAAGGTGACTTGAGGACATTCACGAGACAACGCTAAGTCTTTTAGGTTTAGTACCCTGTACGTGTGTGTGCGTGCGCATGTGTGTGTGTCTGATGTTTAACAACCTTTCTCGGTGACCTTCACAGGAAACTACAGGGCATCATTAGACTTGGCACCAGATGCACTCAACCACATTCCTCCTTTAAAAAAAAACAACTTTCTTTACTGATTCTTCTCATGATAAATGTGTAATGAGAGTGGAAAAATACAACAAAATGTTGCTCAGATAAACAAGGAAAACATCCACATAGCTTTAGCCACCCAGTCTGCTAGGCATTGCTAACATTAACCTTACACAAATGGTACAGCAGCACATGTAGGCAGACAATTTAAATGCACTCTTTATCTTTGGCAAAAAAATCAACTAATATTGGAGTTGACATGTCTCAATGAACAGTAAATCTGTCTGTCTGTTTTACACTGCCCTCGGGTGGCACACCATAAAAATCAGTACAATGGCGATTCAATTGATGCAATAAGACATAATCTATTATTTGGAAAAAAATGTTAATACCTCCAGTAATCGATTTCAAGCTCCCATGAGCTGTTTCACTGTGAAAATGCTTTGTATCCAATTTGTGCTGTATAACCAATTGCTAAAAGAAGTCAGAATGGCAGCTGGTTCATTTAAGGTGACAGGAGATGGAATCATATGAGTGACCTTTGGCTATCAATTGCTCGCATTCATTGCACAAGAGCTTGGACGTCAAGTTACATCATTGTCCTACTTCGCTGACACACAAACATGCATATTTCAGTTGAAGTGAAGTGCAGCAATGTACTCGGAGCGTATTTCTAGGGTGACAATCTCGAATGTTGATGATCTTAGTGTTTGTGACAGCTAAAATTATTATTTTTTTACTGGTCCAACGTAAAGGGAAGAAAAACAGCAAGTCAGCCTGCAAAATAATGCTTTAAACCCGCAATAAGAGAAATTACAGTGACAAATAAAAGCCCCGTGAGTAACACCGTAATAACCGAACCACGATGGAGCGAGGGAACACTGTAATCCCACCTTGTGCTGCAAGGGAACCCACCTGGGAGTAGCGCTGCCCACCCCTTCCCGATCTCGGCCCTCCCTTGTCCCCTGCTCTCGTCTCCCCTTCTCTCCCTCCTTCCTCCGGCCGCGTCCCGTAGCAGCAGCACCACTCGCAGTCAAGCAGCGGGACTCCAGGCACTACCTCCCCAGCTGCTGACGTCAGCTGGCAGCCTGGGCAGTGCTCGCCGCTCCGGACATAGCGCCGAGAAAAAATGCTGCTCTCCGTACCGCCAAGGGCAGGAATCAACCCGTACAGCGGCTTTAACAGCAGAAACAGCAAAAAGGTAAAATCTCTCTCGCTTTTCTACCATTTTGACTCGACTTCAGCTTGCGGGGCAACACGCCCGTCCGCTCGCGCGCGTCGCCACGGAGAGGCTGGTGACAGTGGGTTGGCTGCAGTGTCCTTGAGAGGCCACTTGAATTTAACTTTTGCACTTTAGCGGACCACCGACATTATTCACAGCCGTCCGGGTCCGGCTCGGTCCGAACCGGTCGATCGCGGGATGACGTTTAGTGGCGGCCGTCTCTAGCCTTCTGTGTATAGTATGCGTGCGGTTGCTACACGGGCGCGATGTGGACGAGGATTTGACGCTCTTGGGGGAAAAAGTCTCCGGCGCAGAGGAACTTGTGTGCGGACGCCGTGCGTGAAAGTGGGAGCTGAGGCGCGAGTTTAACATGATCGCAAATAAATACTTCTCTTTTCGCCTTCTTTCCATCGAATGTTACAACCCGGCTAAGTTGGCAAACTTTGTTTTCCGTGCGTTTCCCTTGTGGAAGTGGAATATGCCCCACCCCTTTGGAAAAAAAAAAAGCCCAGAATTATTCCCAGAATTGAGAATCCCGTGGATACTGTTTACACTGTCACATTTTGAAACCAGTTTGAAGACGCCCACTCCTTAAAAAAAAAAAAAAAAAAAACAGCAGTCACGACGTTCGTGTTAAAACGTAATTGAAAGCCGAGCTGTTTCTGTTTGATAGATTCTTGTGGAGTCTTTGAATCATTTCCCCTTGAGCCAGAGGCTGCTTACATCCTGTCTCCATCGACCATATTTATGGGAAAAAAAATATTTCCCCTCATAATGCATGCATCCTAGCATGTACTATGTACAGTGACATTTTTTCTTCCTGCGATAGAGGCCAACGCCTGGCTACTCATATCAACATTTGCGTCTGCATGAGCATTAGGTTTCAATTGTCGTCTTCTTCCCCTCCAGACACACTCGCAATATATTGTACTGAATATTCGTCACTGTGAGACTTGTTAACTCATAAATCTTCTTTCCCTAAATGATTAAAGTGGATTATTTTCAGATTTTCATTGTCACGTCTTGTTTAAAAATAGCTGCTTTGTAGTAGAACACATTGAAAAACGGGGTCATTTACTTGCCAGATAAACTTCTTCCACAGTTTCCTGCTTGCAATATTGCATATTCATGTTCAATTAAAACGGTAATGTACACAGAAAATCTGTATTTTCTGCTTTGACTGCACTAGTTTGAACCAATGTTAAATGCATTTGTCGAAGAGAGATGCTCGAACGTCACCAGATCAGAGGACAGTGAGATGGAAACAATTGATCTGCTGTAGCGACCCCTAAATGGGAGCAGCCCAAAAAAGATAGTATATCTTTTTTATCTTTTGCAAAAAATTAGTATTAACTAATTGATGCAGCTAACTGAGCAGTTGTGACCTTCTTATTTGTGCATACACCTGTGGGTGCACTATACTGCCCCCTGGTGTCCAATGTGCACATACCAGAAGGTGTGGCATAATGAAATCGTAACACAAACTGTTAAATTATATTTACTCTGTTTCTATACTGTGGAGTGCTATTCTTATAAAGAAAAAAAACCTGCTGGAGTTTTACGGCCACATGGAATTGATTAATGTCATTTCAATTTATTTCAGTGGGGGAAGAAGATTTGACATTGTCTTGAGTTACAAGCACAGTATTGAAACAATTTAATCTTATTCTTGACTTTTGATTACATCTGTCAGCGCCTTTCCTCAAGAGTTGTTCGACAATACAGTGCCGCATATGGCTAAGCTTTTGCGTCGGAGTCGGGCTGTGCTGACTGGAGAAAATCCTTCTTGATGTGGAGGTCTGATGAATGCGACACGGTCAATCAGACTGCGGTCACATTTCAAAACATCACATCTCGTCGACGACGTACTTTAAGAAAATGGACTGGGCCCAAATTAATAAAAATCAGATGTGTTGTTCAGTCTGCCATGATAAAATCTGTGGGCAAAAAAAAGCCCATTTGGGATAATGCCCACTTTATAACAGTATCAATGTTAGCAAGTAATTTCTTTGGCTTTGAACTAACATTGGCGCAGTCAACAGAAAGCGAAGCTGCTTTTTGAGTGATGACGAGTTACTTAAGGTTCATTGTTAATCAAATGTTACTCCTCGCCATCAGATTTGGACAGCAAATCTGAAACGGGACAATTAAAACAGCAGAGCAGATTGTTCAAAACACAGATGCTCTTGACGCACGTGCTTTCATGGAAAATACTATGAATGGCGCCGCAATTCGTCAGCACAGATAAGAGTCCGTGTCAACAATCCGAGTGCTGTTATTGCCGACTTACTTTGAAAATAGTATTGCGTCATAATCTCTGTAAAAGAGGCTGAAAGCCACTTGGGTCATGTTCAATATATGTCAACAGAAGTATACATAAGGACAGTTTTTCAAGTCATAATCTGGACGTTTATGTTGATAGCCATGTGATTCATGTTTCAAAGTGTTTCTTGTTCTGAATCTAAATTGATGTAGCTAACGATCTTACGGCGTGGCCGCTATTGAGACGCAAACACACAAGAGTGGGCGGCGTTTAAGTACCCCAGGCACGTATGTAGCGCGACATAGAAAATAGAAAAGGTTATATGAATATTTTGTTTCTTCTACGCATTACGTGACCCCCGTGGGCATAGAAAATGGCAGCGATGATATACTGCAGTATGATGCAGCAGGATGCTAACGCTAATGTGTAGGATCCAGCACATAAAACAGTGATGCATTACGACAACTGTTATTGCGCCAAGGCACCCATTTTACACGAGATAAATCTCCAGGAATATCACTGAGCAATAATTAAGAATGATGTCATCTTAATTTACTTACAAATGGAAAAATCACTATAGGGGTCGAACTTGTATCGGAATACCGCCAAGCTAGGTTTGGAACTAATGTGGTATATCAAACGCAGACACAATTGAAAGATTATTTGGGAGACCCCTTTTATCTTTATAAACCTCCTCGCAGTCGAACAAATCTCAAGGATTCGGAATAGGCCAAACATTGAAAATAGAAGCATTTGTTAGAATCTCCAAACCTCCTTTGGCCTACTTAGTGAAGAAAAGGTTCAGCAAAAGGTCAGGCGACTGTGTAAATGTCCCCCCCCCCCTCCCATCGCCTTCGTAGAGTTTCCCTCCGCTGCTCACATTCTGCCATATCTGAGTCGCACGATTACACAAAATAAATGTCTGAACACAAAATAAACACAAAGAGGGGTGAGAAAAGCTCTTTGTGTGTGTGGGGGGGGCGGCGATTAGAGAGCCCGGCAGCTCCAAGGTGTTTGGTTTCTGTTGCGCGCAAAGCCGCCGGCTCCTCCCCTGACTCAGCACCTCATTTCCTCCTTCGAATAAATAGAATTAATGTTCTCAAATTAAATTTGGTCATTTTCCACGTAAGGCTTCCTGAGAGGAAAAATAACAGGAGACGGGCTGTCGCCTCTCAAGGTACCGCAGGTCTCGTTCGCTCAGGGCCTCGTCCAACGGCTTGTTTATGTTCTTTTCAGTCAGACGTTCATTCTCATCTCGCGATGAGCTCATCGGAAAAAAATGTCAATGTCTATTACGCCGACTTAATTGTCCAGATGAGCCAACAGACATTCAACAGCATCACAACACAACTAAATTCCGTCGTCAAACTGAATATGATAGACTAAAAAAAATAAAAATAAATCAGCTCACACAGCAGAGCCTTTTAACTTGAAACTTTTAAAGGCTCATTGAGTCATTTTACTCGAGCCGGGTTCCTTCTGCCTTGCACTCCACCCTGTAATGAGCAAAGTCCTTTTCATCTATGCACCTCTTTTTTTTTTTGCATGGGTGCCATTTGAATTTAATGATGACGTTTAACATGTAAAATACCTTGTAATTTTATGGCACTACTCTGTGAAGATCTAAGCCGTGTTTTTATTCTATCAAGATGCTCCACAATTATTTACAAGCGCTTATTTATTTGTTTAAATCTTTTGAATGTCTCTTCTGGTAATCAAAAGGCTTATTATTATCTTAAACATTTGCAAAATGTTATGGTGGAAATTTTTCAAAAATAATAGCCTTATCATTTCCATCCAAGACTAAAATAGTAGAAAGACATGTGCTTGCATGTTTGGGTATGCACTACTTTGGTGCAACGCTTATTTAGCAAAGTGAGTCGAGTCGTCACGATATTAATTCAAGTCTTAATTCGCATATTATATACAAGCGAGTTTCGTCAGGCCCACATGGATAATAAAAACAGGAGTGAACGGCTAGATGTTTATACGGGAAGAGGATAGCGTAGGATGAAAGGGGTCATCTGAATGACCCCCCTCCCCCAATATCTAATTACCACAGAGTGTGCTATATTGTATCATTTTATCATATTGTTAATCTACAGACCGTAGTCCCTGTGCCGCCCATCTTGGTCTAATACTGGAGGGCTGAAATCAAGGCAAGGTGAACTTCAGAGGTAGTTTCACCCCATTTTTGCTCTACAGCCAACACTGTCAAAACAATCTCTGTGCACACGGTGCTAGCAAAAAAAACAAAAAACAGGTCCAGTCGCACATGGCTTGTTGTGGCGGTTTTAAACATTTGTAACAATGTACATTTGCATATTTTAAGGTTGAGAATTGGAGTTACGGGTTTGATGGTTCTCTTGGCCACAGTAAATATCGACTTAAGCGCTTATTAAGCTAATTTGCACGCCACAAAAGAGCAGCTCTGTCTTCTCGATTGTTATTCGGGCTGTGAGTTACTGTACTGCCATGTGTAAGTCCTCGAAGATTTCTGACATAAAACATTTTTTTTAGGGGGTGGTACATTTAGTAGTTCTACAACAAAGTAGCCAAAGACATTTTATCGCATTTAAACTGCCTGTAGATTTAATTGTAGAACGCTATATGGGAATCTGTTATAAATATTCAGCATTTGACGCTAACCTATTTTTTCCCACCTCAAACATCAATCAACCCCAAAATAAAATCCTCCAGTTTGTATTGTATTTGCGTCAAGGCACTTCAAGGCACTCATTGATCAACGTTGTCAGCTCTCATCAAACAGCTAATTTTAAGCGGCAGGTTTAGACAGAATTTGTGACGTTACAAATATTTGCAAGTTAGCTCTGCTCTATTATTCAAGTTCGCACAATGGAATGTCGAAGCTTGGAGCTTTTAGCGATTAAATACTTGACGTTAGATTCATATGAATGCAGGATACAGCATGTCTCAAATCCATCTGTAGCTTTTGAAGTTGTTGCTGTGTGCTCAAAATGATGCCATCTATTACTGTACTATATATATATGCATATACATACAGAATATATGCATCGGTATAGATCTTGTTAGATGGTCCAAATGTACCCAATGACGTGTTGGTGAGAGCATATTAAAGTAGAAGGGGGTAGCAAACAGCTATCTGGTCCATCCTGGATCAAATTTCAGAAGGGCACACAGGGGCTGTTTGTGCACTTAGAGCAGAAATGCTTCCTCTCTTTGTCTGCGAGACATTTAGCCAGAGTCAAAAAGGCAGACCGGACAGCTGTTCTGAACCATTCTCAGCGCCAGTCGATCAGATAGCACCCACCCAAAACACGGCCTTTTGAGTGCACAAATCTGTGCCGCCGCAAGAATGTTTACAATCTGTAACTTGTACACGCCTTTAATTTAATTGGAATTGTTCTAGCAAATACGCAATATGTTTATTGTAGGAGAAATGTTCTAAAAATGGACATGACTTTTGAAATGGAATATTATTTGTTATCATAAGCCATTTTTCAACAGTACTTAAAGGTAGAGGCTTACACAAAGGCAGATTGTTGAAATATGGTTTTAACTAACCAAAAAATACAATTAAAATCATTTACATGATTTATTTTCAATTAAGCTAAATCCTAGTTACTCTTGAGGCAAGTCATTGCCGGTCACATTTAACAGTAAAATAAATTAAAGTGCAAGCCACAGCGCCTTTTATTTAGCGCACGCAAGACCGACATGACGTTGGGTCACTTTGACGAAATATCTTTGACACTTTCCGATTGCTTCCCTTAAAGTGTGCCCGCCTGCAATGGCGGTTATGCGCCACATCATAACTTGGTTCTTTTTTAGTCCAAGCAAGCCTTTTAAGCTCGGAGCACGGCACACTGACAGACTGCCAACAGCCCTTCATGTCCTGAAACGGCTGGATGGGGATTAAGCATAGCTCACCTCACCTGTCTGGTCGACACATTGAAAAGAACTCAACTTAAATATCCGTGTCCTCACTTGTGCGCCTGCACCAGAAAAAAACACCATGCATATTAAGTATTAACAATGGGAAATATCTGCCATCAAATTTTGATGTCGGCTAGGCTACTTTGAATTTTCGCCGTGACTCAAGTTTCACCTTCCGGCCCAAGTATGTGTATCTATTTCTCGGTCTAACGTGTCAGATGTTTTGGACCGGTCCCAAAAGCGTCTGCCCGCTGAGCCATCCGGTCAAGGTGAGCAGGCAGCGGCGGGGGCCAGACGGCGAGTGAGGCGAGTTGTCTAAAGTAGCGCGACGACGATGATGATGCCAGACGCTCGGTGTGCCTCTCATTCTTGTTAGATCTCCAGCTGGGCTGTTGGCCAGCGTCTCTGTGGGTGTATACGTTTCAAAGCTCCCTCGCCTCGCGCCATCCGAAACTGCTTGAAAGCAAACACGTGCCTGTGCATCTGCGCATCAAGGTGCCATCGTACCCTAAGAGACAGACAGATTGAAGAGTGATATGCGCGCCGCATCGCCTATAAAAGCAGAAGGAGGGCGAGGAGGACGATTTAGGAACCGGTCTTGATGCGTGTTCTGCGTCCCTCTCACCTGGTTGGAATGCGGAGTGCTTCGTAAAAATTGCCACGTGATAAGATCAAGAACGGGCACACAGGATTTCCTGTCCTCGTCTTTACTTTACAGCTTCATCCGAGATACATTCCTCGCACAATGCTCAGCTAGTTTTAAAGCTTTATTTCTTTTTTTCTCTGTACAGGAAACGTGACTAGTAATTAAGAGAGGTGTGTGATAATAATAGGCTATAAAACCTCTTTCACAAACAGAAACTTGTTTGTCTGATCTTTTGCAAGAGTAGAAAATACAAACAAACAAACGTGTCCTTGTAGATGTTTGGGTCATTCAGGCCCAAATCAAATGTGAGAAAATGAGTATATCCCGTGCAAAGTAGAATTAGTAGAATTAAAAAATTATTAAATGCTAAAAATTATTTTCACTGGAATCTGAAGATCGAAATATCACGCACACCGAGCGACACGACCGTATTTTGTTACATAGTGTTCCTGTAGCTTTACTCCAAGGTCCTGTTTGAGACAGGCCCATCTATGAATCAGCATGTACGTCACTCAGTCGGTCACTTTCCTTCCTGACGAGAAGACAAGCAGTCCCGTCAGGATAAAGAAGCCATGACACACAAAAGCGGGAAAACTCCCCAACAGCCTGGAATCCAGGAAATTCTCAGGGTCGAGCCTGGGTCAAATGGAGAATCCCCACAGGGGAGTTGAAGTGAAACTAATAAAATGTTTGGACATAGGAACAAGCTGGGAAGTGGCGCAGTAAAAAGCTTGATCACCGGACACTTCATTAGGGACACTAAAGAGCTCTATGATCTGTCCAGTGTATTGGAAATTCTGCCTTTACAAAAATACACCAAGATGCTGCAAATTAAATTAGAAATGATTTTTTTATCTCGAGCTGGATCCTAAAAATATGCACCAGATGGGTCAGACGTTCCAGTTTTGAATCTCGACATCAAGAGATATCATTCATTGTTGTCGCAGCTGGTTAATAGAATGCTGCCAGGGTCGGGCGTCATCAAGGGGGCGCCGTGCCTTTCTGGAGACTCTGATTAGCGTGATTGGTTGATGTGGCGGGTGCATCTGTCGGCCTGCTGGGCTTTCCCCAAACAACGTCAATTTAATCAGTGACCCATTCACGTCTCTAAAAAGAAGCCATTGTTGTCGCGTCGTCGCCATCCAATTGATCTCGCAAATGAGACAGGAGCCTCACTGCACCCAACTGCGAGACCAGTAGGAAGCCACATCTATTCCTATTCCTCACATGTCGAAAACTATTTGGCTAAATAAACTTAATACAAGTCATTTGCGGTAAATCCTTGTGTTGCTATTTATTGCCTGACTCATAAAAGCACCAACTGATCTATTCTTGGAAAGACATTTTTTTTTTTCACAGCATCTTGACAAGATTATGAAACCTTGTTCACCTCAAGATGGTTTTGGATGAATGGTTGCGCAATCTCCGCGGAGAGCCACAATCCATGATTCACTGGTTGTTGCGCAATATCCTGTTATAATGGTGAGTCATGGCGAGTCGGCCGTCGTAGTTCGTAAAGTCAGTTGCGGTGGCAAGTGTTGTTGGAAACAACAAGAGGGATTGATCAGCGAGTATTACCGCAAGAAATCCCTGGTGTGCACTCGAACTTCTGCAAACCAGAGACTACTTGAAGCGCAATATTATTCTTTATGATGATTTGATCCGAAAAGAGCAAAAGCAAGTATCACAAAACACGAATCGCACTCAATGTTGGTCTTTAGTCTTCCAGTTTCTGGTTTTGCTCTGCACCGCAAGATACTTGTCGTGGTTTCCAAAGTAAAATCGGAGTTATCCAACATGGAGTGAAGCTAAGAGGCCCCTTTTCCCCCATATATGGAGCAAGCGGCCAAGAGGCCCAACATTCCCCTCAGAAGGCATTATTGGTGAGTGTTGACACGGGCGCTGTGTGATATCATTTTTCACTGAAGAGAGTGCACATCTGTCTCCCGCAGATTTACTTTTTATCTCCTCATAAAAGCACATTCCCTTGTACTCGCTTAGAAAGAGCACCGCAGCTGCCCAAATAAGTAGCTGAGGTGTTTGAAAGAAAGAAAAAAAATAAAAATTACGACAGTACTTTTCATTTTTAAGATTCTGTTGAAATCAAGCGGTTGGGTTCAGTTTGGTACAGTTGTAGGCATTTTTTTTGTCTGTGTACGGTTTAGAAAAGAAGAGTTAGGCAAGAGGGGTGTCAAATTTATTTTTGTTGCGGGCCACGCCGTAGTTATGGTTTCCCTCGTGGGGCCGTTAATGACGTAACCTCCTGAGACCCAGCAAATCATTTTTGTCCTCTGTAGAGGACATAATTTTTTGGCCTGTATCTCTGAAGTCATACATGCCACTGAGTTAGTTCCTGTTGGTCCTTACAGAGGACATCCTAGGCTTTTCACATTTCCCAGAACCGAGTCCCGATGTTCTCACCAAAGAACATAGAGTAGGGGGAAAAAAGGAATTTTTTTTTGCTGTAGTAATGTTTTTTTTTTCACTCAAAGATTTATGTGGTGTAAAAAAATAAAAATTCATATCGCATACACACAACAGAATCCAGTTAAAAAAAAATAATTCAATAATTTGTCATTTATTTTGAAAGTGAGGTATTAACAAGAAATCATTGCAATATCTCACTGTTATTAAAAAGGAAGATAATTTACAGTTCTGGTATCTTAACAAGAAACATTGAGTTGACACACGAGTTGCCTTTGCGGGCCACATAAAATGATGTGGAGGGCCGGATCTGGCCCCCGGGGCCTTACGTTTGACACCTGTGGGCTAGAGGTAGGCTGGTGGAGGAACTGACTGGTTTATTAAAAATATTAGGCTTAATAATGCTTAAAGGCTTATTAATATCTACTTCAGTCTATGCATACAAATACAGTTGGAGAAACGTTCGGGCTAAATAGGGTTGCTTTGACTCAGCTAATCCCCTTGTCCCATCAAGGCCGAAATAATGGCGCAGAGACTCTGCAGTGGTTTCCTCGGGGTAATTGGCTTTATTTTCACGGTGCACAGAGCTACACAATAACAACAACAACAACAACAAGCAAAATGATTCGCCCATTCTTGCTCACCCCTTTGCTGTCTGCCATGTTGGCTCCAATTTTGCCTTCTTAATAAACACACTTGAAACATGAACTTGTGTAATTTTCTTTTTTTACGCTTAGATTCAAAGCGATGCCCTCTGGCCAATTAATATCTGCTCAAATGAACTACTTTCATGCATACATAGAGCGGAACCATGGCACAAATCTAAAAACAGTTTTCTGAAATTAGCACTGTTCAAGGAAGAACTCATGATCTGTTTGTCAAGCCGAAAAAAAAAACTGTTCAACTCTGACATTCTGATTTTCTCACAGCAGACCTATGCGTCTTTCGGCCACCAGATGGCTCCCCCAAGTCCCAACAACAACAACAGCAGCAACAGCGGTGGAGGAGGTGGCGAACAACTAAGTAAAACCAACCTGTATATCCGCGGCCTTCATCCGGGGACTACGGACCAAGACCTGGTCAAGCTCTGCCAGCCGTAAGTTTCAATATTTGACCATCTGTCTTCAATGTTACGACCACGCACAAGACATAAATGGCAGCCATTGGTCTTTGTGAAATGCGGAATATTTTCACCACTGGAATTACTATTGCAGTTTGGTTATTATAAATGGAATAAATCTACCGCCGGCTGGGTGACATTACTCCAAATCCGAATTTTTTTATTATCTGCAAATGTATTGGTGGATTCCACTCTTAGAACTTTATGGTAACAGTTCTCGCAGGAACACTGGGATACTTTTACCCCCTTAGTTAATATAAAATGGAAATATTCAATGAGCTGAATCACCCAGCATGACAAAGTGTGTTTGTGTACGTGTTGTACATCCCACTCTAGATGCATTAGTGTTGCGGTTGCTTACCGCTGAGCCATTTCCAGTCTTACAGAATTGGAAGGTTAGATGAGGACAAACAGCAACTGGCTGTACCCATCCTTCTCTGGCTCACTGCTGTGTCTCTATTTTTTTTCTTTCTGAATTCATAAACCTTAAATTTACACCTTCCTAACACAAATTTTACTTACGAATAAATTTGGCTGTCGATTGAATCAAAGCATCCTGTATTGCATTTCATTTGATGATTCATTTGGCCTGCGACAGCCTTTTTCTGATCATCAAAGTATAGCCTGAACAATTTTATTTCATGTTTCCAACAGATGAAAAGCAGAGCTCAACACAGAGCAGATGTTATCAACTCACTTGAACGTCCTTTGCATGACTCTTAGTCCAGATTTTGCGTTCTGTCTATACACAACTGGATCCAGTTTTAAGGAGCTGGCATGTGAATTGTGACATCCAAACGTACAGTGACGAATGAAGCAATGATGAAACTCACTGATTGGATCCAATCAACTTTGACAAACTGATAATAATTATGACACACGCCTGTCTCACGCTCGAAGATATTTGACCACACCTTGCCCAAACAACATCGGACATATTCTTCCCGTGCTGGTTTCCTTCCAGATTCATTAAGCATGCATGTTCGGTTACTAATTAACAACTCTAAATTGCCCATTGTTGTGTGTTTGAACGGCTGTTTGTCTACTTTGTTGTGCAACCACAACTGGTGTCACCCAAAGACAGCGTCTCAAACCCTAACCCAAGAAAGATAAGCAATCGTAAGAATATTGAGTAGATTTGATGATTCGCCACTAGAATATTCAACAAATAACACTTTTCTGTTTGTGTGCGTCATATAGACAATCCGTTCCTAACCATCGTTTCAAAACACGCGTTCCTCTCAGAAGTGACGTGAAAGCTTAACAAACAACCAGCGATCAATAAGCATCATGAGTGAAGCTAAACTTCAAGGCTATGCTTTTATGTCACAGGACTTGTTTGCCAACATTAAGCTTGAAAAATGTTAGCGTCAACAAATATGGGCCTCAGGAGGTCCACCCCCTTACCTGACCTGATTTTGAGCCTTCACCATCAGAGTCATCTTAACACAGCATGTCAAAGACGCGGCAATCAAAGCCAAGCAGAAATCGGCGGTAGGAATGTGAAACACCGGAACTTTGATTGTAAAAGAAAACGGCCGACAGAGAAGGCATTGTGTGGCGTCAGAAATGTGGAGAGGGGGACTGACGTGATGGGACGGTTCCTCCTGAGTTAGGAGGGGGAAACATGAATGAGTGGGAAAAGAGTAGTGCCCGCCCGCCCGCCTGCTGGGAAAGAATGTGAATGTCAAGCAGCCCGTGACTGTCTTTTAAGTGTGCGTGTGGCCTCGACAGTGTTGTCAGCTTTCCGAGGGGTCTCGGGTTAAGTGGGAGGTCACAAAAGCACTGCCTTCGGACTTTTGAACTGCTCGGGTGTTCGTGACACGGCAAACATGAACACGTGATACGTTGCTTTTGTTTTTCTTGTCATTCCTCAAACTGAGACTCTTATCAGGGGCTGTTTTTTGTTCTTGTTCATTCATAATAATTCTGAAATATTTTAATGTTTCTAACTGAGATCTGTTTAATATTTTGCTTGTGTCAAAAAAGGCATGTAGCATTTTGGGGACTCAAGCTGGTCATATTTTTTTCAGTATTGCGCTATACATGCAACATAAAATATCTAATAGATGTAAGTATGCCAGCCCCCCTCCACTTCATTATAAAGTATTACGGTGCACGTATTTTACATAAAAATAATCTCACTGCACACCACCAAACAGAAATACTGAAATATTAAAATATAATTAAATAATCTCATCTCAATTCAAAAATCATTGGGAGCCACCGTTGTAATATAAGTGATAATGTATTATTAATTTGTGGAAAAAAATAGGAATTCACTTTCTTACACGCACACACAAAACCAACTCAACCTAGGTGTAGTAAAAAATGCAAAACTGGCAGAGACAATGCTCAGATGTACCTAATGGTGAGGTCAGTGAGCTCTTAGTCACGCACTACTTACAGATGACAGTGGATAAATCATAAACAAACATGATGATGAAATATGATTGGAGGCACTCAAAGAATTTTATAGCGTAGTTATAATTCTTTCTACGACGTGTGTAATCATACACTGCTCGAAAGTAGCCGGACGACATCGAGCCATGACCCAGTACTACAAGAAGAACATGCCTCGCTGAGGTGTTACCAGACACGTCATGGGACACATCCAAATCATCTGGCCACCAAGAGAAGGCAGGCGTGTAAGACCCAGCTGTGTGCTGTGCTCTGATGTGAGGATGGAAAAAAAAAGGGAGGAGGAGGGACATGGAGGGAAGGAAGGCCAAGTGAAGGGGCCAAGCATCAGGTTACAATCCGCCCAGACACCATGTCGCCCAAACAGAGGAAGACCGCCCTCCTGCTTTGGATAAATAACCTAGGCAGGGACAATCTATTTTGCTGTAAAGTGGATACGCTACTCATTAGCCTCCACAATATCAAAATATGAATCAAGCTGGAAATGATTCTGCTTAGACTGTGTTTCATTGGTCACACATTTTTCTAGTTTCTGTGCTTACTTAAAAGCCCAGTTCTGGTAGTGACAACACCCAAGAGGATACTCGTCTCCAGGGGAAGTATGTGCGTGGGTATTAAAGACACAAATAGTCTTTTGGTCTAGAGAGGCCAACATACACCTGTCAAAAACAAAGCCAGAAATCCTCCCTCGGCAGGAAGGGTGGACGTGGACATAGTTGGCTTTGACGTAAAAGCGATACATGTGTTTATGTCGGTATGCGGTCTGAGGAAATGCGTGAGGATCGTTGTGCATGTGGAAGGAGCGGATTCCTTCTCATTACTCACTGACAGGATGTTTGTTTGTTTTTTTCTGTATCTGCTAAAGGTATGGCAAGATTGTGTCGACCAAAGCCATTTTGGATAAAACTACCAATAAATGTAAAGGTAAGTTGTCACAGTTTCTGGCCAGCACATTTTACACACAATTATTTACCGATATTCCAAACAATTTGGATGCGACCATTACTTGTAACCTTAATTATGGAACAAGGTTATGAACATGCATTTTGTATTTGACAGGCTATGGCTTTGTGGACTTTGACAGTCCGGCAGCAGCTCAGAAAGCTGTTACGGCTCTGAAATCAAGTGGCGTCCAGGCGCAGATGGCCAAAGTAAGATTCCATCAACTTTTTTTCAAATTCCATCTCAGTGCAAACCGCTCTAGCTTCCCAAATCTACCTGACAACACCCGTTTGGTATTTACAGTCACGTGTTGTATAGTCTTCACTGCCTCCTCACGACTGCCGCTCTTGTTTCTCTGCACTTGCTCTGAGCTCTTTGTACGGGTGTCCGCCGCAGTCAAAGCAGCTCTTGTCGGCCTATTAAGCTGATCCCCCGGCTCTCCGGCTCCCTATTGATGGAACACAAGGGGAGGGTGCCACTACAGCCACTGTCAATGGGCCAGTTACAATGGCTTGGCATTGTCCGGCGTCTGGGCTCAAGGCCTGAGGCTGACACCCGCACTTAATTGGCTCCGCCCCCTCCCAGAATCCGCTGTAATGCAACACCAGGGTATCCCTCTACACTGATCTGGATCTGCACCCTAACTTCACGCAATATCATACATCCATCTCCATACCAGACCAAGTGCAACTGGACACCTCGCCGTGACTCACCCAGACAGCTTGTTCTCCGGCAGACGTGATGACAACCACAATAAAAACCTAAATATACACAGCTGGTTCAGAGCGGACCGGGTTACTTCAGGTTGTCAGAAGAGGCTAATATTAATATTTCGCCTTCACCGTGGCAGCTTTTGTGGTGTTTTTCCAGAGGTAAACCTTTCCCTAAATGTCCTCAGAGTGCACATCCAAGTAGGCCTCCGGGGTGCAGACCCAGCACAAACAATTTTGAAGGATCTGGGGAACAATGAGACAATTAAAGCCAGAAGGCTTACTGTGCTGCCCCTCCCTGTGCAAATGGGCTCAGCATAGAGCGACACTCCTCAGCTGACGCTCGACAGAGGATGGACCGGCGCCAACTGTATTGTCCCTCAAAGGTCCGGTATTTCAGCAAATGAAATTAGCAGAGGCGATGGGTAAATAAAATATGAAAAGGGAGGTGGGGCTTTTGTTTGCTCAGCTTGCCTTTGACTAAATGACAGTTCGTCAATGACCTCCAACATTCTGCCGCCGGGTTACACAATCAGCTTATTGCTGAATTGCCGTAGCCACAATGATGAGAATCACTGAGAAAATATGGCAGACAATAGTAGCAAGCTTTATCAGCAATGGAGTTTCAGATAAATGATAAATGAATCCACATTTGTTGTGGTGCTCAAATATGAAGATTTTTTTTTTCGTGGAATTTGTTTTCATGTGACAGCATCCGATTAGAAACGTTATTTGCTTTTCGATACTCGTAATCAATTAGAAAAAGATGAAAGAGACATTTATCGTCTTTTCAGCCGTGCTGCTTTAATATTAGTCCAACCTCCCACTGCTTCCTATCCTGTCATTTCCTCCTCCAATACCAAATCCTGCTGGAAGACACTCATTCATCCCACCCTCCCCCTTCCTCCTTTTTCGCCCAGCCTCTTTTTGCTCCCAGTTGCCAGGCTTCGCTTGCTCTGTGAACTCTTAAACTTCATGCCTGACTTCCTGTCTTCCTCTGCAGTCTCACAAGGTTTCACTTTCCGGCGAGCGCCACGAAAATTAAATCTCAGAACTGCGTGTTTATGTATAATCTCTCTGCTTTAATGCACTCGCAGCTGTCAATATTTGCTAATTAGACGTTTTGTGAGTTGACAAATTCTTATTTGCATGTGTGAGTATTTAAAAGTGACAGGATGCTTAGTCAAGTCAGTGATGCTAGCGTAAGTGACAAATTAGTCAGGGTTACACTTTTTTTTTTACATCAGGCAGATTTTTGAAAAAAGTGTCATATTGGGCATTATCACTGAATATCCTTTGCAAAGGATTAATACGTCAAGACGGTTGCGACAATCATACAAACTAGGTCACATCACGTTGATATTTATGCATTAAAAAGTTCACAGATGCAAATATTGAAAGAGATGAATTGAAATCCATAAAAGATGAACTGGCCAGAGTTTTTCATTGGAAATGTGGACGGGAAGCCAAGCCAAACTTCCATGTTGCAATGTTAGCAAAATCACTACCAATTCTCACAAAACTTGATGGCGAGATGGCACATTACATTAAAGAGATCAACTTGTGGATACAAGCGATTCATTTTTCCCTCTGGTGGAATTCCCCCCTTTTTTTTTTTTTTACTTATGTTTGAGGATATTGTTTTCATCTGCAATTGGACTCCTCCCGCCCAGCACTGTCATTTTTCACGTCATCATTTTCTGACATTTAGACTTTTTTTTTTTTGCAATGTTTTGTTTGTGGTTTAAACTTGGAATAAGTTTGCCATTCTAGTTTGGAGCTCAGACTTTAATGGGGATTTTCCCCTATGACTATTTAAAGAAATATGTCAACTAAAAGCGTCTCTTGGCACCCGTACTTTCCAACTAGCAACAAGAGCAGGACCCCACCAACCTGTACATCTCCAACCTGCCGGTGTCCATGGACGAGCAGGAGCTGGAGAGCATGCTCAAGTCCTTTGGCCAGGTCATTTCCACACGCATTCTGAGAGACGCCAACGGGACCAGCCGCGGTGTGGGATTCGCCAGGTCAGATGTCAACTAGCCAAAAAAACAAAGCAAAAATGCATGTGAGTATAATTTTTTTCAATATTTGTTTATTCTAATTCCAGAATGGAGTCCACAGAGAAGTGTGAGGCCATAATTCAACATTTCAATGGCAAATTCATCAAGACTCCACCGGGACTTCCAGGTATGTGGAATTTGATTTTCATACAACATGCTCTTAATATTTTTGGTGTCTGTTCCAGTGTTCATCTGTTTAATCTTTTGCTTTCCCAGTGCCCACAGAGCCCTTATTATGTAAGTTTGCAGACGGAGGTCAGAAAAAAAGGCAGAACCAGGGGAAGTACCTCCCCAACGGAAGGCCCTGGGCCAGAGACGGAGAAACCGTAAGTAACGCTGGCATTGGCGCTTTTTATCCAAACTAGTAAAAGTTTTGAGGTGAATGCACTTCTGTTTGCATGACCTCACTGGTTCTGAATCTCACATTGTTTTCCCAGGGAGGAATGACGCTTGCGTATGACCCCACAGCATTACAAAATGGGTGAGTGGTATGCAGGCCCTGAGTGAAAACAGTCCCAACCCACACGCAAATAAAAGCAGCGCTTCAACTTTGCTGCAATACTGCCCCCTGCTGGGATGTTGATGTTATGTTGCGTTTTTTACGTTGCGGCTTCAAGGTGATAGATATATTTTCGACGAGCTCAAATCAAACTGAACTTTACAACCTCGGTGGAGGTTTCTATTCGTCCTGTGTGCAAGTACGAACACTGCGGATACGCTTGATGTTTTCGTCTCATTCCATTCGGCAGCTTCTACTCGTCACCATACAGTCTGGCTCCCAACCGGATGATCGCCCAGACGTCGCTCTCACCTTACATGCATTCTCCTGTATCATCCTACCAGGTGGTGTGTTTTACTCAAATGTCAACTTTTGGATTCACAAATATCAAATACACAAACTCAATTGCTATCTTTCTTCCATCACGTGAAGGTGCATAGCCCGTCCTGGATGCACCATCAGTCATACCTCATGCAGCCAGCTGTGAGTAGCCATTTTGAACATATCCATCCTTTTGAGCCTTACAGCGTGGATCTTGTTTGCAACTAGAGTCTGATCGCATCCACAGGGTACAGTTCTTACCCCAGCAATGGATCACGCTATGTCCATCCAGCCCACGTCTATGATGGGACCTCTCGCCCAGCAGCTAAGCCACCTGTCCCTGGGCAGCACGGGCACAGTAAGTACACACTCTTTTCTTCTTCTCAATGATATCAATAAGGGATTATCAAATTTCTCAATTCCAGGAACCCCTTCCAAGGGAGATTTTTTTTCAAAAGTCCTATCATATTCTGAACACAAGTACCATATTTATGTACTCCTCGATGCCATAGGAACCAAAACGTTGCCTATTTTGATCAAACAAAGTGTAATGTTACTTGAACAAATTCATATTTTTAGAGGGAAGAAAGTACAAGAATCAAGTCAAGGAAATAAAACTTGGTTACAATTCCCAAATTATGCTGTAATACTTTACGATAATATATGGTCGTGGTCACTTTGAGATTTTGTAAAAATGCTCCATTACAATAATTCCGGTTGGGTACTAACATAATTTTTTGTCCTCTTCCGTACAGTATATTCCGGCCAACACGACTATGCAAGGGACATACATCCCCCAGTACACCCCAGTGCCTCCCTCCAATGTCCCAGTAGAGGTATTTACGGAAACACTCTCCATACTGGTTAATAGATCTATACGCAGTGTATACATTTCAAATGGCTTAAAACGGTACAACATGAAGAAAATGTGAATTGAATTATCGGTTTAATTTATGTTCTGTATATCATCCCACGCAAGGTCGCCGTACTTCTCACTTAATCCATTTTCAACACATTTCTCAAATGTATGAAAAGAAAACGAGACTTTAGATAGAGAGCCAACATGAACTGCTGAATGAAAGGCATCTTGGCAAGAGTTCTCTGCATGAGGCCGTCTGTGCCCGCGGGGAGTCGTCACTGATCTAATTCAGTGTAAATGCTGGTGGGAACCTGGAGAATGAGCGACATTGTCAACAGTGGGGCGAAAAAAAAGGGGGGGCCATGTTTATTAATGGGGCGCAGCACGGTGGTAGCAAGCGGTAAACTAGGTGGGAGAGTGTGAATTGTAAACATCAGTAATCAACAAGCTCTGCTATTGAGCTTTTGCATATTAAATCATTAGTCATTTGTTTTTCAGGAGAATGGTGGTCAACAGCAACAGGTTGCTATGGAAACCCCCGCAGAACACACAAACTACTCATACCAACACACCAAGTGAAGCTAAGGTACGGATTTTGACACATGGGAGATTGCAATCTAATGGAAAATATCCGAACGAATTAATTTGCTGCTGCCAAGTGGTTAACAAAGAGATGTGGCAAAAATATGTTCTTATTTACTACATTCAAAAAATATATTTAGGTTAACTCAATAACGATTAAAGGGCTCCAATAAATGTTAACCTAAGACTCGTGATAGCTTGAATGCACAATATCAAGAAAATGGAATAGTCAACACTTTTTTTTTTTTTTAAATCATATCACTTTTCTGCATGGTTTCTTCCAGCTCCATGGGGTGGGGCCTAGGTCATGTGATGAATCCAACCAATCAGGGTTCTACTGAACGAGAACTCTGCTCCGTACCGTCGCTAAGCATCCGAACTTGAACATGGATGACAAAAGGAACGTGTGTACATGTGTGCGAGAGTGTGTGTTTGTGTGTCTTTCTTTGTCTATTTGTTTTTTCTTCCATTTTAAAGAAACAAGACAACACGTCCGTCATTGAAAGTTTCTGCTCACAAATTGAACTACCAAAGGAGGTAATCTTCTCCAGAGAAGATCTGATCTATTTTGATAACTGAAACGAGGAACACGACAAAATGTTGGAGAGGGGGAAAAAAAAAAATCGTGAGGATGAAAAAAACCTAGAGCGTTATTTTTATGCACGTAATATAACAAATTCTTATTTTTAAAATGTGCATTCTGGATGTTTCAGAGTGATTCAAGGAAAAAGAGTTAAAACACAATGTGTCTTTTATTTTTTTGTAAAATATGCAAACTTTTTATTTCCCGATGTCTGTTGTTTGACATTCTATTTGCAGCAGTGGGACAACAGTTTGTACAGGATAAAAAAAAAAAAAAAACACTTTTGCTGGATATCAAGTCATTGCAACCGCGAGAGGCAAACCATTTAAAGCTAACTTCTTCCTCTAACTGCTGCAGAGATTTCTATTCATGCACAGATGGTAGAAACCCATTTTATTTATACTTTTTAATCCTTAGTTTTTTTAAAGCATGAATGAACAAAAGACAATCAATTATTTCTATTTATATTTGACTTTTTTTTTCTCCAGAATTTTTAGACCATTTAAACCTTTATACAAAAGACGTTATTTAATAGTGGGGGGTCTCTAAAGACTATAAAGAAGCCAGAGTGATAAACTGACATTTTGGGATCTGTACTTTTGACCCGTTTCAGTCAGACCACTTCCGTCTCCACATTTCTGCTACTAATGGAATAAGATGTAAACAAAAGAATATTAAGTGAGATGTGGAATGCTTCATTGTTCATGATTGCAGTAAAATTCCCCAAGCATTAAGAATTCTTGATGCATTGTAGCGCACTAATCGGCCTCCAGCTCGTCTTGGGGGTTGGAGAGCTGTCTTGTGTTCACCTCGCTTTTCCTCAAACTGCGAGGTGTTTGTATTCATGAAAGCTGCTGAGCATGTAATCTATAATTTAGTAGCAAATTGTTTGAAAAAAAAAAACAAGCTGACTTCAGCAATAATTTTAATTAATGAGACGAAGATTGAAGATTTGCTAGCGTACTTGCTTGCTAAACGAGCTAACTGTTACAGCGCGGCTTTTCCGTCTCTTTTTCTGGCTAAACTTTGTCCACTTAACAAGATGGATCTGATCTGATGGAGAAGTGGCAAAAAATTCCGTTGTCAATATTAAACAGTCATTCCTATCAGTCATTATAAAAATAATAAATTAATTATCTAATTTCCTATGGCCGCAATATTTTCTTTGTAGTTGCAGGATATTTTAAAAAAACATCAATCTTTTTATTCATTTATTTATATCGTATTCCATTCTAACTTGTGGAGCCGAGGCTAACGCCGAGAAGATACGGTTCTGACATTACGGTCAAAAGGGATTGGACACTGTTTTTGGTGATTTGCTAGGTTTGAATGTGATCCGTGTACTGTGTATGTGGTGCGCACAGGCTGTAGATCAGCATGACACCTGTTCACACTCCTCACGGCCATATTGAGAAGTGCTTTTAAGCGGTTTTGCTGAAGCAACTCTTCAAGCATCATTCGATTGGTTCTCTTGCCGCAAAGAGGACGTGCATGAGTGAAATGACCGCAGTTGTTAAATTGAGGAAGATTTCCGAGTGAGTGCTTGCAAAGGGAGCTGTAGGTCTTTTCTCAATGCTGCTGTTGTCACCTGATTTTAAGTCATTGATTGGTTTGTTGTTGTTTTTTGTAGAAAGTTGTTTTCCTTTTGACTGTCATTTGAAAACCTTTTGAGCTAACTTGCCTTATTTTTGATTATCTTAGAAGTAGTTGACATTTTAGCTGTCGAGATAGCATTAGATGTTAGTTTGTAGGTGTTAGATTTGCCGTTTTCTTGCTCAACATTTGATTCACGAGAATCTCTGTTCCTTTTGTACCCATGTTTGTGCCGTTGAGCCTTTTTGTAAAAAAAAAACAAAAAAAAACGGAAAAAACGAAAAATAGAAGCCTTTGCAAGTGGACAGCTGAACCAAACTCTTGACTTTGTTTGCTGACTCGAAACATTCATACTGACGCTGCATCAGTGTCGTAGCTCCAAATGAGGCTACTGCAAGCCATTGTATCCACACAAGTTTTCATTTACGCACACATTACAAACTGTAAACATCTTTACGAGATTGATCACTAGACCGTGAGTGCCATTCGAGAGGGTATTCATGCCCCTTTTCCACTACACTGTATCAGAAAGAAAAAAAAAAGATTTAAAAAAACAACACAGCAACATCATGCTAATTGCTAACAAAGAAGCACAAGGCTTTCTTTTTACATCACAGCGTTTGGCTGTTTTTATTCAAAGATGGGACGGGACGCAATCGCTTCATCAAAGTGCGTAATACATCTGCAGCACCAAAGAATGTTAATGTTAGCATGTTGAAAAGGGGCTTTAGTACCTTCAATTAGTGAGTGATACAAAGTAATCTGGAAATCCTAATGTTCTTTCTTTGTGTGCACTGCCTCAAAATTCCATGGGATTGTCACTACATATGACAGCAACCAACTTGTTGGGAAGCCATTGAGTCAACAATTATTTTGGTTGGCCGGAGCAAAGCCGTTCGTCAGGTTCGGCTCCAGCAAAAAAAAAAAAAAAAAAAAAAAAACGCTGACTTTATTTTTTTTTTTAATTTGTTCCCTGTCTGTTTGCTATATTGTTCATTTGTGCTACCAAAGATGTTGTCGTCACCCACACATTCACGCTCATATGTTGCTCTCAACAAGACGTGCGATGCGAGCCGGACAAACTGCTTTTGTCGATACTGAATGACTCAGAAGGACGATGGCGTTTTCATGCACTCTGAATCCAAAGTGCGGCTATTTTTCTCATTTAGAAAGTAAATGGAAAGCACCATACTTGTGTAAAGCATTTGCTCTGAATCTAAAGTAGGGTTATTTTTCTCATTTAGAAAGTAAATGGAAAGTACCATACTTTGTATAAAGCATATGCGAGAAGGCTGCAGTGCGTGTAAACACGCTCCAAATGAAAGTGGGCTTAGCATGCTTCCAGGAGGAGCACCTTGTGCAGCTTGAGAGCACATTTTGTACATAGTACCACACACCTTTTCTTGACATTGTTTTTTTCTTGTGTGAATTTGTTTTCATGACTTTTTTGTTGTTGTTGTTGGATAAACTGTCCAGATCACACAGGGGGCTAGCAATTGGTCCGAATCAATCGCACCATGAAGGACTATGTCATGGCAAACGTTCGTATGAGAAAAGGTATACTGTATTCGATGTGTTAGCCATCACTTTGAACACACACATACACTCAAAAGGATTTTGGAACTATGAAATGATGACTTTGTTACAATGCAGTGTTTATTTATTTGATCGTTTTCTACCAAATTATAAGCAAAATTAACGTTAACAGTTTATTTTGATGCTGGAAAATGAATTTGCATCATGAAAAGTTACTGGTAGTATGACAAACTCTATTCTGATGGATGGTCCACAGTTTCTCTCCATGCACTTAAATGTACTTCCACCAATTTGATAAATGGTCATCTGAAAAGAGATTGATGGCTTATTTCATAGCTTCAAAATGTTTTGCTGCTAAAACAGGATGTCTCAACAGGTTGTAGGTTGCTGCCCTGTCTGCATTTTCTTAATCTTTAGTTTTGGTATTACATCGACAAAGCTATAATTTCCATATTCACTGGTAGAAGTGTAATCTTTAAAAAAAAAAAAACATAAATCAGATTTTGAAAATGCACTGGTTGCCTCCCGCTTCCTGCTTGTGAACAGTTTTCTTATTTATACAAGAACTCATTTTGTACAGTTTTGTTAGAGGAAAGAGCTTTTGATATTTGGTTATTTTGCTAGCCACTTGGCTACTGTTGTCTTCCTGTGCCAGAGTTTTTAAAATTGTCTGTAACTTGTCTTTTTTTTTTTTAAATATTTTCCTTCTGTCTTGGATTTGTCTTTGATTTGAAAATGTCCATTGTACTTTTTTTAATAAAAAGCTTTGTTCCAACTATTTTCCATTTTATTATTGTTAGCAGTCCAACACCTCATACAGTGAGATCATGAACTAAGGCTAGCAAATTCAAATTTTGAGTCATTTAATTCCACCATCACATTGTTTTGTTTTTTTTAAATAGAAAAATATTACATTCTACTAATTTATATAGTTTATATTATATACTAATTATTAATACACATCACATCAACTATAATTGGTGACACACACTTGCTCTTTATGAATAAAACAGTCACAACATGTACAAAAGATCTGCATCAAATACAATAAATGGTCATGAACGCAAACTCAACCCCGCCAGATTTAAAAAGCGCAAGTTGTTCATCAGAGACTTTTATCAGTCCTCACTCCCATACTGTCCTTATGGAACGAAAGGACAACTCATCACAGATTACTGTAATTCCTTATCCTGCCCAACCAGAGGAGTATTACAGTCAGCTATTATGTCACAAATCACACCAGTCAAAATAGCCACACAACGTGCACACGTTCTCAAAAGGCTGACACAAAGGTAAAGCGTGGTAAAAAGTTTTGTAAATTTGCAAACCGCCAGACTTCAGCGAAGACGACCCAAGCTCGCTTCATTCGCGACCTCCTCCCGCGAGCTGTAACAGGAAGCTGAACAGGTAGATGATGTCCAGGTAGATGCTGAGCGTGGCAAAAACATATTCTTCTGGACTGATGCTGACGTGCTTGTTCCCAAGCAGCATCTGCGTGTCGAATGCCAGAAACTGCACAGGGCAGACACGCGTGTCAAAACTTTGGTGATCCAAATGTGGATTTTGTGTCTAGCTGGCAATTGAAATAGTGAATGTGCTTCTCACCAGAGTGAAGAGGATGGCTCCGAAGACGGCGCAAATGGCTTGTAACCAAGGAATCTGGAACAAAGATATTAATTACAAAACACTGCTAAGAAGGATAGCACACTTCTAATTTAGGTAATTATTAATTACAAAACACTGCTAAGAAGGATAGCGCACTTCTAATTTAGGTAACGACTAGCTTATCTGTGACGCTAATCCCTTTAGGTTAACACACGGGGGCATCACATTTACGAAATCATTATTTTTTAGCCGTTATGGGAACGTACGTATCCAAAAGGCACGGCGGTGAGAACGAGGGCGCCCAGCAACATGACCATACATAACGAAAACAGGAAGCCTTGACAGGAAGTCACGTCAACCTGAAAATAGGAAAATAAAAATGTTTTATACCACATTTAAAGCACATATCGCGCTCTATCAATCTATCCAGAGTTATCTTCGACTCACTTTGCTTTGGAAGCTGAAGACGATGATAGAAAAGCAGACAATGGCGGTGATTCCCAAACACAGCATCACCGACTTGGTGTTGTAAAAGCTGGAGAAAGGCAGAGCTAGCTCAGTCGCATATTTCTTACTACAGACACGCAATCAAAATCAGTGTCCATGTGACCCAAATATGAACTCACCTCGACACAAATCCCATCATGAAGGCCATGCTTAAAGTCTGTGCGATGAGAGAAAGCAGATAGTTAACGCTGGCCACACACACACACACACACACACCCATAATAACAATGAGGAATACTCACAAAGATAACTAACAAAATGATGTTCCAGGGAACCTGCCTCCTGTTGAGGAACAAAACAAAAAAAAGCTTGTTTATGATTCCATTCATAGATTCTCAGGATTGGGTCTTATTTAATAATTGAAACATAGCGTTACCTTAAGTCCCCACAGCAGGACAGAGCGATGTATGTGGCAAAGAACAGGAGACTGTGCAGAAAAGTCAAACAACAAGATTAAAAACAAAATGTAACACTTGAATACAAGTTGATGCGCTTGCACTTACGAAGATGCCATGTACAAGCTCGGGTGAGTCTGGATGAAGAACCTGACAGGTGCGCTGCAAAAACAAACAGAAAAATGGAAAACATTAGAGTGCATGATATAGAGCAATCACTAGCCACTTAATTAGGGACAACCTAATGTTGGCCTGGTGACATCACAGTTGTGCTCATTTACATAATAAATGCCTTCACTCGAATTTAATCTGCCTGTGACTCGGGAACTAGGCTGGGTGAAGATCCGCCTTTTTCAAGTGTTTTATGTCAAAGCCAAATGGTAAGCAGAGCTGCAATTAGTATTGTTGGACATGTCATCTTGAGATAAATGGCTCTTCTCTAGGTAAAGCTGTTGATATAATGACTAGCGGCACACCAGTTTTCCTAATATCGCGATCAGTGAGTTCACAGTATGCATAATTGTTTTAGTATATGGAAGAGCTCTTACCAAAATGTAAAGAGGGCAACAATTCCGACAGTCACTAAGAGTTGGACCATGAGAATGGCATAGACCTGCAAAGAAATTTTGTGTCTTCATCAAGCACCTTTACTTTCTAAATAGTTGTCATATACAAGTATTACTCTTGCTGGTAAAATAATATGTTTACCTTCCTGATGAAGGTCCGCCTGACGGTCTGGTTATCCCACAAAAACTGGACCTGCATCTCCTCAATGCCTTTGTGAGAAAACACAGATATGAGCTTAACATTGTCACAATATGAATAGTGTATTTTAATAATTTAACAAGACGTTTTTAGCATTTTACCTGTGATCGTTTCCTGATAGGTTGGCGGGTCATTGTCATTGTCGACCTGCTGAAATAAACAGTGTTAGAATCACTTGAACTGCACATAGTCAAAAAGAATGTCAAAATATTTTGTCATCACGGACCAAATCGTAGTTTGGGTTTACCTTATCGGGCGTCCTAATTGTGGAAATCATATGTGGAAGTACCAGTCAAAAGTTTTGAAACACTTCAAGCTAAGAAATTCAAGCTCTTGATAATGTGCCGCTATGAACTGAAAGTAAATCCAGATCATAAAGCATACATCATAAAGCTGAGTGAGAAAATACAGACACGTGCCTACTTTGAAGACTCTGATTTACCTTTTGGCTTTGAGTGACATCTTATGTTTACCATATAATTCCAATCGTATTAATTATCAATCTACAATTTGAGAATTTTTTACATAATGAAAAAAACACAGAATTAGAAGGGGTTTCCAAACTTATGACTGGTACTGTATAATCACCTCATCATATAATTAATATTGCAAAAGACACAATTTCCCTTGCATTTAAGTATTGCCTTATATATTTTCAACTTCACACCGAGTTTAAAAACCCGAAGACAACCAACTAGAAATACTGTATGAAGTAAGTAAGTTCCGATTTTTGTCCAATAGGAAGTATAACTTGACTTTGCTGTGGTTAGCAAAAAAATATTTAAAGAAATAAAAAAGATGTGATGGCCAGATCGAGTTTGATACTACACACGTGGATGATAGGTTTTCTGAAATAAAACTTGAACTGCAAGAAAGTAGCTCTCTCTAGCTGTTCTGAACTCCTGTTTCAATCTCGGTGTCATAGTCAGGTAAATGATGTTCCCGCAGCAGTTTAACTTTACCAATGAGTAGCTCACAATCAACAATGAGAGAAGTGAATTATTTTTCAGATTTTCCAAAGTCACAAGCGCATTTAACACAAACACAAATATTACATTGAATGTGTGGCCTCTGCATCTATTACAAGCTAGCAATGTAAATAATGTACAATCAAGACATTTATTCTTTTACACTAATATATGAAAACACTTTTCATATCATGGTTACAGATTAACGACTATCTTGCAGCAACGTTAAACACTTATCGGTGGTTCAACATTAAAACATACCTTTGCCTTTTTCATGGTTCTCCCTTGGTGATGATGTTGAGGAGGAGGAAGATGTTTTGTTGTCAGTCTGTTTCTTCCAAGAAGATCCAAAAATCAGAAGACTCTCAGCTTCGTGTTCCTCACTTGACAGCGAGCAAGTCATGCAAAGTATGCGAGTTGTTGTCGCCCTGATTTTGTTTGGACGGTGCGGATTACGCAGCAGCTTTACCGTCCATCCTCCATGTGGTTAATCTCTTTCTAACCCCGATCCACCTCCCCTCTTTCTTTTTCTAACGAGGGTGTTCTAGAAGAGTACAGGTAGCTCCAAACATCCAGATAAAACCAGACTGTACCATTGTTCTTAAATAAAAAAATGTGTTGTTTAATTCTCTCAATGAGGCCTTTCTCCTTCATTTGAGATGCTCCATCATCGAAGAGCAAACAATAAATCACTCAAATGTCCTCAAATTTTGAATTGCATTTATATCATATCGTTTCTTCAATAATTCCGAGATCATGGACCATAAACATATTTGGTACGCATCAGTAGGAGGCACAGACAATATTCATTTCTGCTGTAAGGTACAAACATGATTCTTAATTTCAACTCCATCTTCAACCAGGTGACCTATGACCTCATGCTTTGTGTAAGAGACTGGTTTGGTAAATGCTGACTAATAAGAGGGAAGTTAAGAACATCATGATGCTCTTATGACCGTCACATGGTTTAATAATGAGATTTACTGGCAAGCTTTATATCACCCCCTTGGCAGACACACAAATAGGGTTTCTTATTGAAACACTGCCCCCCTAAAAAAGTATCCTAAGACAACAAAAAGATATGTATTTTTTTTTTTAAATTGAGAGAAAAATAAAAAGGAAAAATTACCTCAAACCAACAAAGATGTAAACTTATTTTTAAAAGTTGAAAAAAAACAAGTGACTGTCAAACCTATTCCTTGTGTCAACCCTGTAGCAGCAAATACACGCTACGAATTGACCATATTTCAATATACTGTGACAATTCTGTGACATTTGTGTTTGGTGACATGCTGTGAAATTTTTCTGATGTAAATAATATTTGTGCAATGGCTCAATGAAACAGCACTGGATCCGCGAATTCTGCCTCAATCAGTGAAATAAATTAAAGAAGAAAAAACAACAACTCAACAAATACAACTCACAGCCACTTTGTTTGTGTGTGTTTTCTTGTTTTGTCTTGTGCATAATGCATTTTGTGAAAACGACTACTCCAGGCGAAATACGTGCATGTTTAACAAAACATTCTCGACAAAATGTTGGACTCACCATCAGTTGACAGTTGACAATTCGACGCACATCCTTCCCTTTCCTGCACCAATGCAAGTGCAATTTAGCACGTACTCAATCCTGAACTTTACTTTTCCAACAAATAGCATTCCCGATCACCTCAAGATGACGTTTTGCAGCAGGTAGCGGCTCATTAGGTGGCTTCCTTGCACGTGGCATTGTCACTCTTGATCAGTACTCAAGTCACATGAGTAGAAACTCATAAATCCAATATATCAATGCCAAAGAGATAACACAAGTTCGTTCTTTAGGTTTTGCAATTATAGCTGCCGTTTGCCTGGCAGTCATTGGACAGTGAAGCACCTGAGCATGATGGGAAACTACAACAAAGATGTCATCATTTACCTGTCTGCCGATGTCTTTTTTTTTTTCTCCACTTTGTGGTTCCGTTGTATTCTAAGTACCCAATAATGCAAAATTGAAAGAAAAAAAACTCATCATTGTTTGAAAATGAGTTATTATTTTTGTGAGGAGACATGTTGGATTGTTGCATATGTGAGCCAAGTATTTGATTCATGCATTGACTAGTCATTGAATTATTGCTAATTTTATATTTCTGGGATTTAATATTTCTGCATGCAATGTTATCGTCTTTCCACCAGGTGGCAGGAGAAGACAGTATAACAAATTGTGTTTCATTTTCAAATAAATTTTGCGCGTCTTTGCCCAAAAAGTAGTCATGGTCACAAATAGTGTTGTGTAGCCCTTTTTATCCACAATTTATTAAACAACTGCAGTTTGCGGCTATGTTTGGAGCTCATTTCCCTTTAAACCTGAGCTGTGAAATATGATCCAGCAGAACATTAAGGTGTCCTGAAGCGGCTTGGCTTGGATCAAAACATTAACTGTGCTGATGGTTTGGTTTACTTCATTTATTTGAAGACCCGGAAGGGAAAGAGAATACCTGTGAAAACACGTACGGCCATTTATTATCATTTTCCCCCATTAATATGTTTATAATAAGGGGGTGTCTGCATTTCAGACATCCTCAGGGTTCTTAAAGGTCACATTGCCGCTTGCCTTTTTCTGGAAAGTTTGGAACTCCTTAACTGAGATTCACTCCATTAGCTGCAGGAAAACAAATGCTCACGGGTAATGATCTAAATCTTGTATAAAACCTCCATTGCCACAAAGGTGCTCCCCTATTGTCATTGCCTCAAAAGAAACTCCAGCAGAATACCTTTAAACATTAAAGGCATTTATCAGCCTGTGCCTTTAATGCAAAACCAAGCAAAGTATATAACAGCATATGTTTGCATTCATAATACTCAATTAAGAAATTAGGTGTGATGTCACTGTCTGCTGTAGTGTTTCGAAAACTTGTTAGACAGTGGCATTTGCTTTCAACACTACAGGGCAAGTGTTGAATGTCAAACTTAATACCTGTCCCGCCTTTCTGCTATTCCTTCCCAAACAGGTGTGGTCCTGTGGACTAGGCTCGCTCGTTTTGGATTTGTTGACCCTTTTGCTCAAATTCATGATTTTATGGTGCACTGCTGCCTCAGCATTGTCAGATGTTTGTTATTTGAAATGGCACATTAAGAAGAAAAATCTAATTTCCATTCCTCTTTTAGGGAGCATGATAAGTATAATAATTAAATAAATAAAAAAGAACCCACAGGATGTTGCTAAATTGTGCTAGATGAGATCATCTTGACATTTTATCATCAATCACAATTGCGCAGAGGTCATATGAGTCCACTCCAGGCTGGTTTTAAAAATAGGGCAAATTTTACGGTCATAAAGATTAGTTCCTGTTTTCAGATATTCTTCCTAAACGTAACCAAGTACAAATTTCCAAGGACTTCTATGAATGAGGCGATTCTCTTTGTTCTGCCTCATAGCCTGTCTGGGGAGCTCTTAAATTTTGGAATTGCCATGTCCATGATCATTTTATGAGGGGAAAATAGCTCCTTCTAGATGCTTGGCAACCCCAAATATTTATTTTGTGTATTTGTTTTTGCAGATTTACTTATTAGCACGCCCCAGAAAATTCAGATTTTCCTTGTTGATTATGCCGCCGTGCCTTTTAGACCAGTGGAGACGTTGCTTCTGTTGCTAGGTTACTGTGCATGTCGTGTCTTGGCAGTGATCATGATGATGAAAACATCCTGTTCGGAAAATTAAGAATGAAAATGAGCACAGGGGAATTTCTCTTTAACATTATTTAATAATAGTACTCTATGGTGTAACCACAAAACAGTTACAAAATATACACAAGTGATGCAGTCAATTGACAATACATTTAGTTCGTTCATATATTCTCAAATAAAAAGTTTATATTCAGAGTGCATGGTTCAAATGCAGTTTATGGAGCAATTTATAATATATTGTTAATGATGCTGGCTTAATACAATACTTAACATCTTCATTAACATATCCAAGACTCTTCATACTACCAACCAAGCATAATATTTACAAAAATTTACAAAGAACATATTCAGTGAAAACCCATCAGACTCGGTCTGAGCGACCGATAATTTCTCCCTGATTAGCACATAGCGACACAATACAACTTATTTTCATTTCTTAAAAATACATCATTATATATCTCTCATTCCACAATAAGGTGATTTACTCATGATGTGAAAATAGCTGATGGGAGCACATATGAACCATTATTTTAGCTTGGCTTCATCTCTATTGCTCTCATCTACTCTGGGTTGAAGGACTTGTCGATGTCTGGAGCATGCCATTTACAGGTGAGGTGCGAATGTACAGTCATTGGTGAAGGTTTGTACAAGCTCCTGGAGTGTGTGTGTGTGTGTGCGTGTGTGCTTTGCTGCCTAGTTGGATTAGAGGACAATAGACCGACAGAGAACTTCAGGGAGGAGAGGTCAGCATTTGGTGAACCAACCAGGAAGAACATAGTTTGAAGTCGTTTAACTGACAGTCTTGGAAGCAAGCAATCGGTTGAGTTCAAGGGCTTCCGCCTCCCCTGCTGAGCTTTTTAAGAGTCCCCTCTCTCACGCCATCGCGCTCGGCCAAGTTCCAACAACAAGCATCCGTCACGCAGGGGCCGACATCTGCGGCGGGCCCGGCTTGAATAGGAAGCCGAGAAGCCCCCCCCACCCACCGAAGCAGATATCTCAGCGGGCCTCGTGCTCGTTTACGGATCAATGCGGAACGCTAAAAGCTTATCAGAGTGCTGGTTGTTCAAGGTTCGCAGGTCCGGCAGACGTAGCAGCAGCTTGGGGAAGAGGGTGCTGTCGTCCGGCCGGCGACTCGTAATTAGTGTGCGCAGAGCTTTGATTAGGTTCTCCTGCAGTTGCTCTACCGCTCCCACATCCACGATACCGGAACGATCTAAAGGTAACGGTAGGGAAATAAGTTAGAAACGTGGACGGAATGAGAATGTGTTGCGCTTTTAAAAGTTTGTGTCTTACCAGCTGAAACAAGCACGACGGCCATGAAAAGAGCCATCTCATCTGGTTCCAAACCCAGAGAGGCGAGCTTTTCGCTGAAATCAAACATGGCGTCCAGTAAAACACCCATGCCCAGCGCCCGTAACGATGCCAGGGAGTATGTCTGCCCATTGAGGAAGGTCACGGTCCTCTCCTTGGGGTCAAATAATGAGCAGAACCTCACCATCAGCACCTGTAAATCAATACAAGAGTCATTGGACGAACTTCGGAGGCTGCCGCCGTTATCGCATGTAAACAAGCCGTACAAGGTTACGCAATGTACCTGGAAAGTGCCAGATTTGAGTAGCATGACTTGGTCCTGTTGGCTGAGAGTCTGGAAGCCCGGTATGCTCTTTGCGAACTCCACCACTTCTTTGACGGCAGGGGTGAAACACTGCGAAAAGGACTCCCACATTTCCTGACTGGAGCGACTGGCCGGAGCCACCGGACAAGAATTGAGCGGACATGCCTGTTAGGAGAAGACAAAACGACCAGATACATTAGCTCCCTCGTACTGACATTATGAGGAGTGAAAAAAAAAAATGGAAGAAAGTTTCAAGACTCACCAAGACTTTGGCTCCACCGTTTAGTTTCCAAGGACAGGAATTTTGGTTCTGAGAATCAGTCTTCTGATTGGCCGCAAAGTGCTGAGATGAAAGGCCGCCACGAACGGGACACTGATTTTGATTGCTGAAGTTGTACTTGGAAATGTTGGCGTTATTATTGGATGTGTTGTCGTTGTTGCTGTGGGCGACGGGACACTTGGAGGGGACGCCGTATCCCGATGTCAGGTCTCCCTGGAACGTGTGGTGCGCCTGTGCTGGGGCCGCTTCCTGCACCTGCGCAGGAGCGTTGTGGAAAGTAGCTCCAATGTTGCTGTTGCTGGCGGGTCTCTTGAGAGTTTTCCTCTCGCTGTTTATTAAGTCGCTCTGGTACGACTGCATTGCGGAGCCCGCTCCTTCGTTGGTCTGGTTCTTTGGGCTGTCGGAGGGAGGTGACATCTCCATCTCCATGGAGGCAGATTCATTTAGACTGTTCATATAGCTTTGCATCTCATCCAAGAGCCTCTGTTTCTCCCGTTTGGGAATGCGACCAAAACGCACAGCTGAGGAAGCAAGAGAGAGAGAGAGAGCCCTTCTGTTAGAATGCACACTCTGCAAAAGCCCAAATTTCATGCTTTTACAAACAGTCACAGTTTAGAAATTCAAAAGCCTCTACATTAATGTTGTTCTAAAGTCGTCAGCTCGTTCCTTCCCTCCAGCATTACGGTCAGCCCTCCCCTCTTTTTACCGCTCCTGCTCTGACAGCCCTATTTATAGTTCCGTCGATGCTCTCACAATGCCCCCCCTCCCCCTTGTCACTCCTCGCATTCTGTCTCAAATTTGAACGCTGCCTTTCTCTTGAGCTGAAGAACTAGGTCACTGGGTCAACAGTGCTAAATATGATGTCATTTATAAATTGACCAGGGGGAAGGTTAAAAAAGACAAGAGGCAGGTAGGGGAGGTAGAAATTAATTTGGGTGGGAAAAGACATTTTCAAATGTTGCATGACATAAAAATGATTCCGGCAGATTAAACAAACATAAATCCCAACGATTAACCGGTTCTTAATTATACCTTTATAATATTCTTACTTATAATTCTGCCTTTGCTGTGAGCTACTGAATTATCTGGCAATGTTTCAGTCCTACATTATATTCCAGCTTTTTGAGGTCAACTAAAAATGTTTGCTCCAAAAAGAGATGATGTATCGTCACCTAGTTTGCCCATCTCCCAAGAGGCCGGAGCCCCTTGCGGTGAACATTTTCAATAAAGGCCAGATTACATGTATAACACCTAAAGTGGAACACTCACTTTTGCCATGATTAATGAAAGATTGCCTGAAAGCAGAGGTTAGGCTCTGCATCACGCTGAGTGCATGATCACCAATTCTGGTGTCCCAATTTCCCAAAATAAACTATATTTGTCGCAATTTCTCGGTGATTGATGACTACTGGGACTCTTAAGCTCCTCTAGTCATAAATCAGAAGGCAACGAGTAAGGAAACTGAAGTCTACAAACGAAAGCGGGAGGGAGGGAGGATAGAGGAGAGTAAAAGAACCAGTGAAAAGCAGCAATGCTTCTTAAAATTACAACTGTGGATTTATAATCCACCATAATTGATCATCGTGATCGATTGAACAACTCGCCCTGCGATGCAAATGCCTCATGTTCCATTTATAGTGTGTGCACATCTCTTACCATCTCTGGACATGCCCACGGAGAGACACTTCTTAAAGCGGCAGTGTTGGCAGCGATTTCTGTTCATGCGCATGATGAGACAGTTTTCATTCTTCACGCACATCTTGTAGTGGATATTCTGCTGAATGCTGCGTCTGAAAAAACCCTGCAGACAAATGAGAGGAGCGTTCAATATCTCCGGCAAAAACAAGATTTTGCCAGGTAAAGGGAATGACGCTTTGGCGAGCTCACCTTGCAGCCCTCACAGGCGTGGACGCCGTAATGGAATCCGGATGCGATGTCCCCACACACTTTGCATAGAAGCACCATCCCTCCGGTTTCTGTGAAGACGTAAGCACACCATTTATGAGAGGAACGCAATAACTAACTGCGAGCAGGTAGACGGAAAAAGAAAACGACAGGTGGGAGACGAGAGGTTATGTACTTACTTGGGAAGGTGCTAGTAAACCCACAAGGTCTTTTGGCCACTGTGGGATGGCTGTAGGTGGCCGATGACACAGTTGTGACTTGGGCAGCAGGAGCATTGTTGACTTCTGGAAATTGGAAGACCATTTTCGGGGAAGGGGTCCCTCCCCTTTGCTCCCCTCGCTGCTTCATGGCCCCAATCTCCTGAAAGGAGATACCCTCTGGGGATGAGGGTTGCGAGTGGGAGGAGGGCGACTGGGTTTGGTATCCACTGGATGGGCTGCCAGGACTTGGGCTGGCACTGCCAGAGGAGCCGGCATAAAGGATGACACCACCTGGGGAATACACAAAAACATGCAGAGAAATTTAATATTGAATTCAACGTCCAGAATTAGCTGAAAGCTAACGACTTGACTCCACCCCGAATAGATTTAATAGAGTGATGCTACATTGGAGGATTATTATTATTATTGCATGCCAACAAGTTTATTCATTTTGCAATAACAAACTGCCTATTGAGTTGTAATTCAATCAGGGTCATAATCATTGTTCGAATGCGCCAAACAGCCACAGCTCGGTGAAGCGTAGCTAATGGTGAGTGACATATTTAATCATTTGTTTTTCTTTTGCTCCAAGAAAGCAGATCCTCACACGGTATATACAAACATTTAATATATATTTATATGTAATATTTAATTGTCTTAATATAATAGTGCTGCAAAGAAAACAAAAAATAAAGTCAACATAAATACATTTATCTATCTTCTTTTTATTACCACAGCTTTTTTTTGTTACTGTATGTGCCTCATATGAGCTATAAAGGTGGCCTTTGTTCAAGGATGTCACATCAAGTTGGAAATGCCCTATTACCCCTGAATGCAACTCCCCCGCAGCCATCCCCCTTGTTTTGCAGACAGTTTTCTTCCCACAAGATGAAAGACTCCCTCTCACGTGCAGCCTGAGCCAGCCAACTCCCTCCCCGCCCGCCCGCTTTCGCTTCACCACAATCCTTACGCCTCCTGCTACCCCTCCCTTCGTCTCCATCCTCCTCTCCTCCTCCCACCCTCCCTGTTCTCTTTGGCTCTGAGCACGCAGACCCATCTATCCGCCAGCCACCTGACCGCCAGCTCACATGGACTCTTGACACAGTTCCCGCCCGGCTCACAAGGCCCTTTTGCGCAGTCTCGTGTAGACAACAGCAGCAGTGCAATAATCGGCGCTCGGCCGAGATCACGTTGGGAATACTCGAGCTAACTGATTGGCTCCAGTCCACATTATCACTGTGCTTTCAATATACAATACTTTGGATCAGTGAATCTAGAAGAGTGTTAAATTGTGGGCCAACTGAATCATTTTAAGACTAAATGTATTTTTATCACAAGTATACATTGCTTTATAGCAACAATTAGATTATTTGGAGAGGGTTAGGTTGTCAAAAAGGATATATATAGACAAACTTGTCATGTTGCTGTGTTAATCACCAATAATCTGCTATTTGGTCTACCAATTTACTAGTAGAGACTGTTTACCCTTGGCTCATTCCCACTATCATTTTTTTGTGTACGTTTCCCATTAATGACCTTGAATCAGCCTCGAATAGCTGATTAGCCTCTTGCTCCAGTGCTCTCCTTGAAAAAACGTGCTGTGTTTCTTGGAGGCTTTAAGTGCCTCCCTTCTTAATTCCTGTCCTTCCTCACACGTGTCAACTGCGAGTGAGCCTGAGGTCGCCGTGACTTGACACAATGATGATCCATGTGCTGCTTGTTCGTGTGTGCGTACAAGGTTTTATGAACATGTGTACCATCTGAGTCACAGCCGGCGTCACATGGTACAAACTTCCTCACTTCATTCAGCAACACGCTCCTCATCCGCCCTCTCCAGTGAAAACTATTCAGTTGGCCCCCTAACAACTTCCTGGAATCTAGTTTGACTGGGTGTCACAGTGAGCTCTGAGAATACAGCGCTGTAGTCATGCACAAGTTGAAACACGTGATCTGTGGACTCGCACAGGGCCCGAGGAGCTATAGAATAAACAAAACAAACCAACCCCCCTCCCACTTGCCAGTTCTCTATGACTTCCCATCTCGTGTACTCCCGCCTCCTAGGCATCTGACCGTGGCAAGCTTACTGTATAAACATCAATCTCATGTCATGACTCAGAGACCCCCCCCCCCCTCCCCAATCTCTGTGTGAACATTTACAGTTGTGCATGGGTGGTAAGCCCTAACCCACGTGCAAAGGCTGGCCTTGTATGTTTTATGAACGGGATGTTTTGGTAAAGTGATTGACCGAACTTCATGAACAACAAACCTCAGTTGGTAGAGGCGGGTTGTACTAATTTCATTACCAGAGATATGTACTATAATTTTGTTACTTCTCAACGTAACCTAGACCACAGATGTGACTCACAGAGTTTTGACATCTGCGTCATCTTAACTCCTCCAGAAATAAAGAAGAATGTTCCTCGTGGTGTTAAGTACATTTGTGACGCATTCAGACATGCAGACGCACATGTTAACACCTGCCCTGCGATTGCCTGGTAGTCGGTCAAAGTCAGTTGGGCTAAGCTCCAGCTTCCCTATGACCCTGAATCGGATAAGTGAAAATCCAGTTGATAATTGATGGACATAAACACATTTACATTTAAATGCCATCTTTTCATATTCAACTTGTAAAGAGCAAATAATTAACTTTTGGGGACATTTTTTTTTTTTTTTTTTACAAATAATATTTTTCTATTGCACTGCATGACTTAGTCAACCCTCCTGCTGACTCTGACCAGAAAGTTCCTGAGCATCAGTACTAAAAAACATCCCTCCAAGCCACAAAAGAATTGATTCATGAAATTATATTAATTAAAGAAAATTAAAGGCTCGTGTTAAGGACTCTTGCTGGCCAGAAAAGCTGGTCTTACCGGATGAACATATGTTTCACTTCACTAGAATACAATGAAGTACACTTGATTGTGACTGCTAATGATTAATTTGCAAAGCAGCCTTATTAAATTGTGCAAAAGGAGACTTTTAAACCCCTCTGACCCACTGACCAAACTCGCTGAGAACACAGAGGAATCCCCGTGCTGGCCCCCGGGAGCGAGCAAGCGTGCACGAGCCTGCTTGGAGAGGAGCATCCGTGAGGGGCGAGGCTGAGAGGAAATCATGCGCGGCACGTGGACAACGAGGTTGTTACACGTGTTGTGTGCTCGAGGTGGGGCGAGGCGGGGCCGCGTGTAGGAAACCGGCCGCATGATCGGCAAGTATTATCGTTGCCGCCTCTACCCATGATGCACTGGGCACGGAAAAGACATGCCACTTGAAACGATATAGGGGACGTTGACGTACTTAGAACGGCCTCCGTTGGGATTTCCACCGTATTTTAGAGGCGATATCACCATATCGGGTGCGCCGTGTCATGCAAGCATTTAAATAAGCGATAAGAAGGTCATCATTTTGGGAGGGGCGGCGATGCGTCCTCATGCTCAAGGGGCATTTTAGGTCTTACTCCACGTGAGTTTGTTTACATGCAATTGTTCGAAAGTCAAGTGTCAAAAGGTCACTTATGGAGAGCATGCAGCTTCCCGTGCTTGCAGCTGTCAGTCAGATTGATCATCAAGTAGCAACAGAACCTGGACATGAATAAAGACTATTGCAAGTTTTATTCATCCACATATTTTCCCAACGTAAGGCACCTTGTATATTTGAAATAAACCAACGACATACGCACTACATCCAATTTTCAACCGCGTTACTGAGAGTTAGTATAATTTATAACATATTATGTCGCTGTGGGTTGATAGAGAAGAAGGCTTACCTCCGGGGCTATTCTCCATGTTTCCTAGTAGATAGGCAGACGTTGCTTCCGTTGTTCTGGTTTTGTTCAGCGCCTCAGTTTGCCGCTGACGAGGAGTTTGGTAGACACAGGTGAAAGAGTCCTGAACTGCCAAGGCATAGAGAGTGTATCCCACAAATCAAAAGAGCAGGGATGTGCACAGGGCATTGGTCTGGGGGGTTCTTGAGAAAATCCGGTCAGCAGAGCAAAAACTCTTAAGTAGGAAGAATAGAGCAATGCTGTATTCAATCCAGAAAAAACTCCGAGGTGAATGGCTTTCTACGGACGTGCGGCTCAAAGGGGTTCCTCTGTCACACTGAACTGCTTGCCATGTACAGTCACCATGAAAACACGATTAGAGTGCAAGTAGTTTAAACACACCCCACTCATCAATAAGCAACACGCGTCCTGAAATAACCAGCACGTTTTCAGGTGCCTGACAAATGTGACCGTTTTTTTCCCTCTCTCCTTTTCTCGTGTCCCCTCCGCCGCCCGTCCGTTTGTTGATGCGTCTCTCTCCTTCTCTCTCTCTGCCCCCACCCTCCTGGTCCTCCGCCTCCTCCTCACGCCCCCACTCCGCTCGCTCGTGCTCGGCCTCTCATTGGCTGAGAACCCCCGCTCGGAGACGGCTCATTGGGCTGTTTGCACATTGGAATGCTGCTTAAAGCTCTGCTGCATGTGCACATGGCATGTGAGCCAACGCTGCCCTACTGACACACATTTTATGCAAATAGGCTGCCTGAGGTCGCAGCAAGATGGAGGGATGCGCGCGAGAGCTGACAAGATGTCCCACTCGGTGTGAAATACTCCATCTGTTGTTGGAGGGCAGGGAGGTAGCCTCTTTCACACTAGAGCAGTGATTCCCAAACACTTAGTGTTGTCGTGGGAGATCATCAGGATTACTGTGGCAAAGAATCAAATTTGATTTATTTAGCCAGAAAATTTCAATCCTTTTTATGAGCTGAGGAGTTTAAAACACACAAGAAATTAGTCTCTGGTAGTTAGAGTCACTCTGGCTCTTTAGCAAAAAGCACTTTTCACTCAATTAGAAACAATGCGATGCCCTTGCGTCGTGTAATGACAAGGACAAGTGACAAAAGTCAAATTAGCACACACCGAAACAGTCTCTCCTGGTTTATGAATGTGTTGAGTACTTCAGTGAATGCGGATATCTGCATTCTTCCCGTGCTCAAACAGTCCGCCTCAGATTGGGCGAGTGAGCGGTGTGTTTGCGTTTGGACGATCGCTCTTCGTCACACTCTGCACGTGCGTTGTGGGCGGTGCTCAGCGTGACTTCCCCTGCCCCTCCCCCACCCTCCTCACGTTCCTGCTCTCTGCAGATTGTGTTTGCACACAGCCAAGCTATCAGCACAAGATTGGCTGGGACCGCCCGAATGTAGGTCACAAGCTGCTTGCGGAAACATGAGCTGAAGAAGAAAGGAAGAAAAAAAACGACCAAATGTGCTCAAAATTGTGGGCTCGTCGCTTGAAAAAAAAAGAATAAAAGATGAAAACCCTGCCCTTTGGCGGCAGGCGTATCGAGATTGAATGTGGGTCATATTTTATGGCCTGGCTGAATCAAAGCCTGATGTTATTCTCAACAGCTCGAATGTATTCTTGATAGATGAAGTCAATCAAAAATGTGGTCATTTAAAAAAGTTGGTTTAAAGGTCACTCCAACGTTATCGTAATGGACACACTGACATAATGGTATTTCAAATGAAAAAAAAATCATCCACTAATTGGGTTTATTTATACTACATATATAGGTCATATTGCTGCCAATATTTTAAATTGGGACAAGCGGGATAGAAAATGAATGGATGGATGGATTTAGCAGTCATTGTACAAATTTTACTGTTGCAGTTTTCGACTCCTAGATGGTGCAGGGCTAGGGGGTGCTATTGCCCCATTAGAAATCGGACTAACCCCATATGGTTCATCCAGCATTTTAGTTCATATTTTAAAATACATTCATTTTCACAAACACCCCTTTCGCCCTGAGGGAGAAAATCCTGAAGCCTTGTCTGTTGAGACAATATTTATTATTTACCAATCCCAACATGCAACATCCTAATCCTGTTTTTCTTGTTATGAGTAGATTTGCTTTCATTTCAATTTCATCCCAATGTTGCTTCTTGTTTTTGTTTGTACTTTGTGGGTTGTACTATAATATTTATAAAGTGTAAGTGTTTATGTGTAAAGGCTGCTGTGACCGTTTGATTTCTATCAAACGTATTCACTAATATTTATATTATATTTAGCAAAAGTAACTTAACTTGTAGCAGAATGAATGGTTTTCTCAAAATTACCTGTGAGAAAACTGTAAACCCAAAGCTGACATTCTTTCCCGATGCAATAGTGAAACAGGAGCGCCTCTGTGTGGTTAAATTAAGACACTGCAAGTTCACAAAATGCCCAAATGTGTAATTTTAATTTATGTCCACAAGGTGTCAGTGTGTGCTTGTTTAAGTGTACCGTTAACTTGGCCTCACATACGTTTTTCCGTCTGTTTGTCATTACAGATGAAAATGTGATCATTCCTATAAAAAAGGGTCATACGCATGTCACTGGCACGTTCTAACAATGCATGCTTGTTATATTACTTTGAGGCACATTGTTTGCTTGCTTGGATTGCAGGTTCATCACACATGATGGAGAAATAGGTTTTAAGGTATTCCCCTGAGGGACTATTAGAAGTGTTCTGATGATCATGAGGCTCTCTGAGAGCATTTTTTAGAGATATTTCTGCAGTTAATAAGTTGATGGGCTTTTTTAAAAAATAGGATCTTTGTTCAGGACTTTGTGTAGCCAAATTATGTGGCCCTAAGATTCATTGCTTCGTATGATATATTGTAGTTCTATCACTCCAATAATAAATACTAAATTTGCTTACTGCCACTATGTCAATAAAAAAAAAATGTTGTTTTGGATCTTATTAGATTGTGCAATAGTACCCAATGTTGTGATTTGTGAGTGTATATTTAGCATGCTGAAGGAAATATGAAGAGAATGTATTGAACAGATGGTTACAATAAAATTGTGAAAAAAATTTAAATGTGCTTTTACTGCTTTTGAGGCCTGTTGGTCATGAGGACATTAGTCTCATGCAAAAACAAAAATAGTAGTGTGACTGCAGCATATTTAATGCCTGATGTCCTTGTTTGCTCTCAATAAAAAATAAAAAAAATTGTTTCGGGCAGGCAAACAGACTTTCCCACTAGGTAGTTAAAATATGCTGACATCTGTTGACAGGCAGCCTCTTGTGATGAGGTGCCATATTATCCCGAGAGGGAAGCGCCACATTGCAGCATTTTGACAGATCTACTTTTGTCCCAAAAGAGTGATAGGGAATTCTAATATTTGATGAAGCTGCAGGGGGGAACCATCCATTATTCATTCACTGTAACTTTATGCAAACCCTTACAGCTTGAATAATTCTTCATTTTTGTGCACGACTTCAAGTCTGTCTTGCAGTGTTCGACGTGGCATCACGTTGTGTTGTTCCCAAAATTTTCATTCCTTCATGTGATTCGTCTTGCATTAAATAGAACTGAATTTGGATTCTCACCAATCAGCTATCACCACTTATGAGGGACCGAAGCTAGCAGCATCACAGGGAGGAACAAGAGCACAACAAAAATACAGCACATCCGAAAGGGCCCAGGGTCCAAACAGTGAAGAATGTCAATTTTTTCTCAATGCGGTCCCTTGCCGGTTTGCTCACCCCAGATCTAAACAAACCAAATCCAAACAAATCCTCAGTAGCCTCTTGAAGTCCATGAAAATGTAGACAATAAAACAAGCAGACTGTGGCCCTCAAGGGCTGCATTCGCCCACATCCCAAATTGAGCTAATAAATCTTTAAAAAGACAACCTGTTGGAATTAAAAACAAAAAACAAACAGAATGTACACGTCATTGCCAGGTGTTTCCTGTGCAGAGTGTACAGAGTGTTTGTACGCATGTGGGTCACCAGTCACTAGCCATTTCTGGCTTACCTGTACTTTTTCAGCAAGTGCAACGATCAAGAAACAAAACACGCTTCGCATTCTAGTAGTTGTTAATCAGACTGTAAGAATTCCTCTCAAGAATGTCTAACACCCTGACCCTAAAAAAATAAGAGGAGCTGTTTATTAGGAGATTAAAATAATAAAAATATATTGTTTTGCTGTATACAGTGTTTTATAATATTTGAAAATGTAGATAGTTTCACAAGTTGTACTTTATGAGTTCTGTTGTGAAGATAAGAATACTGTTTAACACATTACCCATAATGGAGCCTTTGAGCAAAATGACGTAGTGACCATCTAAATGCTTCCTGTCCATGTGAGGAGATGCGGCGCGGGCTGAAATGGCCTTCAGCGCCAGGCAGGAAGCCTTTAAAATTTCCAAGACCTCAATTTGGAAAATTCCTTGTTAGGAACCACCAGTCTTCATCTCCTTCTCCTCCTCCAATTACCCATCATGATTTCTCTCTCATCCAATCATCAGATTTTGTCATGGTGTGCCCCTCCAATCAGTCGCTGTCCCCCAGGCTGCAACACTTCGACGTATTTGCCGTAATGAGACGATCATTCCCATGTGTGGATCAAGCTTCTCTAATCACCCCAACCTCCAATCCACCCACTGTCTCCATTTTTCCTCCCTCAGTTTTTTCTTATTTCCCCCGTCTCACACTCTTCTACCCTCTATGTGCCCCTTTACACTACCCCCCTCTTTTCCCTCTCGTTCTGATTGAATTACCATAAGTGCAGGTCCTGGCCAAAATATGCCAGCTTGTTCTGATTAAAACTGTCCCTGTTAGAGTAGAGACAGTCCAAATGGCTGTGAGCGGTTTGGGCGTTTGGTGGTGGTTGGGGGTGGGAGGGGGGTCGGGGGGGGCGGTGTTACGAGGGAGGGGGAGCACATGCGCCTGTTTGTGTTGAAAAAGAAAAATGCATCCAGACAATGTTGCATGGCGAAAGATGAAGAGCGGAAGGCCGAAAACAAGATGGGGACGGAGAGGTAGTGCGGTGGAGGGGGAGTTGGGAGGAGGGATGAGACGGTAATGGTAGTTGACAGTGTTGAGTTCACAACAGGTTCATGGTGACATCATGGTTGAATTTTGGGGAACATTTGTACGGGAAGAGCTATTCAGTGTTCATTGGATGCACATGTACGCCCTTTTCACCCACACAGAAACAACAAATACGCTTTGGTGCTTTAATATTCATTTGAGCTCGTTTGTATTTCCATGTGCGCATATGATTTACTGTGATTTTTGCCTCCAGTCTTCACTGAAAGGACCCCTTTCATTTCGCAACGTGAAGTAAACTTGCTAACCCTAAAATGGCTACCCAGAGTGTCACTCGTTTCCTTTTCGCTCCCTCGTTTACCTCGTCCCCACCCCCCTTCGTTTTCGGTCTATTTTTTCGCCCGCACGTCTCGCCAACATTTGCCTGCCGGTACAGTATGTTCTTTGTGTGTAGCCATGTTTGGCCGTTTTAGAGGACGAGACATAAAGGAGCCCCGGGACCCGAAAAGTGTTTATGGCGAATGTGTGGGTGTGATTATGTTTGTCTCAGCTCTTTTGCTTGTTAGAAATAAAAGGAGCCAAAAAACAGCAGGGCCATTTGGTGTGTTAAAGGTTCTTTGTGCACTTTCTGCTCTTACTTTATTGGCCCGTACACATATGCTAGACTTGATACGAATTCAACCCCTCCTTTGTAGCCCTGTCGTGCGCTCGTATGTTAGCGCGTGTCCGAGTCGGCTTGCGGGCTTGTCATGCATGCCTGTCATCCTCGGCATGCCTCTCTGGGCATCGCGCAGCTTCACATGACATCCATCCGAGAGCAGCGGGGTAGTGATCTCATTACCAGCAGCCTGTTGCTGATTAAAACCTGCCGTCTGAATCCCCCCCCCCCTTTTTCTCCTGTCTTTCTTTTCTTTTGCCTCCTCTCCACGCTACCCTGCTTCCCTGTTCTCTACCCCCCCTCCACCCCCCTACCTCCTTCAACCCTTAACTCTAGCGTCGCACCATTCTGCGGTTTCTCCACTGCACGCTGCCAAAAAGGGCCCCTTTTCCAGTTCTCCAGAAAGTTAAAAGCGCCCCTCTTTTTCCTCTTCGGATTTGCTACTCCATTTCTTTGTTCTCTACACTTTGTTGTTCATCTATATTAGCGATGGGTAACTTTAATGCTGAAAGGTTCCACAATTTTTCAGTCAATGCTGCGCACTTCCTAACCAGCTATATGACTAATGCTGATTTAAATGTGGACAAAATACTTGCATGTATGCAAACTACTCATTCCAAATCCGCAAATAAATATTACTTCTACTCATGAATAGGAAAGTGTAAGACATGTCTGCCATCTAGTGGTGATTAGTGATATTACAACTAAAAATTACAGTCGAGATATTCATAGTTTAGCACCCACGGATTCTCATTTAGTTTTTCTGCATTTCCAATCGTTCGGTCAAGGCCTTAATAAGCAAGAAACTGTCTCATGCTGAGTGTTTTATTTCCCAGATGTGGCTATGTGTCCTAACTTTTGTTTTTGTTTAACATTGAGTAATACACAAATTGCTTCTTTCACACCCAGCCAGGAGTAACACACTGGCCTGCTCTTGGCATATTTCAGTGACACAGAAACACAAACAATAGTAACCTTACACCTCCTGCACTGACGCGCTCACTTAGAAGTGTGGTCGGACCCGTAACCCAGTACTGGGCTCCATATATATTTCTATGCAAGAAATTGTACAGATTTAAGACCCAACTGTATCTATTATCGGAGTATTTTCAAGCTGCAAGAGAATCATTGCGCCAGTGCATGCTGTGTGTGCATTCACAAAAACCACAGTAAGCCACTGTGGCATGGCCACCACATGCATACTGTGCGCAGAAAATGGCTGCGCTGAAAATTACTTTTCCCATAATTTCAATGCAGTTAGTTTATTTTTACATTATTTTAAAAAAGGAAACTTTCTCTAGCTATCATGAAGTAACAACCAATCAGAGGACAACTAAATACTGATGTCATCACGGGCAATCTTTAGAAGATCGGCCTTGTTTGTAACTTAATTATTGTTGTTGGTATAAATGTAAAAGAAACTATTAGGGATATTAGACTTATGAGGCACATGATGTTACCGTTAAATCGTTATTCTGTATCGAACATGAAATACATATTGGAAAGAAATACAGCGCCATCCGGTGGATCCATTGGGGCACTGCCCTTTGCCCATTCGGCATTGTTGCGTTATTTTCTTTGTTTTGTAGTAAGGTAAGTACAAAAGTGCTTTTGGTACATCTATCCATCTGCGTTGTGTTTGAGATCTTTGTCTGAGGCTGTGTTTAAACCTTCCACATATTCATTTTCCCACACATGGCTTAAATTTGTTTATGTCAGCATTAAATATGACAGAACCATATGACTGAGTTCCCGATGGTTTGTTATAGTTTACCGATGGCCAACTTTGTGTCAGTGACACATGAGAATAAGCATTTCGGGCCTGATTCTCCCGTTCATGCATGATTTCTTTTGTAAGCGTCTGAACTTACGCCCTTTTCACGTACGTATATTCTCCCATCCAAAATTCCGACACACCCACCGCACGTACTCTACGTTTTAAATGAAGGTGGCCTTATCAAAGACGTGATTCCTAGACAATACAGGTTGTTTGGAATCATGAGACATGGAGATTTTCGGAGACTTGAAATCTGTGCAAAAGATAAAGCACACGTTACAATTGAAAAGGGCTCGCACTTTGATGGAAGGCATTTTTATTTATTCTGTACAAGATAAATATATGGATATATGAAAAGGCTTTGCTATTTCCCTAAGTATAATCCCATTGAAGTGTAAAAGCACTCCAATTTGCCAAGGAAAACAAAGGTAATGATGTCTAAAAGGAAGCTGCATTTCAAGGATAGAAGAAGTGTAGGTGCTTGTGCTGTGTAGTCAAAAGGCACCATGCAGTTTCATTTGGTCAGGGAGCACGGAAAAACTTTTCAAGACAAAACTGGTGTCTACATACCGCCACTGAGCTGAAGCACAGCTTGAGAGACGGTACGAAGGACTGCTTGTGGCCCACCGGCTCCTCTGCTTAATTTACCCACAGAGCAAGAAGAAGGGGCATACAGTGAACAAACATAAAGTTAAGTAGCTGTCTCTGTCTTATTTCATCAATTAAGATTGTATCCATTTTTTTTTTATTTTCTTCAGGACTAACTGCATCAGCCAATCTATTGACTTTAATAGACAGATACTGCGATAAGATCTTTCCAAAACCAATGAAGCAGATTATAAAGAACACACACTCCACAGCATATCGTTTTTTATTGACCGGCTGTGGCCAAGCTGTGAGCGTTTAGTCAGACAGGAGCAGACACTTTTGTCTGTGACATGAAGAAGGCAGGTAGCGGGAACCCTCAAGGGCCCACTGGTCGGGTTTGATCTCATCATGGGGCGACATTTAATGATTCCAGTTACTGGTTTGATCCTCTTAGGAACCTCCAGAAGCACAAGAAAGAAGAGTACGCATGAACTCATTTTAGCTGGTGAAACCATTAAGGCAGTCTTGGCAATATGGGAAAGGGCTCATGGTAGCTTGATTTTTGAATTGTCTAATATACTCATAGCAATATTGTGTATTATCATGATGTTTTTGTACTGTAAATTTGCAATCTATTGAATATTTTGCAGACAATTCTCCTTTTTGACTACGTGTGGCTCAGTTAGCCAATTTTCTATGCTCTTTGTCATATGAAAGCCTCACTGGATTGGCATTCATATGAATATTTTATGCAGATGTGCTCCAAAGCAGGATTCCCACAAGTGTTTGAAATTCATGAAAATGGTGTGGCTTTTCATGATATCAAAGCATATGAATTTTCATGAAGGTGTGAGAAATTATAACAAAAGGAATTCTTAACAAATAGCCATGTGACCAGATAGTCCACTTTACGATGTGCTACCCTTCATGTACGGTCCGAGCAACCAATGAAAAGTTGTTTTTAGTCGTAGCCGTTAGCGGGAAGCTGTCCTTCCAATACGCATTTTCGCTCCTTCACATTGTAGGCCACGAGAAGATAAATGCTGATACATGGATTTATTTGTACACCAAATTTGAGAATAGTAGCCAAAGAAGTCATTTTGAGTGGAAGTAAATTGCGTATGGAAACTAGCAGAGCTCCACAAAAACGTATTTTCTCTTAGCTCCTTCCCACTCTGGCGTAATGAGTCTATGCCTCAATCCTTTGGTCTCAATCATACCCCGACCCGTGTGTCTCACGAATGGTTCTGGGGCCCCTCGGCCTTTCCGCATTGGCTGGCCACTGTGTTTAAGTCAAGGCATTGTAAACACCATTCGCTGGTCCACGGGTTGATATTGATACCCCCAAAGGTGTGCGGCCCTGTTTGCCATGTGTGTTTGTGTCCGCCTGTACGCTAATGACCGTTTTATTTGTGCTAGCGTGTGTCAGCTGTGGACTATATTTGGACAGCACCAACGAGTCAAAATTCAACCAAAGGGTGTGCTCTGGTGAGACGGCTATAGGTAAAAAGTAAAACGTGCTATGAGACAAAGGCGATGAGAAAAGGGGAGGGGGTGGGCAGCTCAGTGAAACCTAAGCCTTGTAGACCCCGGTCTCCCTTCCTACGGGCATTCTGTGGCTGGCAAAAAAAAAAAATTGCACTGTATATTTGAAGTTTGGGATCACGTGACAGAGGCAGGGTTTGTGAATCAAAGCGCACTATGACTTCAAGAGAGAGAGGGAGAGAGAGAGAGAGACGGGAAAAAGAGAGGGAGGCGGAATGCAACAGGCTAAAGTCAGTCGTCGCCTTGAGAGAAACTTCACAACTTTTGAGTTCATGGTCTGCTCATTCTTGCGTTGACTTATATCCTTGTAAAAAAAAAGTAGCCTCCCCCTCCCAGAACAAAAACCAGCAAGCAGACTGCCGGCCTCCCATCAGACATCTGGTAAGTTTGTCTTGTAGACTTGTTTTTTGCTTGATGTGGATTTTCCTTTCAAACTTGAGCGTGTATCAGCGATGTGTAAGAAAAGACGGACGGGCATGTCAGAGCACGAGTGAGATATCTCTTTCTTGCTCTGTGTTTGTGTGTTGTTGGGACTGCACGAGTGCAGGGGTTGGGTTTCCTGAGGACCGCTTTAATTGAGAGCAGGGCGAAGAGAAAGAAACATTGAAAGTAGAAAAGTGATCGGCACTCCAATGCGCCATGTGAGCGGATGAACTCTTACTCGGGTGTTAGCGCGTCGGCTTTGCGCCGGTGATGGATGCGCAGGCCCGACCTTTTAGATTCACCCATGCTGAAAGATCAACTCTGGATGCCGGTGATATGTTCTTCATGTGGTCAGCCACTAGTTGAGTACTTCAGGTGCAGCGGTTGCAGACTCTTTGGCATCACACTAAATTGATGGATGAGACCATTAGCATAACAATGGTTGAGTAGCTCTTGAACAACTTTCCGTCCACATCAAATAGTCTGCCGTGGACAGCGCGAGACCAAACTAATTGTTGCCAGTTTTTATTTATTTCCTTTTTTTCGTCTTTTTTGTCCCCGTTCTATGATTACGGCATGATTGATGAGTAAGTTGCTACTAAGTGCTTCCTCCTGCCTGGTTTCTTTATTATTTGCGTCATATCGGTTCATCATCACGTCGCTAGCTGGGGCATAAAAAGTTATGAGTAAACACTTGGGACACGCTGACTCACAATAGCAATTAAAAGTTAGCGATCGGAGAAAATTATAGCATGTACTGAATCGTAATTCAGTCCCAAAATATTTTGGTGCCACATTGTAAAAAGACATAAAAATAGAATTGTTATTGAAGGTTTTAAACTGAACTGGGAAAAATATCACATTCAAAAGTGCCTAAAATTGGGGGCGGGGGGGCTGTGACATGTCACATGGGAGCATACCTGTGCTCATGTGTCTCCAAACATCTGCCATCGTCAACCCAAGCGTAAACTGGTCTATGTGAGCAACTCGACTCAGCGCTCCATAAAATAAAGTTGGATGCATCTGTTGTTAGTTAAATCCTGTGGCATGGAAACTCCCTAGACTGTTTATTGGTGTCCGCTCAAATTGATTTGGGTGTGTTGGATGTCATTATTTAACCCTGCTGCAATCTCATCTCCGTGAATGACCCTGTAGGCCAAAACCACTTTAGGAATTCTCTGTCAGGCTAACTTAGAGTTCCTCGTTCGTCTACACTTGAATTTGTCTTCTTGTTTTTCGTCGTCCAATTCGTAGAAACTAGAAACTTGAGTGTCCTTAACCCACCCAAGAATATTTTGCTCTCCACAGTATTCCACATTGTCCATGGAATTATTTAGAGAGATATTGTGAGAGTCATGCATGCCTAATTGGCTTCAGAGATTTGGAAGTCATTTGAATTGCTGCTTTTTTGTGTGTGCCAGTACATTGAAAGAAGCTCACAATGTGTGTTCAATTGTGGCCTGAGGATGTTCTGTGCTCAGCGCTGGCTCCAAATGCTTTTAAACACACTTCTAATCTTCTATCTAGAGTCGCAGACTGCGTCTGAGCGTGTGTGTGTATGTGGGAGGGGAGTTTAGACTCACTTTTCACTTCAATGCTAAATGAAAAGCTGCCTAACAAATGCCTCAATTAGGCCTGACCCATGGCCGTAGTACGAGGCCCGGAGCGACAGAAGCTGACCCCCGGCATCGACCTCGAGACCTTGAGCAGCCCACAGGCTTGACTCCGCATAATGACAACATTGTGTGTTTTATAAAACATCACGCTCATCCACATCATCCCCATTTACACTGTGTAATTCCAAAACCCAAGTATTCCTGTTTTTGTGGAGAATGCTTGATTTATGTCGCGTTCAGTGTTTGGGGAAAAAAAATGTGGAGCTCATTTATCAAAGTCCTTGCCAGGGTAACAGTGAATTTCAAAGCAATGAAGTGTAACAACAGCATATTTAGTCATTTTGACATGCCAAATGTCCAATTAGTTATCACATTGACACATTCCTCATCTTTAGACTAGACATGTTTACGGAGTACGGAAAATATAATTGCAATGTTTAAGGCTGAGATGTTTGGGGCTCGTCTCACCTTGGTGTGAGGCGGCTGGTTTACATCCAGTGCATCCATTTTGTAAACTGCTTATTGTCACGATGCTCGCAGGTGAGCTGGGTCCGCTTCTTGTTGACTTGGAGTGAGAGGCAGGAGGAGGGAGGGCACGAAATAAAAAGACACTGCAAACACACGTACAAGGTTTTTAACATGCATTGTCTTAAAAAAAAATGCATTATTGCACTGGAAATGGGAGATGCGCTCAAGCAATGGGCAACTAGTCGTGTTTATGGCAACCAAATGTCGTGCTTGCTTTTGCCAATGGAAAAGTGTCAATTGTTAGCTGAATGGTTACCTCTGTGGTGGGAAGCATTTTTGTCTCTTTTTTGCGGTGCTGTGGGATGTTGGCTATATCTCCCATTCGGTCGCCCGTGTTTTAAGATAAGGCGGATTTGATTGTGGTTGCGGTTGGTGTGTTTACAGCTTATTGTCTTGTTTTTTATTTCCACCCCCTCGTTTAAACGATATTTCCATAACATTTTTATTTTTGATTTGTGGTTTTTTTGCGGTTAAGTGGCTCTAAAAGAAAATGTGGTTTTAAAAAAGTGGCCCTGGATTTATGTTTTTTTTTTTTTTTTTTTTAAATCTGACAGACGTTGAATATACGGTATGATGAAAAATGCATGGTTTGTTATATAAGTATCTACAATCAAGAAAAAAAAAATAGATCAATTTTTTGCTTTAATTTCTCGCAAAACAACCAAGTGATATACGGGAGCAACAAATCCGGTGGGATTAAACCTGGAGTAGTTTGTCTTTAAGCATGTTTGTGAAAATAACCACAACTTGAAGGTCTAGAAACACAAATATTGAGGAATTGAGTTATTTTCTCGAAACAACACAGCTTCAAAGCTCTCTCGCACTTTTGGACGTAGACACTTTTGAAGCCCGTCACCATGTAATCCATATGATATGCTAACATTGAGTACTAATCAAGCACATGATCAAACTACATAAAGAGCACCATTGTACAGTGCGAAGCAGAGAATTTGTCCCCACCGGCTCAACTTCATAACCACTGGAGACCATCCAAGCATTGCTGAGCATCACGTCTGTGTTCCGCCATTCACGCCATTTCACTACTTCAACCCGAGTCACATGAAATTGGTTTATTGCCATTGTTTGACTTCATGGTCTGCTTTGAGCGCTAAATGGAACATAAAAGATATCATTTAGGAAATTGTGTGGATGCCAGAAAGATTTCAGATACAAGTTGTTGAAGATAATCAAGAGGAACCAACTGGACTCTTTGGTGGCGTACGAGTTGCTCGGTTTTGAAACTTGTCTATTTTCAGGTCCATCTAAAACTGTTCATGACTGGGGAGGCACTGACAGCCACATTAAAGTTTCCACCAATGTTTCTGCATAATAAAAAGTATTCTTGTATTTCATACAATCATTATTGAATCGTTTTATTTTTATTAGTAGATTTCAAAGTAGGATTTTGTAGCATTGTAAAGTGCATTTGTGTCACTCCATGCAATCGTCTTACTCGAATCGCAGCGGTCGGAAACCCGCTTTTCCACAAAATACTAGGTAGTTAGTTCTGCTTTTCATGGTAGTTTTTTTTTTGCAGTCGTCAAAGGACACGGTCATTAACAAATTACTTTTGTGTGTTGCCACCATGCAAATTACAAGAAGACGGGTTTTGAGAAACTGTGCGTTTTGTATTCTTTCCTTTCCATCCTTGTCACACAGAAGTGGCGATTGTGTTAGTCTATTCCCACCATACGACTGCGGTTGGAACCAAAATGGAGGGTGCCACGAAACGCTTCATAAGTTATTTTTGGAACAATTCAAGAATACTGACCATGGAAACAGTAAATAGTGTGTGCTCAACTCCACAGAACTGCCCTACACTATTTGGTGGAAGAGTTTGGTTTTGTGAGCAGTCTTTGTACAAACTTGCAGTACACTAACAAGATCAAACAATGTTTATGACGAGACGAGATGTTGTAACACGGATCCGTTTTGAATTGGCATCGGCTTCTTTGTTTTCGGACCATGTGTTGAAACGCACGGCGTGCATTCATCATAGCAAGGGAAATACACACGTGTGTGTGTGTGTGTGTGTGGTGGCGGGGAGAAAAGTTTTCAAAGTTGCTCCATCTTTTAGTTTAAATAAACAGTGCCAGTCATTCTCTGTTTGTTAATGAGCCCTGACATAGAAGCTGAAGGGTTGGCAGCGTTCACTTCTTCTGTCTGCGTGTCAAAGTGGCCAAGGTACTAAACTTTAAAATTGCTACGAGAGGCCAGCTTGCGGCAGACGAATGAAAAGTAACACACTTCAATTGTGTTGCTTTTTCTGTCTTTTTACCAGAAATGTGCTTTAATGTGATGTGGGCTGAATGTTTTTTTTCTCTTGTTTGGGATTTTTGTTGTGGAAATGCGGGCATTAATGAAATCAACTTGAAACTGCGGTTGGGACACGTTACCAGCGTGACTCTCAGTGATGACCGTGTGTGTGTGTGTGTGTGTGTGTGTGTCTTTCATAACCGTAACCATAAGCTAATTTGGAAAAACTATAAAATCCAGTCACATTTGCAAAAGCTAACTAGATCCAGATGACTCGCCTCGCAAACAGCGGAACATGTGATTGAAAAAGTTTATGTCATTTCAACTGTTTAGATGTGGAAATGGAGTGAAAATAAGCAGAACTGATGGTAACTTATGTAGCAACTTGTCGTTCGGATGGAAAGCCCCATTCAGGTTTTTTTTTTTTTTTTTTTACACTAAACCTGTTTTTAATCCTCATTGTCTGGGTAAAAGCAGCACCGGTTTGCACGTAAATGTGTGCGTGTGTGTCAGCAGAACCGGCACCAGGTGACCCAGTCTGACCTGACCCAGCCTGCGCTCATAAAAGCAGCATTGAGGCCCGGAGGCCTGCAGACACAGCGCCACTTTTGTTGCCCTACCCAAGGTGTATTCCCCCCGGAGGCGCAACGTGGGGGCGGAGGGTGTTACTCATTAGCGAGAAAGAAACCAGTCCTTGGCTTTGGACGTATATGATTTTATTAGGAGAAATAAAAAAGTGTTTCTTTATTTTTATGTTTGCGTTGGGTAACGACTCCGTCTGCTGCTTTCTTGTAGCCCCCATGCTGTTTCACCACAGTTCCTTCTTTCTCCTATTAATCCACTTTCCAATGCGCCTCTAATTAATAGCACTCCACTCCTACACATGGCCAGCCAGATGCTTGGAACTCCTTCTTGTGTTCCTCATGCTCTCTTTTGCCATTTTTTCTTTTTCTTCACCTTTCAACACTATTTTTTTTTCTTCATGGCAAATCTTTTTACACATCTGGCTTTCATACTTGACTTTTTTTTTTTGGGTTTGATTTTGTAAAAGAGTCGACGTCAACCTGAGTGACCCAAAGGCTACATCTGTCCTTTAGTTCCTCCTTCATTCTTCAAGGTCAATTGAAACTTTCAATGACGCTTCAGCTTGTGTGTAATGGCTGAATTTTCCACTTGATGATTTGCTCCTGAACATGATTAACCCTCTCGGTGATGCCTGGAAAAGCAAGTATTTGACACTTTTGATCAATATTTGTCTAGTTTCTTGTGTTGAAAGTCGCTTGAATTGAAAGTCCATTTTACTAGTTTCTTTTGGCTTCACTCTCGTATTTTCAAACCAGCGTGAAATATATAAATTAAAAAAAAGAAAACGCACAGGTGGTGCCGAACAAAGAACCCATGTTATATTAATTATTGTATTCATCCAACTTTAGAGGGGGAGAAAAAAAAGTCCTTGACCCCAAAGGGTTAAATGTGCAGAACATCTGTGTACATTCACTTGCAGACTGCATGTCTGTGCTTGCATGTGCCTCTCATATGCAGCACTGTGTGTGTGAATGTTTGTTAAATGTGGCATTTTGCACATGTGCATGATTTGGGGTGAGAAAAAAAATTATACACAAACTACCTGGCCACTTTATCCAAACCAGTGTTTGACATTCTTTGATCGTCAAACAGTCAAGGTCTTTGTGGAAATAGTGGCAGGGACTCTCCCAACTGGCTCTCGCGGTGAAGAAAAACCGCAGCGGAGCCGAGCAGTTACAGAAATATGTCAATATGGGAAATATGACTTTAAAAACAACATTGACTGCGCTGACTTTGGTGTGTGTGTGAGAGAGCGGGTGAAGAAATAGCAAAAGAATTCTAACTGTAACGACAACCGCTGATTTGTCATTCTAATGTTACCCTAATGCACTGTGTTATTAAAGATCATGAAATATGATGATTTCCAGTGCTGTGTTTGGTATATCTGTGAGTTATGATATATTTGTTTAAAAGTGCTTAAACAATACTATTCAATGAGAAATTACTCCTCTGACTGGTTCAAATGTGACAAGAAAATATAACATAGTTGTGCAACCACATTAAATCCTTTTCTTTCCTTTTGTTTTGCACTTTCAAAAAATTCCTAAAAACTCACCTAATTGCATATTTTTGTCCTTTTTGTAAATCTCTAAAGAGTCACAAGATGGCGCCAAAGGAAAAAAAATAGACTAATTTTTTGGGCAAATTTAGGCATATTTTGAAATGCAAACTTTCACATTCAACATGAACAATTGTATAAACTCGATGTACTTTTTTTTCATGGAGGAGCAAGTCCTATAAAAACTTTCCAAGCTGGGGTCATGTCGATGATTCAGAGCAAGCGCCGCGTTGTTTTTGGACGGCAGTGATGCCATTATGTCTTTTAAAAATGTGAAGCGCAAAACTAAAACATTCTCACAATGAAGCAGCGTTTTCTAGCTACATGCATGTGTGTATGGGTTCATGTTTCCTGCCCATGTGGAACAGTTTACCTAATAAGCAGGTATGAGTCGACCTGATGTAGTTGCTCTCCAAGTGACAAGCAGCTGTGTGTAACCGCGTGTACCCGTGATAACAATGACAGCCGAGTAGCGATTTTTCTTCATTTCAACCACTCCACCTATTTTTTCCTTTTTTTTTTAAATTCTGGCTGATTCAGTATAATCCCTTTGTTCTTTAGTGGAAGACATTTGTAAATTCAGATCTCCTTCCCTTTGTGCGTGTGTGTGTGTGTGTGTGTGTGTGTTTGAGTGTTTGATTCGCAAGCTGAAGCAGGCCCAAAACAACAAGACATTCTTTGGCTGAGCTGTATTTACCACAGCTCTACCACAGAGACTTAAGCCCCGCCCACTCGTGAAATCACTGAAGGGAATGAGAAAGAAACAAGAGAGGGCAGCCCTCGTATAACTTTTCCAGCGGGTCACTGAGGCACAGCGGGAGTCCCAAAAAGACAGAAAAAGGTGGGATGAGATTGCGGCGACCTTGAGCAAAGCGAAAGCGCAGAGGCCTTCCTGTGGGGTACGATGAGCACGACTTAGTTTAGTGTGTGTGTTGTTGTAAGGGGTTAATTTTACCCATGTTGCTGGCAGGCTGGCAGGGGGAACACAGAGACCCTTTATAATACAGTTGTGCTGATTGAAATCATATGGCTGAAATCATTACACCATTTGTGAAGCAGAGCATGACAGAAAGGCTTTCTTTTCCTGCTTCTTCCTCACTAGCTTTTTTTTTTTTTGTTCTTTAGCAGCATGAGTGTTTTTCTACATTGATTTCAATTGAGGAACGTTTAGCATCTAACGTGTTCTTGTCTCGTGTTCTTCTGCAGACTAGTGGCCATTGCCGTCACGTGATTTCCAGGAGGCCATCACAAGTCTCACCCCTCGCCTCCGCATCCCAACTTGGGAGAAGCCAAAACCTTGAGGTGCTGGCTGAATGGCACCTGACCCTTTCGCTTTCCTCTGCGGCCCCTGACCACCGAGACGTGGAGAAAAATCAGCTCAAAATCACAGCAGTAGCTTTTTAGTGTTACCATGGCAACCAACAAGGAGCATCAACTGCGTCATATGGCGGGCTTCCCTCGCACCATGTATCCTTTCCCTTTCAATGCCATGAGGAGCCACTCCCCCTTTGACCTGCTGGCCAGCAGCAACCTCTTTGGCCGCTTTGGGGCAGACCTTCCGAAAGAGATGGCAGCATTGTGTAAGTACATCAAGTCACTTTGTGTTTACAAAGAGCTAGGTCCCAAATTATAGGAAATATTGCTTTATTTTCTTTTAGTGTTGATTACCCCCTCCCTCATGTTTCCTGGCAGAATATGCACACACCACGCCATTCTGCACATAAATCATTTTTCATACATTTGCTTGGCGCCCAAAGTCAGCTGAGATAAACCGAGACACTAATGAGATCAAACGATAAAGAAAATTGATGGCTGGGTCCATAAATGTACAAAGAAAAACGACTTGAATCCTAGTTAATGTTTATAACCATGTAGAAAATGCATCTGAGGTCAGATTCTGGCGATAATTCTAAAATGTGTGAAGAATTGGCATTTTTAATCTCTGTCACACAGTCTTGCACATGACACTGAGTGTGGACTGTCTGTGCTGTGTGAACAACTTTGGAATTCTTTTTGATTTAGGAATCTTTCAGAGATATTTTCAGGCTTCAGTTTGTGTAGTTTTTTTTTTTTTTTTTTTTACAGTCCTCCATAAATAAAAATCCAGGTGAGCCTTTAAATCCAGCATGAGTTTACTTCCTTTGACCTACAGGGGGTACTGTTGTCCTTCCATAATGCTACACGTGCAAAGCGCCTATCGAGAAATATTCTCTTTGCCTGAGATTGAGGCTTTTCCTTCACCTTAATGTCAATGATGCTTCATTATTGATTTAATTATCATCCAGATTTGAATTGCCAGGTCAAATTTAAAATTAGCATAAAAGCAAGGAGAACAAAGAAAACGTTCTCACAGGAATGGCAAAGCAGTTCACTTTGAGGATGAAGAAACACACCTAGAATTGTTGAACTCATTACATTATGCAGGTGTACCTAATATTGTGGCTGACTGACATTGAGGAAATGTCCAATAGCTGCTGAGCAGATTTTTTTTTTCCTTACCTTGGTTTACCCAGTTTGTTGTCAATCTGAAGTTTGGTTTAAATATGATGAGTGTCGCATGTTTGTTTTTTTTTCCCCACTTAACCAAACATTCACGTATGGAGTAATACAAACCTAATCTTCTCCGAGTGGATTTCCCTAAAATGACATATTAGCATGTTCACTTTCTGCTTCCAAAATATGCTGTCATCCTTGTCAATATTAGTATTAAGTAAGCTGAAATGACGCTCCGGGTTTGAAGCTTGGGATAATCAACAGAGGCGCCCTGTTTGACTGTACAAAATACAACAGCTCCTCTTTGGGCAAACAAGAGAACATATTTAGTTAGGTTTTGTTTTTTTTTGTTTTTTTTAAAGTACCAACCGTTTTTAGCTGCAGCATGGTGACTGAGCTCATTCATTGAGCAAACATCAAAACTGCTTTTTCTATTTCATATTTGAACATCACAGAATTCTACTACATCTGCATTGTGTTAGTTTGAAGGGTTGTAAAGGTTTCTAACCCTTACAACAATTTTTGCACAAATGAGATCTGCCTTGGCTCCTGCGGTAATTTTGGAGTTCAAAAGCAGTGGGAAAAAAAATGCAGCATGCTCCTGGAGTTTTTCAGTCCTCTCGTAATTACTGGATGCCAATCAAAAGTCATGAGTAAATGCAAAGTTGGAGATATTTGTTGGAACAGTCTTATTTATTTACTTGTCATGGACTAAGAAAATCAATTTTGTTATTTCTCATTTCATCTACATTCAAATGTGAATGGAAAAAGTTGTTTTGTAGTTGCAATATGCCTGTTTGTTACACAGATATGCAGATTTACTCAGTCATTTCACAGTTTTAAGTCCCACATGAAGAGCTTGTTTCCAAAACATGACAAATCCATTTGGATCATTATAAGCTTGTTTACCAAAACTTGACTTTTTTTTTTTCTTCTGACATCTCTCAACTCACTCAATTCCCATTGTTCCTCCTGCAAATTCCCTTTTTCAAAACCAAATTCATTTGACTGCCAAATTCCCTTTTTCCAAACCAAATCCATTGGACTGCCATCCCAAATTGTCTACAATTTACTGTCCAGGATATTAATAGCCACATTTACCATGTGTAACTGACACCAACCTGGACGTCCCCCCGCTGAGTGTAGCTTCCACATAAGCCTGCTGCAGTCAGCCCGAAGTCATGTCCCGGCCAGCTGCATAATCTTGTAGCCACAATGCAGTACTCCCAGTGGACAGGGACCTGCAAAAGAACAAGGCAGCACTGAGGTGGTAGCTCGATCACTGTCCAAATCAAACATTTTGAGCAGCGTGTTTGTGTGTCACTATCCTGTGAAATGGGCATCAGGCCCAACATGCCCGTCAATCCCTTTGTGTGTGTCTGTGTGTGTGTGTGCGTGTCTGTGTGTGTGTTCCCAGCGCAGCTGTTATCATTTGATCTGCAGTCATTCAGTGGAGCCTATAGCAGCGTATATTTCACCAAGCTAGTAGCTCACAGCATGTGATTACATCTCCAACATGTCACTCCCGGTACTTTATCACTTATGAAGACAGATGTGTCCAACTTGTATTTAAGTCATGTCGTTGAGATTTAGTGGCGCTGATGATAGAAAATAGCAGCAGGCCGCATTCAATTGTAATTATAATAATTCTATCCAGAGACTGTCATAGTTGAAGTTGACAATTTAAAATTCCATTTATTGGTAACATAATTATATCTGTCCACTTTCTATAGAGCCTGGATGGATGGATGGACGGATTGATTTCTTCCACCCAAACCCATACTAGAAGCAATGAATTAAAAACAAATACAAATAGCAGCATTGAGAAGGCATTAAAAGAAATGCAAATTTAACCCCAAGCAAGAACGCAAAGCAGCTATGATATGGCACTTATTTTTCAAATTTGAGCTCACTGTTTTGATTCCTCGTGACACCCAATTCTCGATGGGTACCCTCGCACGGCAGTGCAGAGATATAAAGCTACTTGATGAATGGCGTCTTTTGAATACTAATTGCTAGCATGCCAACGAGGTCCCGGTTTGGCTGTTTGAAATGGTTCTCCAAGGCTTTCCATCCTGACCGCACGGCCATTCCTTTACATCAAATACGGCAGCAGTGATCTCTCATTATTTTGCTAATTAATCCGTGCGCAGCGTTCCCTAATGAGATGAAGCATTGGTGCACTTGAAGTAAGCACACACAGTAGCAACTTCAAAAGCTTATTACGGCCTGTTCACTCGTACAGTAAGACGTCTTTAATTTTTCTAATGTAAGCTGCAGTTAAAGAGCTTGAATCCCATTGGACACTGTGGTTTTTCAAATATATTTAGTCAAACACAGTGGTTATAAAAAGTCAACACACCCATGTTCGGTTTTTGTAATATATAAAAAAAATGAATCAAGAAAAATCTTTTTAAAGCTTTCTCTATCGTCAATGTGACTCACAGTATCTGTGCTGACACTGAATGCTATTTACAATCATTTATTCATTTATTGATGTACATTCTGAATAAAGCTAGAATTTGCCAAGAGGGTGTGCACACTTGTGCAATCACGTTCTCAGCTGTTAGTTTTTATTTTCCCTCTTGAAACGAAAGAGTTGTAATGGTGGACAAAGTTTTGAAATGATTTATTTGACTTTTTTTTTCATATTAAAAAAAAAAGGCATTTGAACAAGGGTGTGTAGATTTTTTATATCCATTGTATGTCATCCAGCACAAGCAGACACATTCTTTTATCCTGAGATTGTGGATAGTTGTGTGGACATGTGAAAAACATTTTAATATGTCATCATATTAATATCATGAGGAAACATTTTTTTTTTCCCTGTAATGAACACAGTGTCCTTTAGTGGTCTCATCACATAAATTAAGTCGCTATGTGCGTGCGTGCGTGTGTGTGTGTGTGTGCACGCACACACACGTGCTTGTGTCGGAGCACAACTATGTGCGTATGCTTGAACTGAGTGCCTACGATGACAGACACAAAGAAAAACACACAAGTCCCACTCTCTGCCTCAAGTTACTCATATCTCACACACGCACAGATATTTCCATTGCCACTCTGTCGGCCGCACATTCCAACATTCATGAATGCCGCGCTGCTGCTCACATTCGTGACTTATTTGTGCGCTCTGTGATGGCCGCAGAGAGACTTTGTGCAAATATCTGCGGCCGAGCCGGAGAGAGAAAGAGAGAGAGAGAGGCCATTGTTCGCCTCTGTGTGTTTGTGTCAGACATGACGACGGGATGAATAGCTGAAAAACCTGATTGTGAAAGCTTGTAATGTGACCCTCTTCTAAAAGTATGAGGCGGAATCAAGACACTAGCATAATGAAGAGCAGAAAGCGTGCGGTTTGGCCCGTTTGTGAGCTCGCGACTGGTGCTTTTGGTAAAAGTGAAGGAAAATGTGGCGTCCGCTTCTTCTTTCACATTCCCCCTGTATTTGTGTGTCTCTTTTGTACAAAGCAGCAACAGGGGGCAGGGTGCTGCGAGGCGGGGAGGGTAATTGTCTCAAGGTGTGGAGAGAGCTCAGCGGGCTGTTATTGTGCCACTCTACTCCCTGCAGGGTGTCATTATAGTGTGTGTTTGTGTGCCCGGCCATGATGTTGAAAGACAGGTAAAGCAAAACAAGAAAAACAAGAGCGGGTCAGACGTGTGAAATAGAGCGCAGCATCCCTTTAACTTCCAAATCATAATGTATTCAGTCAGGGGGATGAAAAGAAACAAATAAAAAGGGGGGAAAAACAACTGTAATAATATGAGTGTACAAAGCCGAAGGCATGACATGTTTGGAAGTGAACGTGCATGTGTGTGTATATGTGCAAAAGGGGGGGGGGAGCCCCAGTGGGGGTTTCTTCTAGAGTTCATCCCTCTTGAAGGAGGGAAGGAAAGGGAGGAGTGGAGGGAGGAGAGTGAAGCTGTCTAGTATACAAACTATTCACACCGCAGGCCAGTGTGTGTGCGCGCATGTGTGTGTGTGTAAGCTGAACACGCACAACTTAATCAGTTTGGACCCTATTTGAAAGAATTGAATTTGATAGCCGCCACGCATGCCGGGCCTCGGCTCACAACAGAGAAATAAAAATAAATGATGATTTCATGTATGTGATAAGTATGATAAATTTAGGCTAGGTCTAAAAAGAAAATTTAAGTCGACCAATAAAGACAAAAAATAAGAACATCTGATTAAATTTGTTTTTCTTACCTCAATTTTGTTCATTTTTTTTAATAAATATCATCACGATCAAGATTTCAATAAAAAAAGATCCTTAAAAGGATATAAACTTGTTTTTAACTTTTTTAATTGGACTTGGTGTACTTAAATATAACCAGGCTAATAGCACCACTACTGACGTCACTTCTAAATTACTGTCACAATAAAGTTATTTGAAAAATTCCTCTTTGGGCGGGGTTTGGTGACAAAAGGAAGTTTTGAGATTTGACTTGAGCAATTTTTTTTTTTTTTCTTCAAACCGGTGCACAGCTCACGCGTGAAAATTTTGTTAGCTGGATTCTGACTGACAGCAACGAAAATGTTGCTTTGAGTATGGAGAGATTTTTAATGTTTTGGAAATGCTTGCATTGTGACTAAGTGTGTTTGTGTAAGCACTTGGACCTCCCCCGTAGTCCATCATCTCAATGCACCGCTCATCTCTCAACACGCTCCTGTCTTCGTTTCAACAGGTGTGAACTGATTTCTTTTTTTTAAGTGTTACCGGCGTTTGTTGTCATCGCCAACGGCAATGGAGCAGAATATCATTTATGGGACGAAAAGGAAAAGCGTTTCATGCTGAAGTCATCGCATAAAGGGAAATCAAGTTCAAAAGTGTATTGCAAGGCAGGGCAGAGGGTTTGTTCTTATTTGCATCCAATCTGAAATCCGAAGCTGGAAAAGTTGGAGGCGATTCGGAGGGAAAGTGGGGCTGTTCCGCGTGGCCTATCAGGCATCAAACGCACACCCGGCTCCTCCCCGGACCCCGCCCCCCCAGTGCTCATGCCTTGCCTGTGCCTGTGGTGGAGAGCGAGAGGCCCACAGAGCCGCCGAGAGGGGAACTGAGATCAGTTACAGAGCTGAGGTCCATTGAGTGACCCGAGGGCAGAAGGAAAGTGCTCCGCAGAGAACTGGAGAGACCGCTTTAGACTCATCAACTTAGTCGGAGTTGCACTTTGGAGGAGACAGAAGCGGTTCGAGTCCGGCATGTTCGACTGCATGGAGGCTCTGGGGCTGGCCCCGCGGCCCCTCTACGATGTGGCTGCACAGGGATCCTGCATGCTGTCCAAGGCGCCCACGTTCTTCTCCAGCCTGGACCCCTTCGCTTGGGCCGGGACTGGCAGCCTTCAGTGTGAGTACCCGGCCCATCCCATCCCATTCTGTCCATCACATTGGTTGCTCCTTATCAGGCTTGTCGCCAGTGTTATCACGGCGCTCTCTCCACAGGAAGAGGCAGATTCCCCTCAGTGCTGTGTGGCCATTCTCACCCCCGCCGTCCGTTTGTTTATGTGCTTAGCGGGCTTTGCGGGGGGACTTTAGCGGCGCATATTTATACATCATCATGTTTGTTGTCTTTGCGAATGACTTCACATGATTGACAGCTGCTTGAAACAATACAGGACCTGACCTGGCAGCCAGCGCAGAACACAATGTCCAAACAGAAACAGCTTTGACAGATTGAAGGCAAATGGGCCTTGAAATCACATTGTTGTAATTTGCCCTCTTGTGTGGAAGTCGCACAGCGCAGCACTTATGTGCTTGTTTCAACACTGCTTTCCTCTGTGCCTTGGTGACCTTCATTTTCTCTACTGCATTAGCGAGCAGAGCAGTGGGCCAATGTGTTCCGAGGCCCACATTGCATCAAATGTGGACCCTGTAACAAACCCGCTCCAGATAATAACAAAAGCGAATCTTTTCCTATCGTCATGGAGCAGCCCATTGTGGAGATTTTGTTTTTTTTTTTAAATTCCCTTTGGCTCTGCCGTGCACCAACTCAAACATTGACTATTCAAGTCAAATTGTGCCAGTCAGATACCCGGCCAGCACGACCTGTGCGCCGCACTCAAGTGGCCAAGGCAAAGCACCCCGAGTCTATTTATCTTCAGCGTTCATTCGAACGGCGACTGTCAAGTCGGCGGTGTGCGCTAACGATGACGGATGAGCAGTCGGCTCGACAAACACCACGGCCCGGGCCTGTCCCGACTCGCTCGGGAGCTTCCCCAGATGCCAGCCTGAAAGACACACTTCACATTCATTCGACTTGTTTCAAAAATGCTTTTGAGAGCCCAAGAACCAAATTGTAGAAACTGTTAATTGAAGCAAAGAAACTACATAAAAGGGCTTTTCTCTTTTTGACACCTAGACTAACCTGTTAGTCTATTTGAAGAGGAAACAGGCAAAGGGGAGTGACTCATCTCTCATACCTTTATGCTCAAATCTATTTGTAATGCAGATGGAGGCAAGACGGCTTGTTTAGAAACTTTTTAATTTGGAGGCCTAAAGGCTGTTGAATATCAATCATTATTGACTTTATGGATTTTATTTATTTATTTTATTCTTCTATTTATTCTTACTCCTCGATAGTTCTTCTAACTAACTACTTGATAATGATCTCCTTAGAAATGCTATTCTTAATTTATAGATTCCTCATGAGATAGATGGGGGACAGTATTTGAATGAATTTTGCTCAACTCGCTTTTTCAACATCCTAACATCACAAAAACACGGAAAAATGTTATTCTCAGCTGATGAAGCCTCGACTATGACATTGCTCAAAGTCGTTTGATTAATATTAAAGTAATAACTATTGATGTGCTACGATTACAGCGAAATAATTTATTAACCCCGAAATACTACACCTCTGTTTAAAAATCATCATCATTTCCTACACCACAAAACATTCATGTTCATTTTACGACTCGACCTGTTGGTTAACATTCCACTCTGTCCTAAAATTGGATTTTATGTTTTTATTTGTGCCTGACTGAAGCTTCCTCTAAGAAGTAAGACTCAAAGCGCTCAAGTTGCGGCCCATTTTTTGGATCGTTATTTATTTTACTTTTTAGATTGAGTTGTTGATGCATTGCCGAGATATCGGATCGGGTATCGGCGGATACTCAGAGTTAAGTGAAAAAGAACTCGATGGGACCTTGGCTACGGATGAAATCTCTGGAAAGCTTTGCTCGCTTTCCTGTGTTTTGGCGCATTTGGGTCAGTTGAGCACCTCTATGCCGTCCTTTTGTATCACCGTCAATGAGCATTAAAAGGAGCGCGAAGTGTGTCATGGCACGCCGGCGTCTCCGCTGTGACGTTTTGTTTCTTGGCTGCTTTTGAGCGTCCACTCTCCCTTTGGCCCATGGCCCCATCCAGGAGTGTGTGTTGGTCCGCCTCTCTGATGTCCTCCTCGCGCACGGCTCAGTTTACACGCCTCGTCTTGTGTAACCCGCAGCTTTTAATGAAGCCATTATAATTAGAAAAGGCCTCAATTAAGAGATTAGCAGGCGTGTGGGGGCATGAAAGAGGAGTAGAGGGATGAATTTGGTTTTGGGATTAGCCCCGCGACCCCCTCCCTCCCATTGACTCCTTATATCTCGGCGTTTCAGGCCTTAAGGGGGACATCTCCTGTCTCCGGGCTACTTTAAGAATGCCGCAGGACCACCACGTCTCCAAAGTGAGATGCACCGGCCCGGATTCATGACTCAGGAAGTTTTTGTTTGCGTTTGGAGGCTACAGCGAAAGACCCTTGAATGTGCTTTTGCCTGGGCTGTTTGAAGTCAAGATGAGCTCCAGATAACAGATGTGTTATTAATCTGTCAATTAGTTTGTCAAATAATCTGAATTAGAAACTGGACATCCGGAAAATGGGCAAAAAAAAATAATTCCGATTCAGTTACTTGTCAGCATTTCAGAAAATAGGCAAACTTGTCGGTCATTGCTTAATTTGATCATTCTATTCAACGCAATAATGAATTTGCTTTCAGTGAGGAGTACATGAATTTTAATTTGTTAACTGTGAGAATTTTTACAATTTTAAATTAAACATGGTCTCTAAACCATTGGCGACGAACTCATTTTTCCATGGGCCGCATTGGCGTTTTAGTTTACCCCGAACGGCCATCGTCATCACAACAAATGAATGAATAACTTACGTTTGAAATCTGAAGTCAATAATAATAATTTTGTTAAACTATTGAGTTACTCTAATAACATAAGAAAACGCTTGCAATATTTTATTTATTACAGATAACAATGTGACAATTTGGTACAGGTTTTAGCTAATATCATGGAAATGTTTTTGCAGGCCGCATTAAATTATCACTCCTGTGCAAATTATTGGAAATGATCCATAGTTGTCGATTACTCATTGCATCTCTATCTCTCATTCTGGTGATAGCGGTCATATGCCCAATTTGTTTTTACCAAAATAAATGCATACAACTTTCAATACATGGTAACTTTCAAAAGTCACCACTTGCAATATTAGTTGTGCTGATCCGATTTAATGTGTTTTGATTCCCTGAAGAGCTTATCAGGTCCCTTATTGAGTGTTACAGCAAATGAAGACCCGATGATCTACTGGCTGAACGAAGCTGTCTAATATCCGTCCCCTCCCCACATTAGTCAAGGGGAACTAAAACGACGCCAGTGTTGGTATGCTCAACTCAATCAGAACGCTAAGTTGCTGATGATTCACATTTGTGGCGTCCATCCGAAATCCAAGGGCGTTGTTCGCAAGTGTGTGAAGCTTGTCAAGTTGAAGTATTTGTCCAGGCTTTCTGGTGAGCTTGTGCAAACGTGTGTGTGTGTGTGCGTGTGTGTGTGTGTGTCTACCTCCTCCTTTTTAAATGTCTGCTGCTTTGTTTTTTATGGAGCTGTCTTCTGGACAGCAGCCCGGTTTTCACAGTCTTTCCTTTAAGAGGCGCTACCAATGACAGGAAGGGCTCCTCCTCCTGCCCGGGCAGGAAGGCAGGGGAGGACAGAGGGGGGAAGAGGGTTATTACTGAGGGTTGGGGTTGGGGGTGGGGGGGTCTGGTATTGAACTTAGAACAGCTGATGAAAGGGATTGTCACTCACATCTCCCCCATCTCCTCCCTGCTGTTGTGGTAATTACTCACTCAGCATATTTGGTGGCAGCCTCCCCCTCACACCGCTCGACAACAAAGTCATTGGAAGCACTTGACAATGACAACAACAATCGATTGAAAGCAGTCAAATCCAGGCAGACGTTTGCTTCTTGCCTGCGTGTTTGTGCGTATGTGCGATGCTGCTCTCTCCCGCCCACGGGCCAACACACACAACACACTCACTCACATATTCACAAGTGCACGCACATTCCACAGGGTGCTGTCGAACATTAGGTGGAGCCAGATAAAGTGCTGCATTTGAATTATTATTATAATAATCGCACGAGCTTTACTATTGCTGTCGTTGGCTGCGCTTTGTCATGAATCATCCCCGGACATGTTTTTTTTGATTGACAGTTTGAAGTGGAAAATTCAAATTGAATGAATCCCCTGCAACTCTTGTCAGCATAAAAGCCTTCCGGCGTCATTTGAAAATTCTTAACTGTCATGCAGGTGTTCGAAAACGGTGTAATAAAGCAAATATGATATACGGAACCACCCAGCCCTCGATGATTTGTGATGGACGCGGTGTTTAGGGATATGAAGTAGTGCTGAAGTCACTTCACGTCATGCATCACACTTGACAATATTCTTAACTTGTCATACAAGTGTAAAAAGAAGTCGTGGAGCCAAAGAAAAAAAACAGACTTCAATTTTGCTCCAAATTGGACAACAATAGAGACACTCCAGTTTAAAGGTTCCACGGCGGACAACCCTCGACACCTCCCCAATGTGATGCTGTGTGCAGCCCCCGGGGCCAAAGTCAAGCTGCATGCCATATGTCACACTATGTCGTCCACGCAGACACCCCCGCAAGCAATTAAAAAAAAAAAAGCTTCAATGTCGGCGTAAAAGCACACACCGGCAGATTGGTCAAGTCCAACTGTATTGACGCCAAATGAGAGCAGACACGGCTTAGCCAACTGGCTTCTTCTCCAAAGTGAACGAGGTGTCGACCACGAGGCCAAACTGGACTGTGTTGGTGGCACATTAAAACTCATGGCTGAAAGGAAGGAAGGAAGGGATGTTAACAAGACACAAACGTGGAGGTTGAATAGTTGTACGCTGATGTAGGTGACAGAAAGTCTGACAGGATGTTCCGAAAAATGTGCATGTGTGTTATGGCCCTGCTGCAAGCGGACGCTGATTCCCACCAGTTCTGTCGTCTCTCGTGGCTTCTCCAAAAGGTGCGCTGATAGATGTTATGACACACGGCGGGGTGAACTGCAGGTTAAGACTAGACTGCTGTTTCTTCAAGCCGAGTCTCGGAGGCCACGCGCAGTTCAGGGTGCTGACAGCCCGCTGACACTTTTTGGCTCCTCTCCTTGTTTTCGTCACGCCAGGTAGCGTCCCCCCTCCCATTACTTTTTCTACCTTCTACTCGCCCTTTCTCACCACACTCAGACGCCGTCAGTCAGTACCTGTCGACTGGCGCCAGAAGCGCTACCTTGGCGCCTATTTTCTTCCCTCTGAGACACTCTTAACATTGTTACTATATCAACAGATAGACTTACGACTTTAGCTCCGCCCACAATCCCTTCTCACCTGAGCTCTAAAACCTCATAAGTCAACACCACATGGAGAATATTTTTGTAAATTCTCAGCTGAAGCTCGTGAGTTGCATTCTTTGTACGGTCACTTAAGAGGCAATACACTATTTTTGAACAGATCCCATTCAAAAGATGTCAAGAGCAGAGGTGGAGAGAACTACGTTACAGTTAGTCAAGTCATTTTGGGAATAAATTGTTGTATTTTTACTGCAACATACTTTTTACGAATATATTGAGCTACAGTAGTTCAATAGACAGTAGAAAGTTTTCAGTTGATCAAATATGCATGTGAAAGCAGGATGAGGACATGCAAAGTCCACAGGAAAGGCTGTCGCTGAGATTTTAGATTTGTCTCACAACTGGGAGAAAACATGTTACATCACCGGCGTTTGAAGAAAAAATGGCGGCGTGCTCGTTTTGGTTGCTGCTGTGGCACTTCAGAACATTCAGAAAGTGATTCGGACGACTGAGAGGAAAATAATATTTAAAAAGCAAACAAATCATTCATCATGTATAGTTCTTATATTAGAATTAAAGTACTGTATTTGTAATTTTGAGGCTGATGGGTGTAAAGTAGTTTAACCAGAGCAGAGATTTTTTTAGATTAAGCATCTACAATTCTAGCCCTTCCTTCTCTTTTTACAAATAAAGTCATTTGGTATAAAACAATTGTAATTGTCCGACGACATAAGGGTGAATTGTTAAATGCCACTTGCACACACATTGAACTTTTAAAGTGCCTGCTGGGCAAGTAGTTAGTCATGACCCTCTTGAGCCAAGGTCAAAGTTAAATGGTGGAGCTTTGATTGAAGCTGTTGTCCACTGGGAAGTTTGTGTCCCCACGCTCACCTCCCTTCCTTCTCTTTCTTTCTCCTTTCTTTTGTTTTTATTGGATTATTCCTTTGTGCTTTACCTCTCTTGCGTTTTGAAACCTTACCACTCTTGTTAATGACAGGCCGCCGGGTTCATTTTAGGGTTGTTGCTGCTGGGTGGGGGGTGGGCCACATTTGGTTGGGTCCGGTGAAGGTGACAGAAGGGGCATTGACTTTGGGGGGGGTTCTGACCCCGGATTCTTTAATTTTTACTAGGAAGGGATGCGAGGATGGAGCTGGATGTGTGAATAGCTGCCCAAGGTGACTGGATGCCAATAAAGGGGTCGTCAGCCTGGCCGGGGGCCTCCTTCCCATCCCAGACACAACCTTTATAGGGCCGCTTGTAAGCCTGGGCAACTATTAAACTCCGTCCTGCCTGCGCTGAGGAATTTAGGGCCAGGAAACAAGGGGGTGGGGGTGCTGGTGGGAATGGGCAGAGGAAGGTGAAGTTGGGGTGAGTGAAGGTGAAAGTTGAAAGGCATGTTCCAGACAATCTGCTTCTTCAGTCGTCACCTCCAAACGTGGACGGGGGTCAATGTGGCTTCTTGTACTTTTTACTGAAGGGAAGCGTTGCATTGCTTCGTTTTGACATTGCTCTTTATCTTCCTGGTTGTTGGGTTTTTTTTTTTCCCAACATGGTCTTCACAAATGTCATAATACAGTTTCCCCTCGGAGAGAGGGGACAGGGGCCGAGCCTCGTAAACTTCCAGCTTTTGTTTGTTCACATGGGCCTTCGAGCTATATGGGCATTGGATGGCCTTTCACGTAAAAATGTGAGCTTGTGAACACAAACGCTCACAAAACTCCAGAAAAAGTCAACAGGAATGCCGCCCCCCCCCTCCTGTTGGCCAGTAAATGGAGAAGCCAATCAAATCTCAGCTGCCAATCAGCGTTTTATCAGCGGGGCCATCTGGCCATCAGCTAATTGTGGCTTCTTTACGTCCCTGTCAATCAGACGCCTCCCTCCTCCCTTTTCTCTTAAGAATCGTTGCTTTTGAGTTGGCCTTCTGGCCCCAGCGCTGACCACACGCTGTCAAACGCGGCTTGTCTGACTGTCAGCATCAACAAATAACTTCAATGCTGCTTCTTGTGCATGCAGCCGTGGAGACCCAGAGCACCAGCTCCGAGGAGATGGTGCCCAGCTCGCCTTCTCCTCCGCCGCCGCCTCGCGTCTACAAGCCCTGCTTCGTGTGCCAGGACAAGTCGTCTGGATACCACTACGGGGTCAGCTCCTGTGAGGGCTGCAAGGTACGAGCACTCATTGGGGGAAAACAAAGCAGTCTGCTGCCCTCTACTGTGGTCTTGCTAGTACTACATTCGGTCAAAAGCTCATTTAACACTCAACCTTGATTGACCCAAGGCAAGGCATATAGCATACATAAAAATTTAGGATCTTATCTTAGTTTGATCATAAATAATTTGTTATCTTGAGCTTTATATCAGCAAAGGAAAAAATATACATGATGAATAGTCTCCATTAATTGAAACTAAATCCCAGGCTAAATGTAGCACCTCAAAGATTTGAATCCCTTTGCAAGGTGCCATCTTATAACTTGTATATAGATACTATAATAAAGATTTGGTCGTAACCCCGCAGATTTAATCAATGTGCATTTCTGTGTTTCAGGGTTTTTTCCGGCGCAGCATTCAAAAGAACATGGTGTACACGTGCCACCGAGACAAGAACTGCCAGATCAACAAGGTGACCCGCAATCGCTGTCAGTACTGCCGGCTGCAAAAGTGCTTTGAGGTGGGCATGTCCAAAGAAGCAGTACGTAATGACCGCAACAAAAAGAAAAAGGACGTGAAGGAGGAGGTGGTGCTGCCTGAAAACTACGAGCTGAGCGGCGAGCTCGAGGAGCTGGTCAACAAAGTGAGCAAAGCCCACCAGGAGACATTTCCGTCACTGTGCCAGCTGGGCAAATACACCACAGTGAGTGTCCCGTAACGATGACAATGCGGCGCTGAGAAAGCGGGGAAAACCAGACCCGACCTTAGCGACACCTGCAACTCTTTTGTCTGTCTCTCCCAGAACTCGAGCTCTGACCACAGAGTCCAGCTGGACTTGGGCCTGTGGGACAAGTTCAGTGAGTTGTCCACCAAGTGCATCATCAAGATTGTGGAGTTTGCCAAGCGACTACCAGGCTTCACTACGCTAACCATCGCCGACCAGATCACCCTCCTCAAGTCTGCTTGTCTGGACATCCTGGTACTGTTGACACACACAACACACCCATGCTGCCTCATTCGCTACGCAGCTTAAATTCCAATCACAAAAACATAAAAATGTGAACAGCCGCCAGCAAGCCTCCTCAAGTGTCAATTTTTCGGGGGGGACGTCTTCAGATGCTGAGGATATGCACGCGCTATACCCCTGAGCAAGACACCATGACCTTCTCAGACGGCCTGACCCTCAACAGAACCCAGATGCATAACGCCGGCTTCGGCCCGCTCACAGACCTGGTGTTCGCCTTCGCCGGGCAGCTGCTGCCCTTGGAGATGGACGATACTGAGACGGGACTCCTCAGCGCCATCTGCCTCATCTGCGGAGGTGCAGCGAGCCTCATCTCGTTTGTATCTTTTTGCCTCCCTTTGGCGAGATTTTTACGCTGTCTCGCTTGTCAGACCGTATGGACCTGGAAGAACCCGGGAAGGTGGACAAGCTGCAGGAGCCGCTGCTGGAAGCGCTGAAGATTTACACACGCCGCCGACGCCCCAACAAGCCTCACATGTTCCCGCGCATGCTGATGAAAGTCACCGACCTGCGGGGAATTAGCACTAAAGGTCGGTTTGCCGTATGCGTGATCCAGATGAGCACAACGTTGCTTTAGTTTGAAGTGAAAAGATTTTTGTGGAAATTTGTGCAAGGTGGGACAACATTAGGAGCTTCATTTAGACAAAAGTAGTGATTTTCTGTGGCAGGGGGGGAAGTCAACTACTCATGTCTGTCAACTCAGGTGCAGAGAGAGCCATCACACTGAAGATGGAGATCCCCGGTCCCATGCCGCCGCTCATCAGGGAGATGCTGGAAAACCCGGACGCATTTGAGGACAGCAGCGACTCGGCGGAAAGCCCCGCACCGACCGCCGCCGCTGCACCGCCCGTCGTTCAGACCATCAAGCAAGAGGAGAAATCCACATACGAGTCGGCGGTGGAGGAGGAAGAGGAGGAGGATGATGACGACTATTGGGACGAGGACAGGGAACGGCTGGCGGACAGTGACGCCGAGCCGTGGGGGGAGGCGGCTGCAGCGGCGACCAGCATAAACAAGAAAAACGGGACAACGCAGTAGGACGGACACTCCCTGCCCTGGAATCCTCATCTTCACACCATCAGGCTCTTATAAAAGAATTGCAAAGTTTACAGGGAGTGAGGGACAAAGCAAAAGCACTCAACAAGCGACTCATTGTGGTCCGCAGTGACAGGAGGGAGGCGGGAGGGGGGGCTCACAAGGAATGCCCCCCTCCCCAGGAAAAGGGCTACGCTTGTATAGAAAACATCTCTCTTTTTGGGGGGGGGTTACAGGAAATGCTACTTATACTTTCTTCTTGTATGACGTATTGTCTCAGCTCTTTGTCTCATTTCTTCATGGCGTGTGCGTTTATGCGCTTAAGTGAGACATCGTGAGAGCAAGTCTCCAACTTTCAATGTCTTCCAGGGTGGTCAACGTCTTCCGAAAACAAGCAATAGTGGCTTTGGGATCCTGAATAGGGATGGGAATCCAGAATGAGTGATTTGATTCCAGTTATTTTGTTGCATATTTTCTCTTCTTGCGTTGTCAAAGTTGCATCTTGTTTGAACCAATCTGAAAAGTTGACAACCAGCAGTTGAAGACAGCAGACCAATCCAGACCAATTTTACTTCATTTGCTCATCCACTGAAAATGGATAAACAATTGAATCCATAAATGAATCGCACTGCTAAATTTACGTCGATTCCAATCCCTGGACGTGAAAAAAACGTGGTTCTAAAATAACGAAACCGCTCGTGATGTCAGCACGGAAAGCCTTTTGAGCCTTTTTTGATGTCCATCTTCATGTCCTCACGCTCTTTGTGCTCACTAATGGGACAACTTTGGCTTGAGTTGGACATTAAGCATATCAAATTTTAGTGCTCAGGCGCCTTTCCATGTCAGTACTCTTGCATTGCATAATGAAGTGGACGCCATTAAGCCATAGACGCCCCAGCAGCCATTATGAACTTTTTACATCATAGCAATCCTCAGGTGTGTTTTTTTTTTTTTTTAACTGTATGAAAAAAATAATTGCATACTTTAACCCTGCAACCATCTACAGTCAACCTCTGTTCATTTTAAAAACTTTGGTTTTCCAGCTAACAAACGCACACATAGAACACAGTGGCTATTTCTCTGCTGCCAAATAATGTTTCATCATACCATCGCAGTTATGTACGGCCTGAATGTACAGAATGTCAAAGTATTAAAAATGTCAGGAGGCTTAAGACGAATGTTACTTCACTTTGAATGTCGCTTAAACAAACTCAGTCCAATGTTTTTGTTTGCATTGTTAAATGTCACGGAATAAGACCAGCAGCAGCAGCAGCAGCAGCAGCAAGATCCTCCAGGGGCAATAAAGTCATTTCTTTTGTCTTTTTCCTGAACTTGAGCCAGTGCAATAAAACAAAAGCCGCCTGCAAGGTTGACGGCGACATCTGTACTAAAAAGTATAAATTCGGACAACTCAAAACTATGGCTCATTTAAATTCCATCGCCTTGATGATTGTGACATTTTTTTGTATTGTTATATGCAGAGAATATTTAATGATGACTTTTAAAGCTCAAACCATCTCATTGTGTCTCTTTTTTTTAATAATCAGCTACCTTCTCCATTATCTCCGTGTGGAGAGATTTAAACATCTCATGAATGGGCTCATTTGTTTCTCTTGGTATTAAATCTATATGTAGTTTGCTTCTTTGGTTTGCTTGTTATTTTGGCTGTATTTTTGATAAAAGGCCCTTTGTGTTTTCACACCTGTCGGCGTGCAGCTGTATTTATTTTGTCATCACTTTCATGTACTTAATAAGCATATCAACCATAAAGTCATCTGTTAATACAAATGGCAAGTTAAAACCATCACATTAATAACCATATCAACCATAAAGTCATCTGTTAATACAAATGGCAAGTTCATTCACCAGACACACAGAATGCATTTCATTATATTACAGTGACTTAAAAGCAGGCATTCCGAATATGCCGCCAGCAATATATGTAGCGCGCTAAACTCAGAAGTGTAAAATGTCATACTTGAATCCTGACAATGAAACGTGAGCCGTAAATGAAAGTGTCAAGTTGCTCCTCAACAAGACGTTTTAGCTTCGACTACAGTTACACACAAGAGCCATGCAAACATTTCTGTCACAGACTTGAATCCAGTTTTTAAACACGTGCTAACAAATCTACTCAAGCAAAAGTCTCTACTCAAGCAAAAGTCTCATTTTGCAAAATTAAAAAAAGTTAAACATCTACATTCATTAAGAATTAATGCTAGAAGGCAGTGACTCCCAACCACTGTTGAAGCACAACAAAACTATGATTTCCCTTTCGTAAGTCATAAAAGCACAATTTGACAACAAATAATGTATCTGAAGTTCTTTCATATATCGCATACAGTGACAATTAAATGTTCTTGTGCTAGATGCCAGAAGGTACAGTTAACCTATGAATCCACATGCCATTCATACATAATTGTTCTATTCATTTTATAAGATTCACTTATAGTTGTATAGTTATAGTCAGTGCAATATATTTGGTGTGCATATCTAATTAGACGCATTCGACATGGGCTAAAGAACATTGCCGCCACCTACTGGCCAATTTTAGGTCGACTGTTGCTGTTGAATTATAACCGGATACAGGTAGTTGTATATATGTATGTGCAAGTAATTGTGTATATGCAAATGGACACACTTAAAGGGAAATTGTGTTATGTGTAAATGGGACACACTTTAAGGGAGAGTAAAGCGCACCCAACATTGGCACTTATGTGATATAGAACTTGTTAAAAAAGTGATGTCAGTAGTTCTTGAAAAATGACCCATCCTCAATTTCCTTTAATCTTAGCCCTACAATCTTACAGTTCTTTACGTCACCACATGATGTAGTTCGCCGATTCACTGCAGAGGGAAACATTTGGAATGAAAAGCAGTGTTCACGCAAGTGTGTTCTTTAAGTCAGTGGTCCCCAACCTTTTTTGCGCCACGGACCAGTTACGTGTCAAATATTTTCGCGGACCGGCCTTTATATAAAGCATTTATAATAAATATATAAATACAGTGAAATAAAACAAATATAAACCACATAAAAATAAAACTCACCATTACGTTGAATTACTGGGAGCACTCAGCTTGTTTCAATGAAACGAGCCGGTCCCATCTAGGCGTAATTGGAAACAATGTCCTTCTTCGTAACGGTTTTTCTTTTTCTTTCAAAAAATTCCAAAAGTGTCTTTTAATGCAGGATGCTTGGTCTCCATGTGCCGAAACAGTTTTGAAGGCTTCATTGCCTCGTTAGCTAGCCTGTCGCCACATATTGTGCATAGTGGGCTTGGCGCGTCAAAGTCACCTGCGGCGATAAATCCATATTTTAAGTAGGACTCCTGAAATTTTCTTTTAAATGCAGCTTTCCTTTTCTTAGAAGTCGTAGCCTCTTCTTCTTCTTCTTTTTTCCCTTTCCGAAGAAGCTTTCCAAACAACTGTTTCTTGCTCATTTTCGCTAGCTTCGCGGGTTCTACTGAGGTGACATGTCACGTGACCGGGACGCGCGTCTTCACCTGAATTAACCTGTGTCAAGAGACACAGATGCACCGACGGATGTAATTGGGAAAGAATCGCCAAATTTTTTATATTTTTCAAAATAAATTCTTACTCATTTTTGCTAACTTTGCTTGACTGGGGAAACATGTCACGTGACTAGGACAAGCGTCTTGACCTGAATTAATTGATCGTCGATAATTTTTTTTTTTTTTTTTTTCTGTGCGGCTTGGCTGCCCGGTGGTTGGGGACCCCTGGTTTAAGTGGTGGAAAGGTCACCTGAAGACAGAGTCTGCAAGGTGGCGGTCCACGGCCTGCTTCACTTGTTTCTTACCACTGTCAGTCTGCTTCTGATTGGGCCAGCACAAAGTAAAAAATGAAAGGGGAGATCTTAAATTGACAGCAAGTTCTTCTTTGAGTCGTGGTAATGAGCCAGTGACTATTAAAAATTATATGTGTGCATGCATGTGTAAAACTCACACTATCACTGTCATTCTCTCTCCAAAACGGCATTTTCTCCTTCTCCAGCAGTCGCTCTTCCGCCCTTTGCACTTTAATCCTCAGGTCCTCTATTTTCTGGTGGTCAGCCTACGTATGCACACACCAAGTTATTAGGTGAATAAATAACGAAAACTAAAATTGAAAGAAAAAATACATTTTGTCAAGGAAGTAAAAACAAAAGCTTAAAAAAAAAAAAAAAACGAAAAAAACAGACTACACTCCGAGGTCATCTGTGCGGCTTTCATGTTTCTGGTTAAAAAAATCTAAAACTAAAACAAAGTAAAATACTAATACAAACCGATATGTGCTATTGTCACATCTTTACCTGCGCCGCACTCCGGAAAGCTTCTCTCTCCAGGGCCCAGTTGGCACGCTCCTCCCTGAGAAGAAGCTTCTCCTCAGAGAGCTGCAGGCCCAGTTGGGCCACCTGCAGTCGGCTTTGGTGCAGCTCGGCGTGGGTGTGCCCATGGCGGGTGCCCAGCTCCCTCAGCTCGCCGCGAAGTCCCTCGGCTGAGCGCTCGCTCGCCTCCAGGCGAGTTTGCAGGCCGCGGACCTCTGCCTGCGAAGTTTCATGCTCTGCCTGCAGGGAAGAAAGACAGGGAGGATGAACTTTATTGTGATGACAACCAAAAGACGTTTGTGAGGTCTATGGTTGGAGGACTTTACAGACCTGCAGCAACTTTCTCTTTTCTTCGACATTTTTGATCTGAGCTGATAGTTTCATCAGCATCTCCTCCTGCCTGCAGGGTTAGTGTCAAAGTGTGATCACAGACAAAGTTACCTTCATGCTAATTAGACATTTCAAAGGCGTGTAGGCTAGAAATATATTCTTTATCCTTAATAAAGCACAAATAATATTACTGCCGTACTGAGGAGCTAAGAGAGGAGCTGAGGCTTTCATACACTGCCTCAAAACCTGTTTTGTTCATTTTAATTAATTTATGACTATCACACAATCTTAGCCTCTCAGTCAAGGCACCAATTACTACTTTCCTATTTAGCAAGAGATCTGGCACCAAGTGAACTTCGCTGTCCAAGCATCTATCATGAGTTTTCAAAACTTGCCTTTCCATCTCCACTTTTGTCTCTTTCTCTCTATCAGTCAACACCTTGACTTCATCTTCCAAGTCTTTCATTTGTTGCTGAATGTGCGCTTGTTCAACCGTAAGTTGACTCAGTTCCGAGGAGAGATTCTCCTCACTGCTTTTCACATCCTGCAAAGCAGCACATGAGAATTAATCAACCATCAAACATGATCTGTGTTAGGTCTTACTTTGTTTTCTCCTTCCACTTTCTTCAAGACGTCACATTTATGTGTCAGGTTTTGACAGAGCTGGTCTAGCTCCTCCTTCAAAGCATCCCTTTCGCTCTCCCATTCCACCTTAGCTTTTATGTTGCTCCTCCTCTCCTCCTCTATTTCCCGTTTGGCCTCCTGCACAGCCTGCTGCAACTCTGCTTTCTCCCTCAAGCACTTGTCCAGCTCACTCTGTGGAGAGCAAATCATCTTCAGCAAATTCAAATGGCACACAAAGGTGAACGCCCGGCAGCTTTTTTTTCCCCACCTGGAGCAGCTGAGCTCTGGGGACTACAAGGAGCAGCTCCTCCTTGTCATCATAGCCTCCTCCTTCTTCCTCATTTCGCTCTTCACTCAAGGTCTCCAACTCATCCAGAGGTTTGGGCGCGCAGAAGGTGAAGGGTCGGCTTTGGGCGCACACTTTCCCCATCTTGTCGACGTAGACGAATTGGTACTCCACCGGGTTGGGGCGAGGTAGGTAGAAAGCTGTCAAAAACAACAACATTTCTTGACAAACTTTTACTACCGAGTAAATCTTTTCAGTGCTTGATGTTTACCTTGAAAAAGTGCACAGCAGTCAACAGCACTTCCTTCGGCGTAACCTTCGGGGACAAGCGACCAGGCGTACGTGTGGTACTCGCTAAGTGACGACCATCCCACCTATAGTATGGAGGAACAAGACCACCAAGATTAGGTACACCTACACATCAAATGGCAAACAATACAGAGGGTATCAAAAGTCTACACACCTGGTGGGCTGTGCTAAAAATAATCATATTTAAACCCATATTAAATGGAATTCAGCACACACCTGCCATTATTTTAAGTGCCTCTGATTTACCCATGATAAAGAAAATAAATCAATATATAAATAATAAAATATAATCTAATAAAAGAAATCATCATCATCATAAAATAAATCAACTGTTCCAGTAACACATTCAGGAACAACAACAACAAAGGAAACCCCAAATAGAACATCCAAAAATGTAATCCGTGGCACTCAAACCTTGAAGATCCCAATCCAGTCACTGCTGCTCCACTGATGGGTTGAAGTCACGCTGTAGTGACACTCGACCCTGGTTTGGGGGAAGTAACGTTGACCCACATTTCGAAACACCACCGAGGACTGTGGATATTGTTTCTCCATGACTTTGACGAGGAGGAAGGCACACGCTGATCCGGCAACAGGAGAAGGACAGCTGAGCAGACATTTGAGAGGAACACTGTTGGGCAATACAGCATGGCCTCCCATCTCGTGTTTATAAACAACGTGCTTATACTTTTACCATACAGTTTTTTTTTTCACTTTGGACAGACAGACCAATATATATAAAATTTAACATTTAGTTACCATATGTAAATACTCAAAACAAGTATGGTACAACTCTTCAAGTACAGTTAGGACAGCAGTCATAAAAGCTTTCGACTATTTATTTCTCATAGTAAGAATCGTAATTTTGTTTAAAAGTCCTACCTGGGGAATAAAACGTAGCTCGTAAGACGTTCACACTTCACAGCTGTGCTTCCATCATCACACTGACTTGAGTTGACTCAGTGCAGTCTGAGGACAGTCACACCAAAGGATCATGGGAAATGTAGTTGACCCTCATCTTCACACTGACTTCAGTTGACTCGGTGCAGGCTGAAGACAGTCACGCCAAAGGATCATGGGAAATGTAGTTCACCCTCAGTAAAGGCTACTGGGTACTGTTTCTGGACACATAATCCGATGCTGTGACTTGTTTACTCTCTTCTTTCATTTCTTGGCAGTCGCTGAAGCTTACTAGGAAAGGTGCCTGGGTTATTTATGACACGGATTCATATCTTAGTGACAAGTCATATATACTTCCAATAATCTTTTTGTTTTCACTATTGTAGTGGACGTCAGGACCAGGCCAGCAGCCCTGCAGTTAATGGTAGGGTGATATGTTTGTCCTTTGTGACATCATCATATGTTTGTCCTTTGTGACATCATCTGGTCTTTGTTGATTTGATGTCCCAGTTTGACTTATTGGCAGTCAGTCATGGAATAAAGACGTGTTCACACTGTTGTTTTGATATTAAAGGGTAGACTTCAGACATTTAAATACAAAAGCACAATAAAATGACACACTTATTATCATGAATTCAACAGTGACAAATTTAATTTGACCTTTTAACTTATTGTGTATTTTTCAACTACATTTGAATGTTGTTTTCTAAATTTCTATAATATATAACACATGGAAGTGTAATGTGTGGCATTACATGGCAGCAGTGAAAGACCTGATCAATCATAATGGATATAAATAAAATACACTAACCATTATATTTGTAGCAAATACAAACATTTAAAGACACAGAATTGGTCAAATGAATAAGAAATCATTATATATTAATACAATGGAAATGTACATAAAACAGCATACAATACAGAACAAAATTTTCAACAACCCTGAGCATACGCTTGTGTACTCTATTTGTACTCTCACACAAAATTAGCAATGATAGAATCCAGTTCACCCGCCACCCTAATGAGGATATGCAATATAAAAAAAAATTAGTGGATGGATTTGCCTGCTATAAAGTCTCTTGAGTGTGAGAGGATTCTGGCCTTGTGTCGTTGCTAAGTAAAGGGAGGATGCCTAGTTGTGCTAGCTTAGCTTTAGCCACACTCTCCCAGCCTTTATTGGCCAAAGGGTTCCTGGGGGAAGGATGCATGATGCCCTCCACTCGCACGTCCATACCAGCTGCGGTAAGAGCACGGCGTGCCTGCTGCTCTGCCACCCTGCCCACACCGATCACCATGGAGACACCCAGGGCCTCCACGGCTTGGCACAGGGCAATGTCACACAAGCGCAGGAGCTCCTTGCGCTCATGGATATCAAGCTCAGGGGGGGTCAGGTTCTTCCCGCTGCTCCTCATGAAAATGAGGGGGCAAAGGTTGTGTACAAAACAGTGACGGAAGAAAGCAGCAGGCTCGCCGCACAACTTTTGGAAGAAGCCCCAGAAGCGGGCACCGCTCACTTCGCTCTGAGTGCAGGCCAGGCCGCTGATGCGGCGTTTCGGATGCTCGTTGTCAGGGCGACCGACTGCCCCTGTTATCTTCAACCAGTTCACGACTGACTTCACTTCGCCAAAAGGAACCTGTGAGGGATAAAATGGAGAATCAGTGTTTTATTTCCTTACAGTTATATTTTGTAACTCAATACCTGACAAATATGCAAGACTAAAACTGACAATAATTTGTGGGAAGAACTGACAACTCTACGAGGAGGCACAGAACAGGAAAAGCGGTGCTGAAAATGGATGGATGGAAGGTGATTCAGCTAACTCACCCCCGTCTGGGCCATGCCGAACGGTCCCGGATTCATGCCCAAAAACAAGAAGCTCTGTCCCGCCTGGCAGTACTTCTCTACGTAGCACCGGTGCGTCTCCCACGCATACTCCAGTGGGTTGTACACATATTGGACGGGTTCCCCGAAACGGAGCCCACGGAGATGCGCGTTGAGCTCCAGCTCGAGCTGCAGGAACCTACATGAAGGGGTTGCGTTGAGTTCCGGGGTCCACTTCAATATGATTTTTTCTTTAGAGTCCTGCTCGTTTCCATCAGGTTGCGACACTGCAATGTCGTTTAACATGGTTGTTGTTTTTAACGCGGTATTTGTACGATGTTTGTTTCATTTGTTTGGGTTTTGTTTCCTTCTTTCGTGCGTCTTGTTTTACGGACAAGCCGCACTCGAGCGCTTTACCGCCGCCTCAGGCCTGGAATATGTACTACATCTGTGAGATACAGGTAAAACGTCTCAATTTATTTGAAAATGAATTGATGGAAATTCAGGGATACCGATAATGTGGTGTGAAACCTTCCTAAGATGTCGAGAAAGTGTTGGCATATGATAAGTAGTTGTGCGTGTTCTGAATGGACTTAATCGTTTAGAATTGAAATGGTTATAATTGAGAATTGTGGAAGCCTAAGATTATAGAAAAAATGAGACACATTTGAAATAGTTTCAATGTTAGTTAATCGGATGCGAGCAATTTAAGGAATGAGACAGACATCCTTAACAAATGTTTTTATTTCAGCATAATAGTAAGAAGCCTCTCCTCCGATTTCCATACGGTTGAAACTAATTGGATCACAAGGGTACATTATTAGTTAGCCCATTTACAATAATTATTGTAACAGTTTTAGGAGGTTACTTGTATGCACTCATTTTTCTACACAAAATAATCAATATCAAGATTCTATTATTTCAACTGAGGACCATAACTTTGCATGCAAGACTAATAAAGAAAACAACTAATCTGTGATAGCTACCAGTATGCCGTTGCTCTCCTAATACCATGATCAATATAATTTACTACAAATATCAGGGACTTTGCATCAGAAGCAATCTTTTTCTTCAAACAAACCACCATCATGGGCTGTCAGCTGTACTGATCCAAATGTTCATCTTCTCTGAGGAGAAAGAGGCTTTTTCTAAAACAGAGTACAGTTTGAAGGAAACAAAAATATCCATCACTCAGTTTGCCTTTTTCCCCACGTCACTCCAGTGTTTACAATTTAAGAATAAAAATGTACTTGAAATAAAACTCTGACCCACATTTGAGTCGAGTGAAAAGTTAAAACCTCCATGTTCAAAACAAGCGATTGAGACGTCAGGGTTCTTTTGTGCGGTCCTACTCAAAACTCAACTGACAACAAGTACTGTATTGCCCTTTTAACAAGTGTCACTTATGCACCAGCGGCATGCTTTGTGCACAGCTGGAAGAGTGTCGAGACATTCCTCGAACCCGACCCTCCGTCAGATGGCCGAATGAAATCCACACTGTTCATTTGCATTGAACATAAAACATGAATGTTCTTTCGGGCAATCACGGAGGAACTACAGACACTCTGGGACTGCACCTCTTACATTCAGTCAACCTCAAGGATGTCTTATGTACACGCAAGCGTCTCTCATCGCAAGGCCGTGGATGAGAAGAACTCGCGGAGGGTCAAGTTTGAGAAATCGATCGGCAGCGGCCGCCGTGGCGCCTCTCTGCTTGCGCCGGTACAACAAAATGCTTTGTTACAATGTTTAGTATTACAATGATTACTTATGTATCCGCACTTTGTTAAGGCTACACCCAAAGATATGACATACACCTGTTAAAACACACCAAGCACAGAGTATCTGCATAAAAAGGCAATGGTTAGTGCACAGCAGAGTGTTGGTTTCACCAGACCGGACTTCAGTTTTAGACATCATGTGACTCTCCCTTCAACTGGGGTCACCAACATTCTGTAACCATGACAGTTTAGAGGATTAAAAACATCCACTGTGACATAAAAGCGGCCTTGTCTTTGTAAATACATCTGATACACAGTAATAAAACATTGTGGGGAGAAAAGGCTAAATAATATTGAAGAAAAAAAAAAAAAAAAAAAAAGAGGATTCTGACACAGAGAGAAATCTTAACTTGATAGTTAGAAGCAACAAAACAGGGGCGAGTCAACACGTGGCCAGAATGGGATTGCCCACTCATCACCTACTCCATGGAAGTCCTGGTTAACAATAACGCCCTCTGGCTTGCTAGATGTAGGTAATTCTTGGCCAAACAGAAGGAAGAAAAATCCACTTAAGTCCAACTGTGAATGTAGTAGCAATATTTACAGACAGTACACCCCTAATGCTGTTAGAGGCAAAGAACGCCGGTCAACCAGATGGCGTCACAATAGAGTCCTGGTCAAGCTACCGTTGCCATGGTGACACTAACTGAAACACAGCTGCCTCGGCCGGCACGATCTGGTTGACGCAAGCCATATTTGGACTTAAGTGACACAATGAAATGCTTTTCTTCACAACTATGTCCCTGTATGTCAATTTAAAAAAAAAAAAAAAAAGACTGCTGTCATTACAGAGTACCAACAACAAATGCGGATGCATCAGAACGATAAAAACAGAGTAAGTACAAAACAGGAACACTCTTCATCACAGAAAAGTCTTGTCATTAAAAAAATATGGTGGGGAGAAAAGAAACTGTTACAATAAAACCAACAAATGTCCCGCAGTTATTAGTAATCCAAGACTGAGGCCGCACGGTCAGTCTGCACCGGAGCCGCTCAGTCCAGAGCGAGCGCCACGCCCGTTGGCCGGTCCTGTGTCCGGCGGCCCGAAGGACGCGGCCAACATGGAATGTCAGACGGCCAGGCGACCCGGAGGTGGGTGCATGGGGCTCCAAGTCGGAGGGGCGGGTGGTGCTTCTTGGGCATATTGGCGCGGTTCACAACACGGTTGGGTCTCCACTTTAGCTACACCGCGGCCCTGGCACAGCCGGCGATGCCGCAGCAGGCGGTCTGTCCGGGAAAAGTTCTGCGGGAAAACAACAAGTTGGTCAATACACATTTCCCAAACATGCGGCGACTTGAAACACAGTTGCCAAGGACGTAAATATTTCCAATGAGTTCTTCTCTCTCACCTGCTGGCAGCGCTCGCACTGGTAAGGCTTCTCGCCGCTGTGCACGCGCTTGTGTCTCTCCAGGTGGTAGCGCTGGATAAACCTCATATCGCACATGTCGCACGCAAACGGCTTCTCCCCTAGCAAAAAGCACACACAACAGAGTCAATGCGTCAATATTTGTTTTTTTGCACCACTATAGTATGTCAAACTGTATCGTTGCAGCAATAAAAAGCCTTATCAGTGACTAATGAGAGTTTGGCTTATCAAAAGGCCTGCTCATCAACTCATTATGTGTAGAGCAGAGTGGAGTTATCGTGGCCCAGATGTACGCAACAACATCTGGGCTGTGTGTGATGCTGGTTCAACATCCCATCAAAGTGGAGGCGCGTCGGGGGGGTGGGGTGGGGGGTTGCGAGCGGCAGCGGTGGGTGGGGTGGGGGCGCGGCAACGGAACGCATACCCGTGTGAGTGAGGCTGTGTCTCTCCAGGTGGTTACGCTGAATAAACCTCATGTCACACATGGAACAAGCATACGGCTTCACCCCTACACACACAGAGCAGCGTATTAGGCCTACCCGCCACACACCACACAAGGTCAAGTAACGTGCAACATCACCTCTGCCATACACACACGCACACACAAATGTGGAAATGTTCACACATGCAAACTACGTGGATGCGGCTGCAACACAAAAGACACCAAGCGCACGGTGTTAGATTAACAATGAGACGTTCGATAGCTTCTACAAGAACCCTCACGCTCGTTCTCCATGTTCACAGACGAGTGTCGTAAATGAATGCTAATTTGGACATGTATGGATCATATGCTCAAAATGATTCCTCACTATGAGGTAGCAAGCCGCTGAGAATTTGCGCAGCCAATCAGTGAAGAAGAATATATAAGAAAAGTGGATTGTAAGGATGGAATGATTATATGCATCGGCCCGTGTTTAAAAATGTGTTTAAAGAAATTTCAACAAAGTGATGAGTTGTGGTTTGCACTTTTTTTAAATTTTATTTTGACACCTATTTCTTCCCCTTTAACCGAAAGGAAATATCAGCATTCGGCTTCCTTGATTACTAATAAATCGGTACGAGCCCAGAAACACACCTCATCAGTCCCTGGTATAACAGTATTTTTTAACGAGTAATAAAAATAACATCTTTGTTCAGCTAAAAATCTTCTTTTCTTCTTCAAATTTCTCAAGAAAGATCAACAGTACACCCAATATATGGATGTCAAATTGATGTTGACTAAAGTTTGACTTATTTGCCTTATAATCTGGTGCGCTTTCTGGTCCGGAAAATAGAATTTTGAATTTCTAAATACCGTATTCCAATGAATCGTCCTATATTCAGGCTGCAAATGTCCCTCAACAACAACACAACAACAACTAGTTAATGTATTGGGCTACACTAATTGCATCCCACTGTGTCAGTTTGTAAAACAGGCCCAATGGGAAAACAAAATGGAGGATTACACAAATCCACATCTAAGACGCTTTCTGGCTGAGATCTACGGTCGTACTTGTACGTATGTTCTGAGATTAGCATGAGGGACGATCAAAACAAGTTAGCTGGATGTGTGATAGAAGTGATTGAAAGCGTTTTTGAAACATTTTTGTTCCCCAGGGAAAGGTCTGATTAAGCGTGAATATTTCTGGCAGGGTTGAAAGCTACGCTCTTGGAAAGCTTGCGTCAAAGCACACCGAGTGACTGGAAAGATGAGAGGGGGCAGGTGTACGGACCCATACCCGTATGAGTGAGGCTGTGTCTCGCCAGGTGGTAGCGCTGAACAAACCTCATGTCGCACATGGTGCAAGCAAAAGGTTTCACACCTAAACGCAGAGCATTAAGACGTTAATTTTCAAGACTTGTCATTCGGCTCCATCATACGTGAAATTGTCATTGATGGGTTGTTAACCACTTTTCAGAGCTCAATTTAGTTCAACTTGTATTTGACCAATTTTCAAATCCACAGCTAACACAAGATGAGCTGATGATGTCACACTCTTTGCGTTCATTGTAGTCGTGTTTGCGATTTAAACGCTGAATGGCGCGCGTCCAATTACATCGACTCTAATCATCATCATCATCCGCACGGGGTCAGTGTTGTTGTTTAGGTGGGCGGGTGCCTACCCAAATGAGTGAGGCTGTGTCTTGCCAGGTGATAACGCTGAAAAAACCTCTTGTCACACATGGTGCAAGCATAAGGTTTCACACCTAAATGCAAAGTGGCAGTGTTACATGACTTCGGCTCCATTTTCATTCGTTGCCAGTACATCCCGACGCTATTGGTTATTAACCACACAGTCGCCAATTCATGCAGTAACCCGATTTCAGTCTGCCTCTTTGCAGTGGCATTTAGCCGCTTTGCTGTGGCGCGGTTCTCAACTTGATTTCACGCATGTATCTGCCAGTAACAGAGATGCCAATCCTCCCGACTTCCCGGCACAACCGCTGACATTGCAGACATCTACTACTGGTGATCAAGTCTCATTGTGAATTCATGTGCACTGGCATCAATCAGTTCATGCATGCATGAGTTCTCGCCATAGACATGGCGTCTAATTAATGTGTCTGGGCTGGTGCGAGGGCGCCCTGAATTCACAAGTGTGTGGCGAGACAACACACAGAGACAATGGAGGATAGGTTAGTTCCAACTCTGGCGTCTTCGGACATTCTGGGAAATAAGGATGGTTGGCATCTTTGCTGGAACTGTCCCCACTGTAACTAACCAAGGTAGCGGCCTCCATTTTCTCGACAGCAAAGCTAACATGGCTGTAACGCTAATATACCCAATTAGATTTTTCCCCCCCCCCACCGTTACCGAATGACGACTTTTTAAATTAGGCTATGTGCGCTAACGCTTGATGGGCAGTACGGATTCAACAGAATGGAGGGGCGGGTGCATAGACGCATACCGGTATGAGTGAGGCTGTGTCTGGCCAGGTGGTAGCGCTGAACAAACCTCATGTCACACATGGTGCAAGCAAAAGGTTTCACACCTAAACGCAGAGTATTACAGGGATTACATTCACACTTTGGTTCTGGGAGTTCACAATCCAACAGTGATGCAATGTGCTTCTTCTCTATTTAGAATTGATGGGTTGTAAACCAACATTTTTCGGGCAATTTTTTTGGGATAGGCAAAAACGCCTCTTTGTAGGACCAAACTCGTCACAAAATGCGGGAAGCAATAATCCGCGGTTGTACGTCTAAGGTACGACTGAATTTAGCCGTTCGTCACATATGCTGTGTGTGATGTCATGCTAAGTCAAACGTGACTTTTAAGTGTCATGGGCAAGGTGGGCGCATACCCATATGAGTGAGGCTGTGTCTTGCCAGGTGGTAGCGCTGAAAAAACCTCTTGTCGCATATGGTGCAAGCATAAGGTTTCACACCTGAATGCAAAGTAGCAACATTATAATATTTTGCTTTGCTTTGCTCTTTTGTAAACACAGCTAACGCTATTGGTTATTAACCACACATTTCTCAATTGATGCAATGACAATATCTCAATCTGTTGACATCAGTTTTTTTCTACCATAAGGACTTTAGCTGAAGTGCCTTTAGATTTAGTTGGAGGAATGAAACACAGCTTGGGTAAATGACACGCTAGCCATGACAAGCTAATGTCAAACATCACAAAAAAGCCTATAGAAACAAGTCGAACAAATGTCTGTCCTATCTATTATTAATCGGTCAATGGGGGTGGGTAATACACAAACTTGACGAGCAATCAGGGTCTCGACAACTGAAGCAAATTAGGCCCAAGTATAAACGACGCTCCAAGAGAATCCGGTTGTTCTCGAGAAATCGTAGTCTCATAAAACTGTACACTAAACTCTCTTCAGACGTCGTCAGTGTTCACAAAGCTCTAAGTTTGGCTTTTGTTACATCCAAAAATCATGGCCACTGCATTTAGCTCCAGGGAAAAATCTATGTAAAGTTTGAAGACTGGAGTTTTTTCAAGTGTTCATGTAAATTCAACAGATGCATTATTCCAAAAAAAAGCCAGAAGAAAATAATGTAGCCAGACAATATTAATAATACCAGCCACTTACGTATCTATCTAATACCGAGTGCACTACATAGTAGCTAATCTGTTTATGAGTATTTCTGACACAAAGTAAAATACATATATTAACAACCTACATATTTTGGCTACTACCAAAAAAAAAAAAAAAAAATCGATATCCTACTACCCTAATAAAAACAAAAGGTTTCCCCAATCCCATTGTATTTGATATGGTAAATTAGACATGAGTGATTTCCTAAAGTGGCAAATGGAAAGGTGCACACAGAATGTACTGGGCACGGTGTACGGACCCATACCCGTATGAGTGAGGCTGTGTCTCGCCAGGTGGTAACGCTGACAAAACTTCATGTCACACATGGTGCAAGCATAAGGTTTCACACCTAAATGCAGAGCATCAACAGCATTAATTTGCGTCTCTGCCCCAAAGCAACAAGGAATCTTGATGATGTATTGAAAAAGCAACTCATTCGGACTAAATTGATGTCTGTGGTTAATAACCAATGTCATACCCTAACAATTGTGACACGGGCATAGTCGGAGCTTGTATAAAATGACACGAGTTTCTGATCCACTTACATTACACATGCCCATAATGTCATTGGTGCTCGTACACTAAATCTGCCCCATCGACAACGGGTCAGAACACAGACATTTAACAGATGTTGCAGCATCCTAATGGTGTGACTGTCTTAAGATTGGCAGGCGCATACCCATGTGAGTGAGGCTGTGTCTCGCCAGGTGGTAGCGCTGAAAAAACCTCTTGTCACACATGGTGCAAGCGTACGGCTTCACCCCTACGCACACAAAGTACCAGCTTTAGCGTGAAAAGGAAATGATTCAACTGCCAAAAATGATCGCCGCTAAACTTTACCAATATAGTAAAGTTTGGTTGCACTCATCAGCGGTTAGTTTGCGGCAGAGATTCCACCTGGTGAGGAAGTGCATCTGCCATTCCAATTCGACATGACTGCTCCATGACTACCATTGCTACAGTCAGTCTTCAAATTTCTAAATCTTGGACAATAACAAAAAAAAAAAAAATCTTCCGGAAAGAAAAACAAACCAATCTACAAACCTAGAAAACGAAATATCCAAAGGAATAGTTGAGGTCCAAAATGGACGTATTTCACCAAACCCAATAGCCAATAAGAAATTTCCTCAATTCTACAGATTTATATTTCAACGCTGATCGCTGGTTAGACAATTTTAGGCAGTTGGAAAACTATGCACAATATATAAGAACGTAACATCTGCAATGTAAAATTGGACATAAATGTAACGCCGTACTGGGAAAACATTGCAATCATATGATAAAATGCGATATAGTCCATAATTTATGTTTTTGTGACAATCATTTTAAGATAAAAAGTGACAATCGACAATGTCAGTAAATTGAATGATCAATAAGTGACCTATGTGGGTTGTGGTGCATGTTATAGTTTCTGACCACTGACTAACCGAAATGAATTATTTATATAATCCCTCATATCTTTTTATTATCATTCTTCAATGAACAACAAAATCAAATAAAAACATGACGCAAACAATCATTTTTACTGTCATGGGCAAACTGGGGGTGGGGGGGGACTTTAAACTTTATGCAACTGGTTGCAAAGTGCACAATTACACAATCGTTTGGCTACATTGTGCCATGTGGCAACACAATTTCATGGCGGCCACATGACCACGGACGGCACCATTAAATAAAATCGACCTACCTGTGTGAGTGAGACTGTGTCTTTCCAGTTGGTAACGTTGTATAAACCTCATGTCACACATGGTGCAAGCATATGGCTTCACTCCTGGACGGAACACAAGAAGGTTAGATGCATTTACAAACACGGAAATGCAACACGATGCAAGCTCATGCGATTTAGAACAGCATGCTAAAATAAGTGACCGTGGATGAGACATTACGCCAGAAAGAACTGGCAGACATCACAAGCTAAGTTGTATCATTACCAAGAAGCAGACATAGGAGCTACTTTAATAATGTTCCGTCTCAATGCAGACAGTTGCCAACCTTTCGAAGCTGAATTTGTTAGAATCCAAATGGAACTTCACTTTTTTGGTATTTCAGACTATTGATGTCTGCCATTGAGTCTTATTTGTGTAATGTGCCCGCTACTGGTGGTGTCATCAAGTGCTCAACGAGAACATGCTAAGGTAACATTACAGTTTTCAATCACAAAGAGGGACATTTTTTTTCAGTGGACGGTTTTCCAACAAAGCCTAGTTCAAGTGGAAATGTTCCACCGATTACATAATGGTCTTTATTGCAGGAAACGGGACTTCCTTGTCGGTGGGTTATATTTACAGATTTAAAGGTAAAAGGGGAACAAATGCAGCATACCGGTATGAGTGAGGCTGTGTCTTGCCAAATGGTAACGTTGGAAGAACCTCATGTCACACATGGAGCAAGCGTACGGCTTCACCCCTGAATGCATACAGTACCAAACTTTATTAAAGTGCTCCTGTCAGCTACAAACACAAATGTCACAAAGGTCAGTTTGGGGCCAGTACATACTCTATCAAGGCTATCGGGTTCTTAGTCACACATTCATGCTGATACAATAAGAAAACCAAAAATAAGTCATGAAAGAACCGTACACAATTAAATGGCCCTTATTTGTCTTGAGCTGCTTTTCCACTGTGTGGCACCTACACGGCTGGCCTCGGACTTGTTTGGATACTTTTGGTTTCCCCACTTAAAACAAGCTAGTCGTGCTAACAACCAATTTATTTGAGAGGAGTCTGGCACCAGCAAGCCAACAGAAACTCTGGAGCAGAACACGATCGTGTTCACAACTGCGTGTTGGTTTTCATCATTTCTTGCCCAAATGTGACCAAAAAAAAAACCCCGCAATGACAAAACTGCAGCGGTTTGCCCCGTATGGTCTCGTCACGACATGCTTGGAACCTCAACCGACAATGGAAATGGGTCATCAGTGAGTAGAGCCGTGTAGGTATCGTGCAGTGGAAAGGCCTTTGTGTCCCGGCGCTCTGACGGCTAGGGTGAGGCCTATACACTCCAACGTGTGCTAAGGTTGAGAATAAACATGTACCCGTATGTGTGAGCGTGTGTCTCGCCAGGTGGTATCTCTGGAAAAATCTCATGTCACACATGGAGCAAGCATATGGCTTCACCCCTGTACACAGAGCAAAAAGTGTTTTGCAAAAAAGAAAAACCAAACACCACAATGATGTCAACAGGACACACCCGGTTATTATGTATCCAGACATGCCAAAGGCAGTGGCACAAGTATACGACACTGAGCTATTGTTTTACGGAACGTTTTGAAAAACTTCAACGTGTTTGTCTTCAGGCGAAGTAGAAAGTGTACCAAAAACATGGAAGTACTCTTATCTCTACAACAACAACTTCGAGGGTTATGTCAGATAGCAACAAGCACTACTATTGGCCTGAGGAGACCATTCTTGAAATAAGTTCATGACAACTAGGCCAGTAGGAGAGTTTAAATGGATTAAGGAAGAGCAACCTCATACCAGTGTGAGTGAGACTGTGTCTTGCCAAGTGGTAGCGTTGGAAAAATCTCATGTCACAAATGGAGCAAGCGTATGGCTTCACCCCTACACACAAAAAGTATGTCAGTAGAAGCTAGAAACACAACAAATCACAACCATCAACTCTTCCCTCATGTGTAGCTCTTCTTATACATCCACACATCCTCCCAGCAACTCATGTTTTGGCTGTGTCTAATTAGAGGCCCAAATCATGTCGGCTACATTAAATGTGGCTGAAGATTATTTTTTTTTTTTTTTTTGTAGGGACAAAGAAGTTAACTACGCAGAACAAAGTAGAGCATTCAGCAGGGGGAAAAGCTGACGTTTTGTACATTTTACGAGGACACGCAACTATAGTTTGTATTTGTCTGTCGGAACATGTCTGGATACATTTTCATTCTTCCTAACATTTTGAGTCGAATAAAAAAACCTTAACGTCAATTGAGACACGATCGATTTGTCACAGTCTGTTGTTTAATGAGCGGATAAGTGGAGGCACTTGAGACTAGTGTAAGTAGACGCATACCAGTATGAGTGAGGCTGTGTCTCGCCAGATGGTAACGTTGGAAGAACCTCATGTCACACATGGAGCAAGCGTACGGCTTCACCCCTACATACACAAAGTAACACGTTAGCCTACGACCTCACGTTGGCATTAAAAAAAAAAGGGACAGTCGGTGACGGCTCGTTTAGGTCCAATTAGATCTTCTGTTATTTGGAAGCATTTGTTGTGGGGAGTTATGACACAAAAACAGCCACAGGATGTGAGCCAAGCATGCGTGAACGAGACACACAAGGAGGCAGCGGCAGCAGCAAGACAGCAGAGAAACGCGCAAGACAGCGATCACACGGGCCAGCGGAAGCAGACACATTTGCATCACTTGGTACTATGATGAATGACCGTTTTAACACTGGGGAGGAACATTTTTTTTCCCAGGCATGACCTGCCCCGGAATGCTAAAGCTTGCCATTCGATTCCTGCTCCAAACTCCCATCATTGAAATTTTGCTGAAAGCCTCAACTAAAAAAAAAAAAAATCCAGAGCTAATTGCAGCTCAGCCATGTGAGCGAGCTGCAGCATTTTTGATGCATATGCTAGATGTGGGTGGACATCAAAGGACTAATCGCCATTGCTTCATTCAAAAGGCGCCAAGCTGGAGGACACAAAACACTACAAACCGACATATTTACCGATTAAAAAACGAGACATAATTCTCACACAAGCCTATTTCACCAACACCACACTTAATACACTCGTTCCTTCTATGTCACCTAATTTTAACGACACACTGCATGAACCAACAAGAATTATTCCAACTTGTGATCTTGAAAAAGCTTCATACAAAACAAAATGCATCAAGCGAATGAAGACTAATGTGGTTACATTTATATCATACCAAGAATGTTTATATTATGTAGAATCATGTGATTGGTATGTAAAAATGACAGGTTGTAGTGCGATTATGACAAGGTTCTTGTTCATCATAGTTTCATTTTTTCGGGGGCCTCTCATTAAAATGTCAAAGCTCCAACATAATGAAAGATTTACTGCACTTTCTTATAGTTAGACAAAAAGGGGGAAGTTACTTACTTTAGAAGTTGACTTTTCATCGATGTGAAACACTTAAAACATAAAAATCAAAAGTGACGCAGTCCTTTGATGTCCATGCAGTGATTTTTCAATTGTTTTTTATTTTAAGATGTTTACATCTGACCTATTTATTGGGGACAAACACTGTGGTCCACAAGTCAATTTTCAAGTCCACGATCAAAAAATCTTGCTTTTATAACTTTACAAAACTGATTAGTGGCAAGCACTCAGAGCAGAATTATGTAATCAAACAAATTCTAATCCCAATTAAAAAATCTGGGACTCGTCAGAATTTGTTGAATGAGCTGTTAATAGGCCCAATTTTTAAGTTGTCCATTTCAATATTGAAATGCACGCACACGTATTTCAATGAATTTTGAGTACATTGAGTATAATAGGGAGTTGTATTTCTAATCATTTGCTTTGATTAATTTCTTTAAAATGTCTTCAAATTAAACCAGTACATGGCCTAAATGCAGTACAAATTGGGGACCGCTGTACTGTGCTGAAAAATATCAACGAGGTCATCAATAAGTATTACTTTATATTTTTTGGAGCGATAGCATGAAACCAATGGAATCTCTTTTCTTATTTCTTTAAGGCCATAATTGTTAGAACAAACCGGGTCTCGGCAAAAAAGCAAGCCAGAATAAAGATATCACAGATGAATGCCAGATGTAGCGTCCACACATTTGGGATTTGAAAACAAAAAATAAATTCTGTAGGATCTACTGTAGTCCAAATAACGTACTGAAATTATTCTTGGAAAGTGCTAAACTACAAAAAGCCAGTATTTTTAATAGTGGACTTGGCACTGATGGGACCACACACTGTGATAACTGTCTGGAGCAGGTTTACTTGATGTTGAGGAAACAACTTAGAAGACAAATGCTGTGTTTGAAATGCTTCGGGCTGGAACAGATTTTTTTTTTTTTGCGTGGTGGCTTTGTTGGAAATTACTGTCCACAGACAAAATGAACCCTGAACATCCGTCCATTATTTCAAAGTGTCAGACTACACAGAGGCAGCCTGAAGGATATATGCAATATGGGTACGTTTAAAGGACGCATACCCGTGTGAATGAGGCTGTGTCTCTCCAGGTGGTAACGCTGAATAAACCTCATGTCACATACGGCACAAGCATACGGCTTCTCCCCTAAACCGAAGAGCACCAGTTTTAGTTCAAGCTCCCACAGAAACCACTACAACTGTGAGGCAAAACCTATCATACCAAACAGGCCATTTGAAACCTTACAGTTGCTGCACAGTGCCATAATCCAGACCATTTAAATGTGCCCGTATTCAGGGTGCTATGGTTGATAGCGTGACGCCTACCTGTGTGAATGAGGATGTGTCTCTTCAGGTGGTATCCGCTCCGAAATGCTCCGTAACAGTGGTCGCAAATAAAGTTTTTCTGCACTTTGGAAGACGGACCGTTTTCATCTCCACCTGCACCCTGAGGAGGACAGCAATGAATTGCTATTTAGCAACACTTTCTGTGCACCAGTCATAAACTAAGACGTTTGTTTCCATACCTTCTCCTGACCGTCTTGTTATTCAAAAGCAAAATAAGTAATATAGATCAATATACTACAATTCAGGTATATTTAATTTTTTTTTTTTTTGTTGAGGGCTGATTGAAAATTAACTCTAATCCCCTCCAAATGGCCATGGTGCTGCTCCCCCTGTTATGCACACACACAACTGCTGTTATTGTGCAGCGCTCTGCCCTGCTCCCCTCCCCCCCGCGTTCCTCTCCAGATCCTCCACCCCCACCACATCTTCCCTGCTACTCCTCCCCCCACCCCCACACACACAAACAAATGTGCAGACTAGGGAGAGCCCCAAGAGGGGGAGCGCTCCAAGACCGTTCCCTGTTTTGCAATCACAGCCACTGACCTTCCCTCCCCTTCCCTCTTGTTCTCTCACTTTACAGGGCGGGACTGATTTCCTGTTCTTTTTTTTCTGCTGCAGGTCCTCATTGGTCCTCATGTCCTTCTCATCAAGTAGGCGCGGAGCTTGGAATTCACCTTCCTTCCGGATCAACTGAAATAAAGCACAAAGAACAGACAATTAATTAAGGATTTCTGTTTACATTTTAAACACTATGCAAAGCCAGTAGTGAAATACATTTAGGTTTTGCCGCATACTACTAATAAGCCAAGACTTTAGAAATATTGTAATGTGGCTTTCAAAAAGTCAATCAATCGCCCCGCCTAAATTTCACAGTGAATCCTAACCAGGGGTGGACAGCTCATGCCAGACGGGAGGATCATGTGACTCTGGGGACCACGGTCAGATCCGTCCCTCTGTGGCGGTGCGTGTCCGAGTGGAGCCATCATCTTTTTGGGTGGAGCTGCCATGGTGCTGGCCTGCATCAGGGCCATACTGGAGAGCACAGCTTCACAGCCGAGCAGACCGGCCTAAGACATGAAAGATGACATTTAAGATTGACAATATATGTTGACATGTCTCTACTGCACTGCAATTATCAATGACAACATCCTGAGTGACACAAGACTGTTCATTAAAAGTCACTTGCAACCACTTTGGTGTTATGAAACACAAACCCATTTCATATGGTCGCGGACTGAGCTGCTGGGCAGATGTGACATTGCTGTGGTAACGGTGTGTGTGAGCGCAGGGACAGGGGTGGGGACAAGGTCATCCACAGAGCCGTCAGTCAGGATGGTCAGGCTGGTGGGAAGCCACACCCACCTCACTCATCTAGCATTCAAACTGAAGAAGAGGATGTGGATGAAATAGACAAGACATGGAATTAAAACATCACTTTTTGCTTTTTTTTTTTTTAGCTACATACACTCCAGTGGTTATGTTTATTTAAGTTTGTGCTACTGCAACTTTAGATGAATCTTATCTAGGTTTTATTTTGTAAAATTGTCAACACTATTGTGTCATTTTACAGTACAATGGTACACTCACTTATTGGCTTCAAGAATCTGCTTAGTTCTATGAGTGTAAGAGCTAAATCAAAACTTACATCTAGTATTGATACCAATTTATATTATTATTGGATAAAACAAAACAGAAATATATGGCAATAACTGACAACATACATAGCATGGGACATGTTGACGAGGGATTGTAGTATGAATTTACATGGAAAATAATCAAACCAACACGACTATGCAAAAAAACAAATGTAACTAAGTATAATCTTTATGAGTGCTTTATTTTTTTGGGTTAAAAACGACCGAGATAAAAAAAATACAGGCTGTTATGAATGATTACTCATTTTAAATGTCATTCAGACTTGACTAAATGATCTTTAGCAAGAAGCTAACAGCTAAAGAGCACAATTGTAACGCGTTCAATAGAAAATGCACTAATAAAAGCTTATATCCCTTTTAAGCGTCATGTATACTGTATGTCCCTTGTAATTCGTTACACAATTGCACGATCAAAAACCGAAGCACAAAATAATAGACGAAAATATTTATATTGGTGAAAGCTGCAGTGTGTAACATATATTAGCTTTGCTAGGCTAACGTTGTTAACACTTGTTACTGAGTAATAAAACGCTTTGGCTCACTAAAAATTCTACAATGCGGAGTATGCTATGGGTGTGACGGTGGGACTTTATTAGCACATTTTGTTTGAGGAAGAGAAGTTGGCATTTTTCGACATTTTGCAGGGCTTGGCCTTCGCGCGTCAACCAAACCTGACGCTAGTTAAGCGCACTTCGAGTAGCCATTAGCTCGCCTGCCTCGGGAGCGCCCTCGCCCACTGCAATGTTATACACTGCGTGTTATTTTACGGCATTTAGCCTTAAATTACACACACAAGCCCGACGAACACGTTCGTGGCCAAGAGGAGAATAAACGACATCGCTTTCGGTGTAAATCTTTCAGACAAAGCCCGAGTCGCTCGAGACTAGATGGGGCGATAACGACGCTCATAATGGCCGTCGTGGAGAGCCTCCCCCTCTCGACGAACAAGCTAACGTTAGCTCGCGACGGCTACCGTCAATGCTAAAATATCGAGTAAATGTCTCGCGTTCACCCTCCTCCTTACGTAGGCGTCCAGAACGAAACGACGCTCGCCATCAAATTAATCATGAAAAGCCAGCAAATACAAAAGAAGGCGATGAAAGGATGATCGTTTTACCTTGGAGCTTAGGTCGGCCGAGGATTTTCCGAGAGCGTCTAGTTTACAAACACAGGAAACGCCACAGGATGTAAGGACCCACTCCCCCACGCAGCAGCAGCACAGCCTCCCTGAGCTCAGAGATCATCTTCTTCACCACTCCAGCCAGCGTCGATTCTTACACGCTCGTGAAAACCATTTGGACATTAGAGGACGGCATTATTCGACGTCTCGGGTATAATTGTGGGGACGTTTTTCGTGGGAGATGTCCGAGCGCGGTTTGCTGCGGACAGAGGCGCGACTGAAGAGACGCAGATGGACGAAGAAGAGGAAGAGGAGGGAAGGAAGGAGGGGTGGGGGGCTTAGCATAACAACCCGCGCCCCTTCTTCACAACAATAATGCTCATTCAAATGGAATTAAAAATTTCAAATTAATCCTGCATTGATTTTCTCCTTAAAATTCTTCAGTACAGCACAGTAATTACATTTCAATGTTCATTAAAGCGAGGCCACAAAATATTAACTAGTAACTACTAAATACTAAATTGTGGCCAGGAAATACTAAATGATGGTCGCAAATTACAACATCGCAGCCACAATTTACCAATACATTATACCAAATTGTGGCTTGCCGTGGAATAGTTATTGCTGAATAAATATATGCAAAGTTGCTGCATAATTATATTGTTAGTTATCATTGTGTTTGCAGAATTTAATACTTGATGAGAGAAACACTGTCGTTCACTTTTCACTATGAAGTCCACTCTGCAAAAGTGAATGTCACAGGTGGGTAAAACATCGGCGCTTCTTATCATTGTAAATAAGTTAGCAATTTTTTTAATACAGTATGAACAAGCAACATGACTGACTAACAAAGATGGTTGTTAATGCTTAATTAAAACGCCCTTTGCTTATCTTATTACATCATTCACGATCAAAACTACTCGATGGATTTCTTTCATTTTCTTATTTTTCTTGCTTAGCAATGTTGCGTTTGTATATCCACGAAGAACGTGTGTAATTCTCATCTTTTATTCTGGCGGCGTTTAACTTGTAAAAGTACATTTTCTGACTTGGGACAATAAACAAAACTAGGGCAGGTAGAAGTAACGTAACACCAAAGCTCATTGGTGCATAAAGTCACATGACCTGCCTCCTCCACTCCTGTGACACCTTTCATTTCACTCCACCTCAAACTGCCCTCACCGTGAGAGGGTTGCCAAGTTTGACGGTATAATTGCAGCAGTTTGATCAAGCAATATATCAAATTATCCGTATTTTCAATTGATTTGTTTCGTCTATTTTCCTATCTTGATTAAGTACAACAAAGGGACATAATGCAGGAACCACCCGTTTCACCTGCCGCGATATCATTAACCAAGACTATCAGCTGGATCTGGCAACCAAGCATCGGGCTGTAGCGAGTGTCAGGTGTCTTGGAGTTTCGTCAAAACTTCACGGAAGTGTGTACAGGTAAGACAGCTTTTTAACGCAAGACCGTAAAATAGATATTTTTTTCATTAAATTCTGTCCTTTATGAGTCATACGTTGAACGTAAATTCGTTGTCGTCATAATGCGCCATTTAGGGATAATTTCTTATTAAACCGAGTGCCTACAGTATAGGCCCTATACTTACCGTAAATTCAAACATTTGATCAATTAACAATATAGTTCCAAATCAGATCCCATGTTTTTAAGTACGTTTAAAAAAAATCAATAATTATTTTCATATCCAGCCATCATTTAGTATACCAGTAATTAAATTAATGATTTACTAGCTGTTTCGGAATTTGCAGGAGCAGGCTTCTCCAGTCTTACTCAAAGGTTCAACTAATCATACGTTCTGTCAATTAATTTATTTAAATCCTTAAGTTCCTCTGAAGTCTGTTACGTATTAATGAGTGTTTTTCCTCCAATTTGCCTCTGCCTGTCGAGACTGCGTCAATATTTGAGTGTGCTGTAGTTACTTGGTAAGGGTAACTTGAATACATTCGGTATGGACCTTGCACTAAAAAATGCAAAATGAGGACTATTGTCCTTTTGGCATGTAGAACTCTCAGAGCTGAACGCCAGTCGTAATATTTTATTGACCCAAATGAGCAGAAGCATGGCCCAGCCCAGCACTCCCTTTCCATTTGTCATAATCTGTGATTGTAATGACTTCCGACAAGTCCTAAAGCAAAGACTGTCAGAAGGCAATGTGCTCCGTCACACTTGAGACACGCCACACTTTTTTAGTAATCCATTATTTCTATTCATTTAACAGGAACATTCAATGAAACGAATTCCAAAAAGCGATGACTTCTTAACATTGTCAAACAACTCCACTGTTATCACACACCTAAGCCTCACTGAAACACATTACTACATGTGGTGGCAAATAAATTTAATCATGTTAATTCACATGGTCAAGACTGCAAGCGACACGGTAAATGTATTAAATGATTTGTCTAAAGTACACACATTTATGTAAGACGGCCACAGTGGACTACTTAGACATTGAGACAATCTGTGCTTGTAGGTGAATATAAATGCCACTCCTTGAGGGCTTCAAAGGACAACTTGATGACTAATCACGTGATTTATACACAGCGGCAGGGCGAGCACAAATTACAGCTACAATGTAGTTTTTTTTTTTTTTTTCCATCATTTGTTTATTTTTATGTCGGTCCATCGAAATAGGAATTTTTTTTGGGACACAGAAATGGTCAGAGGCTGCTGTACCATACTGAGGAAAAATATCAGTGATCAGTCCATCGAGGTAATATCAGTGGTCTCAAAAACAGTATTTCACACTCCAATACTTCTTTTTTTTTTTTTTTTTAGTTTGTCTTAACATAGCTCCTCAATCTTTCCCATTGCTCCTAAATCATGTTTATAGAGCACACTGTGAACATCAGTAGTGGGATTCATTCCCAGACCTTTGGACGTTCCACTCTACTAAACACAGAAAAGGTAATGGAGGGTTATCATCTGTCTGCCGCTGTTATGATACGGCTGGGTCAGAATAAAGTTAAATAGCGACTGTGTGTTTTGAGCCGTGTGGTTATGAGCTGCCAGTGAGTTCTATCCGCAAAGCACAGTATGCGCTGGCCTTCCCAAAATAACAGCCTAGATGTTTGCACTTTTCGTTTTGGAATCAAGCAGGCAAGGGAGTGCAAGTCTGAACGTGTCAATACCAGGAATGTCGTACTTTGTATGTTTATTTGGATTTGTGTGGCATAAAACTTTGGCCAAGGATAAGCGATAGGAGTGTGTGTGCTGATGTCCGTGATTTGTTTGTGTGTTTTTTTTAGGTAGCTGCGAAGATGGATGGGCCGTTCAGTCGAAAGTCGTGGGTGACGCAGTCAGTGCGTGTCACCGCAAAGGAGTTGTCCCTGGTCGGCGGGCCAGGAAGAAGTAATGCCATCGCTGAGCGCTTCTCCAAGTGAGTTAACAAAAGGATTCGAGTTGCACATGTATTGAATATCTTTTTTTGTTTTTAAATGCCCCCCTCTCCCCTCAGGTACCAGAAAGCTGCAGAGGAGATAAATACAAATAAAAGGAAAGGAGTAAGTACAAAATTAGATGCTTTAAATACACCGTAACTTCCAAAGTTCAACCTCCAATTAATTTTTTTATGTATGTGTAATGTGTTCCCAAATTCCAGTCATCTTCTTTTAAATTAATTAAATCAATGCCAAGTAAATCCGCTAGCGGAGTTGATATTTCAGTTGGTCACCGAGTTGAATAGTCACAAGATTGACAAATCAACCTAAATTTTCTTATTCGCCTGAAAACTAAGGTTTACTGCATCTATGTTTAGCGTCATCAGTGGCTGTTTGAACTTTGAACTGAATCAAAAGTACTGACTGGCAAGACAAGTCTTGGCAAATTGTGTTGTCCTAGCTGACCTCTCATTGGCCACCAGTAGCAATGGGCAGGTCATGGAACCCATAATCCGCCCTCAGTCAGTGTAATCTGCTTGCAATGTGCCGGTGTTTGTTTGCTGCTTTGTCTAAATGAAAGATAAAACACACATGCCTGGACCAACAATTATTATTATTACTGCTATGACATGGATAACTGACCAGCCACTATCATGAAAAAAATCAAGGTAATATGGCTGTGTGTAGCTGAAGTTGTGTTGTTTTTAAATTTGAAATAAGATTAATTTGAGTTAACTAAGAATTACCTTTTTGTGTAAGACGCACAATGTGCTCAGGGATGCGTCATTGTTAAAACTATTAGAAAATAGTTCCCTACTGTAGTTGAGGCTAAGCGGCAGAAAAAGACCATCTGTCGTTTGCGTGCGTGTGCATGTACAAGTCCTCACAATGGAAGTCATTAAATTTCAAGGATAAACTAATTGCTAGGTTTGACCAAGTGGAAATAAAAGTCGAGCCGTGAAACCTGTTCGAATGCCACGTTGTTGTTGTCACGTAAAGGGCAATCCAGAAAAAGCACCCAAATCCTTCCTTATGTTTTGTGTGTCAACATATTTACTTTTTTATTGGTTTTTCAAAACAAACAGTGGTTGGCTTTGATCTTGGGAGGATTTATAAATCATCACTCTTTATCCAAAAAGCAATGTCCGAAACACAAGATTAAAACACGTCTCCATTGGTTGGCTAGGCGGTTTGGCGGTGATCACAATAAAGGACACAGATGAAAATTCTTGCTAAATCTAAGTTTAATGACATGTCCCGATGTTTGTTGGCACGCATCATAAAGCTAAAGCTCTAGTCTCAAAAGGGAATAAGGCATGAAAGAGGATGAAAACTGTAGAGGGAGAAAGCAGTTGGCAGGAGATCGCATAGGCTACGCAAAATAGGCCACGATGAAGACCTTTAACAGATGGAGAAAAAGCGCCACATCCGGAACATTACCCACACTCGGCGGGCCTCCTTTTAAAGTTGGCGTTAAGTCCAGGAGAAATGTGATAAGGGATGCTGCCAAGAAGCCCACGTCAACATTAAAAGAGCTGAAAGGATTGTTGGCAAGTATTGTTTGAATATATAATGTCTATAGGAAAAGTCAAGAACATTCTCGGCCACAATAATCCATCCGAGTTGGACGTTCTGCTTTCATAAAAAATGAAAATCAAACATTCGTTTTGGTGGTTGTTTTTGCGACGCTGTAGAAAAATACTACATCTTACTGAGAGCTGTTCCTAATATTTTTACTCGAAAGCAGAATAAGATAATAAGCACGCGTGGTGCTTGCAATAAAGAGCTTTCTATCCTATGAGAGCACAAAGAGTTAACTTTGCTCCTATGTATCATTTCCTGCTTGAGTTTGCTGGGCTTTCTGACTCTTTCCTGGTGTCTGAGGGGTTGGACTAAGTAGCGGGAGCTTATTTAGTCTGGTGGCTAACATCTGGCACACTTCCACCTCATGCTCATCGGAAGAGGACCGAGCGGAGGACGCGCTCGCACACCTTGCTGCCTCCTCTTGGCCACAGGTTGACTTACTTTTTGCTCTGGGTTTCTTTTCATTCAGCTTCTGCTACTTTGCACACAATGTCCGCTCTTTTTTTCTTCTGCATCTAAATGTTGGCATACTGTTTAGCCAGGGTTCATTTCGGGTATCTTGTGGGTGTCTGGTGACAACAATCCCAATAGCAATCTTGCAACATAACAATAAAACCGAGATCAGATGTTCTTAAATGACCAGGCATGCCTAGAAAAGTAAGCTGAGATTTTTCTTTTGCGTGATTGACGCCCATGTACAGATCCGCTTTTTCTTCAACGTGTCATTCCTCTTTCACAATTCAGGAAGTTTTTTGAAGGTCACACAGCAGCTGCCAGTCTGCTGCGGCGTCTCGCCGCTTGCGGTATTATTGGCATGAATGGCAAACACAGCCATCTTCTGTGTTTTAGTCAAGGTGAAGTTGTTCACAATGGAATGCGCCATGCATGCTCAGCCCTGTTCGATATGTCTTGGGCCATTGGTTTTGCCTCGAGCCGACTCAGCAGAGACATTAGCAGTATTCCCAGGACGATCTTTAACAGCTGTTCTGTCTTGTCTTTTAGGGATTTGACGGCGCGTCGTCCTCCCAGCGCACCAGCAACCTTAGTGCGTTGAAGAAGCGCTGGGAGCAAGCAGGGAACGGCAGCCGGCAGGACAAGACTCCATTCATCTCGGCGCCCATAAACAATCAAAGTGCATTTCCTGTCGTGGTTAGACCGGCTTCCGTCAGCGAGCCACCCCGTTCACCAAAGAGCCCAGTGGTCTGGCGGCCTCCTCGAGAAGATCCGCCTAGCATCCCTGTCAGCGATCCGGTCTTCACGCCCCCAGCGTCTCCACGAGCAGAAGATCGGAGTGGGATGGACAAAGATGCGCCGATGTACAGCGAAGCACTCGAAAAGCCTGACGAACAAGTTCCGACCAGCCCCCGTGAACAGCAAAAAGTGCCACTCAACAATCTGAAGATGAAGTTTGAGAAGACAGACGACACCTCACTCAAGGTGACATCTGGTTTGCTGAATTCTCATAATGCAAAAAGTAGAAGTACAATCGAACCATTTTATTAGAGTAAAACTGTTGACTTCCCTTTCTTTCACATTCCTTAAAGGGGAAGAAGAAAAAAATGGGTCACTATAATAATGTGTTCTGTGCGGCCACACAAGACTAAACACGGGATTCTGATTAATAGTGCGTTTGTGGAATATGAATTAAGCAGAAAGATGAACCCATTATAATCGAGCTCTTGGGCGGCCATTTTGTTGTGGTTAAAAAATGTAGCACGAAGAGTCTGTCGCTGAAAAAAATTGTGTTTTACAATAACACTGTAGTAGCTCAAAATTGAGTTTTTATATAGAACATCAAGGGTTTAGATATATGAGAGTTACACACCTTGTGTGACTCATTTTTCTTAACTGTTGCAAGTAATCTAAAGCTAAAGGATGTTTTCAGTACACGAAATCCGCCAAGAGCTCACCTTGACCAAGTGAGGAATTTAGGAACATTCCTGACCTAGGGCTACTTTGTCATCCAGACCTGCGTTATCTCACGCTCCACATTTTCTCACCGCGCTCTCATCGGTCCGCCTTAACTATCAATCACGCTTGACTTGATATGACGGCTCGTTCGGGCCAAAACATTGTAACCAGCGTCTAGACTGCATGGGAGTGTAACATTTGGAGCACGGTCTTGCTCAAAGACAGGAAGGCAGCCTCGCTTTGTGTAAGTGGCCTGTGAGTAATGATAAGCTGATAACTAAAGTGCACTGATTGAATTAGGCGTAAAGGTTAAGGGAGGCGGCCGCTGCTAATGTTCAAACATCATTCTCCCTCTTTCATTCAGGATTACAGGTCGACAAGACAAAGTGCCTCGTCGGAAGACATGGAGCAAACATCTGGTGAGATTCAATATGAATGTCAGCGCACTGCTAAGCTTGATAGCGGAAAAACATGAACTTTGTGCTCCATCAGTGTGTGACCGTGTGCTGGAGAAGACGTCACTGAGGGAGAAGCTGGCCAAATACTCTGCTGCTGTGTCCAAACAAAGCAACACTAAATCTGTGAGTAATAATTAAGTAAATTTAAAAAAATGGGAGGCCTGTGTGGGCGTTTTGGGTCGATGGAATATTTTTTCATCTCCAATAATGGTTTTAATTTTACAGGAATGGAATGGAACAAGTAGATGAAGTGAGATTTTCAGTTGAATGTGAACTTTGACATTTGGAGCTGTGACTTTGTTTGCGTGTTTATGTACGTATTGATTGATTAGTGCCCTCCTGTCGAATGTTCCTCACTGTGATCACCATTAACACTTTGTGCATAATAGCCATTTTGTTTTTCTCCAGGCTGTGACCCCAGAGGTGCTTCCCTCCAAAATATCTCTATCTGCTATTCAGAAAGTGACACCTGGAAGCGAGTGCAATGGTGAGTCACCGGCCAGGTCGTTGTCAATCGGAAAGCTGAATGTACCGCAACTGTGTGTTCCAGGTGATGGCAGCAGTGAGATCTCAAAACCATCCAGGGTGAGTCCAGCAATGCAGCTCTTGTCAGTAGACAAGATGCATACTATACATTCCTCCCGTGTGTCTGTGTTTCAGAAGTTCTGCCCTCCAGCCAAGGAGACATGCTTTGCTTGTCAGAAGACGGTGTATCCTCTGGAGAGATTGGCGGCTCTTCAGCACATCTACCACAAAAGTTGCTTCCGCTGTGTCCATTGCAGCACAAAGCTCAGGTTGCTTTCCTGTCCAAAATGTTACCTTAAATGCAACTTTTGACTAATATAGTTCCTGTTTTCAGCCTCGGCAACTTTGCCTCCCTGCACGGCAACGTGTACTGCAAGCCTCATTTCAGTCAACTGTTTAAAGCCAAGGGCAATTATGACGAGGGCTTCGGCCACCGGCCTCACAAGGAGCTGTGGGCGCCTCGCAAGGACGGAGAAGAGGGCGAAGAGGAGGTGGCAAAGTCCCCAGAGCAACTACTGGAAGCATCAAGGAGGAGAGCCGAGTCAATCGAGAGCATGTCGGACAAGCAACTGACCCCGACTTCTGAAGAAGCACCACTGGCAGTCAAAGTCACCGACCTCGCCGCCCATCTGAAAACTCGGATGCATATGGCCGCCAGCTCTGCGGAGAAGCCGGCCGAGACCCGCAGGTTGAGGATCGCCTGGCCACCCCCCGCCGGCGAGTCCGCCCTCGGCGCAGGCTTGCGCAGCCCGGCCTTTGAGGGGAGCACTGCGGGACGAGCCTGGAGGGCCAAGTGGCCCCCGGAGGACGATTCTCTGTCCTCGGCTTCGTCATCTCACAGTGTCGAGCGTGCGGAATTGACAAGCTTGAGGAGGAGCTCTTCCCTAAGGGAGCGCTGTCGGCCCTTCACGGCTGCCCAGCCGAGCCTGGAAGCCACCGTCATTCCCAGGGAGCCTCGCCGGCCTCTCAAGGCGCTACAGCAATGGAGAGAGTCCCTGGAGGAAAAAAGCTCATCTGAAGAAAGAAAGGCAGACGAGAAAGTGGAGGAGCTACAGAGGAAGAGAGAGGAGAGTGAAAAGCAAATCGCTAGGGAAGTAGTCAGTCAAAGCAGCCTGGATGATGTCACGGAGACCGACCGGCAATACGGTGAACCTGCGCAGGAAGGAAGCCCACTGGCTCATAAGCACTCGATGAGCATCTCTCCCGACATCTCGGCGTCCCCATCGCCACCCACGCAGCCCAAACAGCATCGCACCTTACAGGACATCGGCTTCTGGGACGAGGATAAAGCCGAGAGCGACGCAGAGGATAAAGCCGAGAGCGACGCAGAGGAAAAAGTCGAGAGCGACGCAGAGGAAAAAGTCGAGAGCGACGCAGAGGAGCTGACGGCGGAAGACATCATCAAAAGGAACCGTCACTACGACGACGATGAAAACTGAGAGCATCTCATCAACATCAACCTAATTTGTCTTCAGCATCGTGCAACAGCTGCCTCTTATTTCTGAAGTTAAGGCTTTCATTTTGGTTTTACCTTTGTCAATTGGTTAAGAGAACTCCTGAATATACTTTGAGGGGAGTCAGATATCTCATTTTATTTTCCTACAATACTAAAGGCAATAATTAAATGACTGGACACAAAACTTCTCAGGTAAACTAAGACAAAAAACAAATGGGCAGCTGCTCTGACAAGCCTTTATTTTTGCCGAACACCTTAATAGAAACTGGAATTGCCATATTAGCCTTATTGAGATCCAAAGAGAGTTAATGTCACACTGGTGTAAATGGTATTTTTAGCCTTTGACAATGAATCCGACAAATTGTTCTTACTGCCAGACATTGAGAAAGTGCTCCTGATTAATATATTTTCAGATTTTTTTTCCCCTTCATTTTTGATTATGTGAGGTAAACAATATTTTCCAATGTTTCAAGCCATAGATTTGGCTTTCTTATTATTTTAAATTTGTATAACAGATTCCACTTCAGTAGTATTGTTTTATGTTCAAGAATAATAAAATATTAAAAGGCAATCTGGCTTTTTGATTTTGTACAATTAAATCGATTACAATATAATCAATTAAACGGGTCGAGAACCTTTTGGGAGGACAGAGGACAGAGCCATAAATGCCCATTTTTTTGTAAAATAATTTCCCGTGAGAGCCACAGGCTAAATACAATTAAATGCATGTATTTTAATTAAGACCAACGATTTTTTTTTTGAGTGTACTAATGTATTCTTATTAATAACGTTTTTATATTGAAGTCTAGAAAAAAAAACTCACCATTAATGAGACTTCTGGGGCTGCATGGTTTTGCTGATGGCTTTGAAGCCCGGTTGATATGCGGTGAGGTTGAGCGTCATGCTGGCTGTTGAGGCTCTCATCAGTCATAATGGCCCGATCGTGAACGGCTCAGAGGCATGTCTTTTATCCATTTGAGTATCTTTGCTTTATCCGTGAAGTCGTCCAAAAGTTCATTAGCAACATCAAGCGTAAATGTTGAAATGGCTTTTCGTTCCCCACAATAGCTAATGCGCTAGCAAAACTAGCGTAGCATGTCCGTGTCTCAAAGTGGCGTGTTGTAGCGTTTCATTTATGCAATTTTGTCATTGCATATGAGGCTCCTCTCTCCACAATGCGTATTCTTCGGTCCACTCACTCTTTAAAGGTTCGGTAAAAGTAATCATTTTTTTCTTTTCGCCATCTTTCGAGCTTGCCTGGCACACAACAACTAGCTAGCTGTCATTTTTTAATAAAGCGGATGGAATTGTACCTCTCACGACCCCATTGGCACCGTATTGTCCAATAAAAATCGCGCTTTTTTTGTCCGACCTGGCGTCACCCTACACTGAAGGGTAGCTGTGATTGGCTGATATAACGCAACCATGGATTTCAACGGTAGAAAACAGATGGGATGGATTACAAACGTGATCATATTTTATATTTTGAAAGCTAATTTAACATTTTTATTTCAGTAAGTCTAATTTTTGCTTTAATAATATAACAAAATTATGTATGACTTAAATTGTGTAAATAAATGTCAGATTTGTCCGCGAGCCAGACGCAGTCACCAAAAGAGCCATAGGTTCCCGACCCCTGTATTATATCAATCACTTGGAATGCCAAGGAAATGTGAAAAATTCACGTTTTTCCAAGTGGAATTCATTTATGTTCTTAGTTGTCAATCATGAATCAAGCAGGTTCAGCATTACTGCCTATTGCACACAAAAATGTATATAAGTCAGAAGAAAACACTGGTACAGAATAAGACATTTAATATGTACACAGGCACCAGCAAATAATCAAATATCAATAATATGTATATTGTATACACAACATTTGGGCATTATTAGATTGCTTCACAGAGCCATACATAAGGCCTGGCCTGTACATGCTGATTTGCAGACAATAATTGTCAGGCACTTTGGTCAGAATGGTCTAAGGGTGGCTGATCTGATGCAGATTTTCCAAACTAATTCAACATTCATGCATTGACACTCTTTACAATATGCTACTTATGCAATTAAGGGGTCTCACAGCCAAGCTGGAGCCTATCCCACATTTACATCACACCGAGGCCCATTTTAGTGTTCAGTGAACCTGGCATCCACGTTTGTGGCATGAGGGACAAGATGGAACATACAACAACCTTCTTTCTGTGCGCGTCTGTGGAGGAACAGAAAAACTGCTGAAAGTGCAGGTGACAAAGAGCAAATCTTAGTGTTAAAAAATGAGAATCCTCTATTATTTGAACACAAAGGACTCCCCCCCCTTCGAGAAAAAAAAAAAAAAAGCAAGGCAAAGAAAATGCAACACAATGCAGAAAACATCTGTGACTTGAATAAATAAAAAGATAATTGGTTTTGATATTTAAATATACCTGAGAGCAATAGGTCATAGTTATGGCTTCATTGTCAAGAACATTTAAACATTTGTAATTGTGTTTTTGGTCATTAATTATCCTTCCATCAACATCTTCCCTTTTACTATTTGATAAAAAGCTTGCAAAAGGATGTGTGGTTTGCTAACACGTACACTAGCAACATTACAATAGCATGAAAATGAAAACAAACCAAAGAGGATCAAATCACCTAAATGGCGGGAAATAAAGCTATATTTTTTCCAAAGAATTGGCATTAAAGGCTGTAATGTGTTCAGGCAGCGTTTCCCAAACACTGAGCTGTGGCACATTAGTGTGAGATCACAAAACATTTTACACAATTATCAGAAAATTACTCATTTATGAAAAAATAATGTATTTTTGTCCATCCATCTATATCAGCAACATACCTTGACAATGTTTGACAATTGCTCATCCACTATAAGGGCACAATTAAGTTGTGTAGCCATACAAGAGTAGTAGGAGTAACGTTGTGTTCGATTTGACAAGCCCAGACTTCAAGGCAATGAAGTGAAACAATAACTGCAGTACAAGACTCTCACCACTTGGTGTCAGTAATGCACCATTTATGTGGCGTTAGGCTGCAGACTAAATGAGGAAATAAGTTGATTGCTGTTTCTTTTTATCCAACATCAACACCACAATGTGTGCTACAATTAGAAACATTTGGATCGTTTCGAATCAAAGTGACCTGACTCTTACAGCATGAGAAGGCCACAGTTCCATCCTGACGTGACCTCTACAAGCAGCAGCCAGTTGACGATGAGGTAACGGGAGTCCCGCGTCGGCGTTCAGCCGCTGAGCGGGTGCAGGTCCACTTTAACCTTCTCGCCGTTGCTCATCATGCCGATAGTGGGGTAGAAACCTCCTACTGGTAAGGCCACCTCCCTACGCCCCACCACCTTTCCATTGCGGGTGAAGAACACCTGTCGCAAGAGGACAGCAGAAGGACAAATGAAGAGCGCTGCACCAAAGGAGCTCCCGGCTTAGCGCGGTCTTGGCAGCGTCTCACCGTGACCTTAGTTCCCTCCATGTCTTCCCCCTCCTCGTCGTCATCGTCATTGCTCGCGTACAAGTCGTTCTGAACCTGGCAGGGCTGCGGCAATATTTCCAGATCCCAGTCGTCCGCATCATCTAAACAAGGTCGTCGGGAGAAAGACGGACAGTTAAATAGGATGTGATGGCGTGACCGTCAAATGAAGCTTCAGGCGACTCGCCTCCGCCCTCATGGCTGAAGTCTCGCGGAAACATGATGCCGCAGCCCATGAGGTCTCCTTCGAAGCAACGTGGGCCGAAGGCGTCGCCGACACCGCTGCCCTGGAACAACTTGCCGTCATCTACAAATGAAATCTGGGTTTACCTCACCGCGTCACAATGTAAGACGTGTCCAGTTTTTACCCGCTGACAAATAATGAAGAATCAATTTTGAATACTCACCAGCGTGATACGCAATGGACCCTCTGCTCCAACCTGGATGTCTGTTTTTAGGATAATCCTGTGGGATAAAATTCAAAGTTCAGTCAAGTAAGCATTAAAATATATTTTTCTCTTTGGCCCTCTTTGAGCCTGGTTTACTTGAGGTCTTCACAGATGTGGAAGCTGATCTATTAAGAAGAGATAAAAAGCTCTCTTCATGCCGTGCTGCAGGGTGAGATTTTCCCTTATTGGCAAATTTGCAGAAGAAAGACAGCAGAAGCTTCTAGTTTATGTCAGTGAGCACTTGAGCGCTCTCTCGCTTTTGCCTTCAACTCTTCAACTTGTGCACTTAACAGGGTGAGGTTGTTTTAAAAGTCATATAAACATTTTGCTTCCAAATGCTTTTGACATGATCAGCCTTGACTTTCCCTCCCTGTGGAAGGAGATGGCTGACATGCGTCACAAGCTTGACCGATCAGACTGGCATGACGGTTCTTCTTGTCCTGGACTTGGACATTACAAAACATACGCGCAGTGAAAGAAAACTCACACAAATTAGAGGCAGGTTCTCTGGAGTAAAGATTGATTCATTTTCCTCCAAAGAGAACATGGAAATAAAACCGTTGTGGAAGGTCTGAGTAAATAACAAATTCTTACCCTGACAGGAGAAAAAGGATACCTCTGTTTTGATTATTAGCTCAAAAGGAACGAGCGAAGAAAAAAAAAAAAAAACTTTCGAAAAACCACAGACGTGCTGGGAAAAACAATTCCAGGAAAAGCGATCAGGAAAACGACAGCTCTATTCTCCGATGTCGCGACACGCCCGCGCACATCAATGCCAGAAGGACTCAGAAGGAGATTAGAGAAGGCGCGAAGCTCAACATAGATGGGCCACCTCCCAGGCTGCGAGTGGCGTTGCACACAGCTGGCACAAAGCAAAGAGCGAGCGTGTCAGCGAGCCGCCGCAAAGTGAAAACAATGAGCACATGGCAGAAGATCTCCACAACGGAGGCCCGCTTCTTCTCCAATGTGTTATTCCAATGACACAACTGCTCGATCATGTGTAAACATTCAACGGGTCTTCTTTCCCTTTCCAGAATGTGAATCATTTGCAATCAAACGACACCTAACTAACTTTCCTCCACTGTGACTACACTCTTCTCCTTAATGAGGCAGATTAGCATCTAAGTGGAACAACCCAACCCGCCTCGGACGGAAACGCAGATGTGAGGGCACAATGAGATAATATTTATTCTTTTCCTCCCTCATCCATCATCACGTCGACTGGAAACAATGAAAACACGTGGAAGGGAGGCTCCGGACCCTCACGCTGACGGCCTCGTACCTTGCGTGCCAGGCCCAGGGCGATGTAACACTTTTCCCCGGCGTCCGTGATCTCCAGCTCGTAGTAGTGGAAGCGCGTGTTGAGGGGCCGAAGGGCCTGAGCCAAGCCCACGTCCACGATGCTCTTCCCTTTGCCCGTGTACTCCAGCAGCTGAGGGAAGAACACGCTCGTGTTAGAACTTCAAATATACGCTTGATGAAATGTCCCAAAACACGTCATAATGCTACGAATAGAAAAAAGACGAGTTTAACCACCGACTTTATTACTTGTACTTACTACACTACCAACAAAAGACAATAAACTAATTGAGTAATGAACTTTTGCAGATAAAAAGTGACATTCATGTAAAGAAATAGGACCTGAGAAGGTTCTAAGTTCAAGCCCTGCATAACTTGAGGCTATTACCAGAGAAGCCGTTTGTTTGTTTTTCTCCCAACAGGTTTCCTGAGAAGCGTAGAAAGGAATTTAGCCGTCACATGTTGACGTAGAAAAGAATGACTTTAATAAAATGATAGGGGGCTAATCACGCATGAAGAAAAGGTGTTGCAGACGTCAAAGTTATTTGCTGGTGCCTGGAGGGTGATTGGGCTGCGATTCTCTCTTTGCTTCCTGTAATTGAGCTCACATTTAATGCGCCTCAGCATCTGAGTCAGACACCAACACTGCAGTCTGGACGTCTCCAAAATGGGTGGGGTTGGTAAAATGGAGGAAGGTCAATGACCTCTCCAGAGTAGTAATTTGACTGTATCATTACGAATTTGCCATCACTTACTTCTGTATTTGGCTTTTCTCTCGCTATATTGACTCAGTAATATTGTCATTTAAAAAGTCGGAACTTAAATTTAAAAGGTATTACAGGGAAATGAAACAATTTGTGTTCCCCAAATTTTATTGCTCCAAAGCGGTTATTTCCTGTTGTAAAAAAATATGTCCTCAGCCATAAACAATCCATGTTAACGTTCTTCTGCACTTTCGGTACTTACAGTGCCGGACACTCTAATGTCATGGAGGCGGCCCCAGTCGTCTTCATGGCTGTCCACTATCATCAGACCGTCATCCTCCTCCATCCTCCATTCGGCGTGCAGGTCCAGCAGCACTTCCTCGCCCAGCGAATGCATTCCTACAGCAGGGTAGAGAGCTTCGGCCGCCGGCACGTCCAATCTGCCAACCTGCATTTAAATATTTTTCAAAATCAGAAACGAGGAAGTCAAAAAACCAGAACCAAAGATGTTCACAGTGGACTTACTTCTTTACCATTCTTGGTAAAAAACACAGTCAACTGTCCATCATCAGCTTCCAGGGAGATTCCGCAACCAATTCGATCTCCTCTGCAGCATTTTGGACCAAACTGTTGTCCGACAGTGTTTCCGTTGTACAGCCTGAAGGAAAATGAGTCTTCACATTAGGTCAAGCATCAGCAGATTTTGGGACAGGTTTTTTTTTCCTTTTCATTAATCAGCCAATTAATTGGTTATCCCGATTTGAATCCTGCTAAATCAGCCCCCCAAAATCCTTCCAGTTCGGGACCTATTTTATACATCTCTCAGCAATAATATGATAATACTCGTTTCAGAAATGAATCATGAACACACAACTAAAAAAATACAGAGATGGAGAGACAAATTTATATTATTGCTTGGGCCACTAAACATGCAGATAAGGTCTACTAATGTAAAGGCACCAGCAAGCAGATTGTGCCGTTCATTTTTCTCCGTTGCCACCACTGTGAGATTTTTTAAGGGGAAGTGTGAGACACAAAGATTGAATATGCATTAATTCACAGCGCATACCAAAGCAAATGTGTACGAAAAAATGTTGCGCAATAAGTGCCACGCGTATGTTTATAGGTCAAAGTTCCTTTAAGTTCCCTCAATGCAAGACAGACATAACTGCAATTTTTTACGCGCCTTAACGTGACCACGAATCATGCTGCGCATACCTCGAAGAAAAAAAAAATTGTCACACGTACTTGCCATCATCTGCATGGAAAGCCACAGAATTTGGCAGCCAGCCCGGCTGATGGTCCAGCTTGTAGAGCTGAGGCACTAAACCGACAGCAATCATGCCCCTCACTCCTGTATCCACGATTGTTACCTAGAAGAAGCCACAGTAAATCAGGAAAAATATTTTTTAATATTTAATTCAACGGAACCCATGTAAGCAGACGCAAGCGATTTTCTCACTTATATCTTTCTAATTCCATTTTCCCCAACTTGTGGGACGTTCACCTTACATCAAAACTAGTGATGAGTAGGTAGAAACCGGCCTGTGCTATGTGACGTGACTCCTACGTGGAAGCGAACACGCTCGCTGGAGCTCTGCTGGCAGACGGAGGGCGAGCAGAAAGAGGAAACTTCAATTTCTTTCCCATGACCTCAACAGATACCACAAAGATCCCTCGAGATTGAGAAGGGAATTTTTTTTTTTTTCTTTCCAAAACTGTCAGATGGCCCATAAATACTGACATCAGATCTACGAGGAGGTCGCGTCGCTGATTAAGCCCCCAACCCGGCTGACGCAGATGGCTTCTTCCTTCCCTTGGTTACTGCGCCTCCCACATTGTGAGTCATAAGAAAGAATCACATGCAAGCAGAAAAGGTTAAAAGGTGTGGTTAGCGTATCGCTACACGGTAGACCGGCTTGGCGTGGGTGGGTGTGCTCGGCAAGTTTCAACATGGTTTCTTCTGCCACTGAAAATGAGCATCTAGAGTCCAATAAATCAAAGGTGGTGTGACCTCCGAAGTTGAGTCCTCAATAAGAATGTTTCTGGAGACATTTTCTTGTCTGCCCAATGTAAAAGACTCTATTGAGGACAAAGGAGAAAAGTGGAGATAAAACTAGCAACTGGCGCATTATTTGGCTCAGTGACACAAAATGCAAACGCACTAAAGTGTGGAAGCAAGTTACACAGTAGCACGCTGGCCGCAATGGCCAGCAATCAGCTGCCATGCTCCATGTCGGCAGAAGCACGTACTCCGTCACGAGTTGAATTTGTCATCCAGCACCCGGCCAAAAAATATCATCTGGATCCAGTCAGAATCGTTCACGCTTCAAATTATTAAGGCCAAATTGACGCAATGAGGAGCTTCTCACTTGATAAACAGCCATGTCAGGAGACATTATTTTAGCTCATAAGAAAAAAAACAATGTTGGTAAGCTTCAGTGGGATCACATCATGGGCCTGGATTGAAAAAAAAAAAAAAAAAGGAAAGTAAAACAAGGAGCCTCCTAAAATTATTACAACTTGGAATATTGTTCAATTCTTAGAAGGCAGTCATTCTCCAGTACGTACAGCAAGCACAAATGTGAAATGAGAAAGAACCCGTGCAGTGGAACAATAATTGCTTAATTGATTGTTCTGTAGAATTGATGTTTGATTAGTTGTGTCTTACAGAATTTGAGGCAAAAATAACTACTTGGCTGTGAACGAGTGTTTGTGAATTACTAATTCAAGCTGCGGCCACATTGCAGTGACAAGAGGGTGTGCACATTTGTGCAACCACATTAAACACAGTTGTTTGTTGTTACTTCCGCTTCCAGAAAGGTTTTAAAAATGTCAAGTTATATAGGTCACAATAATAGTGAAAAATATTTACAATTTATGTTGGTCTCATTTCAACAGGGGTGGGTAAACCTTTCAATATCAGCCGTATACTAGTATATATAAACTTAAACTGTCTTTGCTTGACACAATTTAAGCAATATGAAGACATTATTATATAATTGACAATATATTTCATCGTTTATTGCTTGACAAATCTATCTGGGAAAGCGAATCAAATGTTTTAGTGGGAAAAGATACTTGGAAGGTGATTTGATGTGTTCAGATGGACAAAAATTTTGATGTAGTCCACGCACACACCCTGACTCATAAATTTTTCAAGGCCAGCGACTAAGATTCCGACGTGGCAAGTGAGGCTGAGGTAAGTTGACGTTGCGAAACAGAATGTTCTTTGTTTTATAAAGACATATTGTCCTGTTATAATCAGACCGCTGCCATGGCAACATGCACGCTCATGTTCAGAGCTTGGTCTGAGCAAACACGTCCGTGGGCTCGGGTAAAAATGTTCAAAGATTGATGCCAAAGGCAAACAAATAAGAAGTGAACCACATCATTGAAGGGGCTGGATGCGACCTTGGATGATGTATTCACATGACTTCCGACGCTTGCAAGCTTAGATCTAAGAAAATGTATTGATTTCTTAATTATGATGACTCATGCAGGTGGAGACACACAAGCAATCCCCAAGGTCTTCTCCACATAAAACTCTGTCTTGGATCTACACAATTTACAGATGATTTTCATTAAAGATTACGTTCTATACTATAAATTTGCAGACGAGGGAGTGGGGGGGGGGGGGGGGGGGAACTGACGGTACGGAACCCGCACCCATTCATGAAAAAAATAAGAGACAATTCCGGACAGCTCATTGTTAAAAAAAAAAAAAAAAAAGTGTATCATCGGACGAGCTACCTCATGTGTAGGTGTCGAGAGGAAAATGTGACAGTTTGTGGAACACACCTCTCACCGGAGGCGATTGCACTTCTACCCTCAACTTCCCCAACTGATTCACTGACAGCACTTCCTTGACCCAGACTCGAAATCAAGGCGGATTTGTCGACTTTCAGCGCAGATGGATGGAGCCCGCGGGCCAGCAGCGCTACAAAACAGAAAGCTCTTTCTACCGAACACACCCCAGAGACGCTAATTATGGGCCTAACACCCCACCTCAATTGCAGCCAATTTTTTGGTCGTTTGTCAGAAGAGCACCGTCAACACACCCCATTACATACCTAAACAGAGGAGGTGTTGTCACGAGCCCATAATTATGACTTCATATTATTGTACAATACCTGCCACCAAGATCTTGGCAAAACCAAAGCAGCAGAAAACGGGAAAGTTGTAATAAAAGTCGACAGTCGAAAAATAATTTGAAGGTGAACTGTGTATTTCTATGCATTGTTTGGTGAACACTTTTTGTCACAGACAGCAAATAAATTGAAAACACAGCAGAGAAATCAACGTATTCAATTCAAGTGGACTCGTTGACTTTTTTTCTAGCACGACTTTGACGCTTACCTCAAAATAGCGATTTCTTTTTGATAATGGCCTCGCCGCCACAAAACAGCCGACTTCATCTGAGTTTCCTTGGTACCTGCGCGGAGATTACAAAAACAAAACGACACTATTGAGGAACTCTTTGACGTGTGAAATAAAACAAATGCACAAACCAAAAATGGCATTCTTATAATGAAAGTGGAAAGTAATCAGTGCAGAAGCACGTTGACATTACCTCAGCACGTCGCCATCCCTTAGCATTCTTTTCAGACGCTCTCGGTAGCGTACTGGTCGTACTTCACGAATTTCTCGTATTCGCCTTCTCCAGTTCAAAAAGCGATAATGGAGGTTGATGTCGTCCATTTGTGAGAATCATCACAATCTGAAGAGCAAAGAAACAAATGGGGTTATTTGAATATTGTCCATCCACGTTCTATACCACTTGTTTGGTAATGGTTGTGGGAAGCTAGTCTATCCCTGCTGTTCTGCTTGGCCGAGTCATCATCTCATAATGAGGCAGACAAACATTAACATTGTCACTGAGTGGAAAAAAACTTGCATTCGAAGAACAGGTGATGCTGTTCATGTTATAAAAGTAGCACTGTGTGAGGCTACTACATAAAAAAAAACATTTTATATAAGTAGTTAAGTAATTATACATGATATGATGACACATAATAGCTCTGACAACTCCATTAGAAGACAAGACTAGACTTTAAGAAAGCATTTAAACAGATTTGGAAAGTAGATCAAAAAGAGGTAAATATAGTAAGTAGAAGAACATGTTAGTGCATAGTTCAACAATCAGGGCTTGATTTTACAAAGTCAAAAAAGTGGTTACGATTAAACTTTTTTGAGCACTGTTTAATTGTTATGTAATCAGAAAACTAGAGATACCGGACAAAAAGTTTCTATTAGTGTTTTATTTTAGGCACGACAACGCATATTTGAATCGATCGAATACAAACTATTAACTGGACGCAAACAAATGCGTTACAAACGCGTGGAAACATTGCAACTAAATGACGAGTGATCAATAATATATCATTCTAAAATCGTTGCAATATGTCCAGCGAGTAAAACGACACTCTCGTTTACATATTTACGACGTCAGTAAACGCACCACAAGAGTCACCAAAACGACACGGTTGGCCGGCTAACTGCTATTCTTCCAATCTGAGTGAATAAAAACGCTGACAACCCATCGATCCCTCAGTTTGAAGTCAAATCTATTATATTCCCGCTTTCGTATTCTACTTTCTTACTCTTTGACAAGCAGTAATTCGATGTTCTTCAGACTTTCTTCCGATTTGGAGCAGCTGAAGTCTTTCACTTCGTGTCCACTGTCCAACCGGTGCTGCCGGAAGTTCCGCCTCTGCAGCCAATCAGATCAGCGGACTATAAAACGGACGCGTGATTATTTTTGCGTGCGTGTTCAAGGCGCGTGTAACTGCGCCAGAAGTGTAAATGCGTTGTTAAAAGGACAATGCGACCAAATTATTAATAATAATAATAATAATAATAATAATAATAATAATAATAATAATAATAATAATAATAATAATAATCTACATTGGCAGTACTAATAATTGTGGCGCACATGATTGAAATTATTTCTTGATGTGGGATTTTTTTCAGTGGGGTAAAAAACACACTTGAAATTAAAGTTGAATTTTCCTCTTTTTTATTTCGATCCTATATTACTTGCAAAAATAGATACTAAAGAATACATCAATCTCTTTTTTTGTTTTGTTTTCTAGGTGAAAAGATAACCAACAAAATTCAACTGAGCAAATGACAATATTGAAACGATGGTGTCACTGCTGATTCGTGTTGGAATAGAAAACAACTATACTTCAAGATGACAGACAGCAAATGGTATGAGTGTGTATGCGTGTGTGTGTGTGTGTGTGTGTGTGTGCGTGAATGTGTGTGTGACAAGGAGAAATGGGGTGTGCTCAGCTGTGTGGAAATGAGAGGGAAAACTAGCATTCTTCATCATGCACCCTCCCATACCTCTCCTCTCTGGTTTGGCCCTTTAAAAGCTGCTGCCAGTGCTATCTGTCAGCCTCATTATCACAATTTCTTGGCTTGAGCAAATTGCTATCGAGCTTTCGAAGCGCGGTAGGAATAAACGTAGAAGCTTTGGAAGTCCTCGGAGAAAACAAGCGTCAACAAATCAAGGCCCTGGACAACTTTCAAGTGCGAGATGCTTCTGTGTGTGAACGTGCTTGGGCTGCTTTTCCTGCAGCCACTTCTTTCCAGCTCAAGGCCGCTAACTACACCATCCAGAGGATGTCCCGGCTGCAAAGGAAAGCCTTCCCAAATCTACATGCCGGCAGATTTGAATGGCACTGCTCTGACCTTTGGTGAGCCATGTGGGGTCTACACACTGAGCTGTGCCAGCGGTCTGCGTTGTGCACCTGCGCCGAATGACCCCCGGCCCCTCCGCACCCTGCTGGAGGGCAGGGGCGTCTGCAGCAACATTAGCGTCATCAGCTGGACGGAGAGGAGCCAGAGCGCAGGTAACATTTCCGGCTTGGCGCCTGGATGAAAATGTTAATGGTTCTGCATGCATCGCAAACTACTAGTTTAGGTTCTAAAGTCTCACTTGTCTACTGGGTGGATTTTTGTTTACCAACAGTGTTTTTCGTGCACCAAAATAGCAGCACTTTTCATTACAACTCACCAGACATTTTTGTAATAAGTGATTTTAGGTGTGAACACATTCACTAGTCTATTATGATGTGTTTCTACCTTTAGATCCCGCACCTACCGAGAATCCGGCGGAGGTAACGATTATCTTCACTAATAATTATACACTCTTTAGACGATTAATGATTAGTCATACTTCCTCTCCACTGACAGGCCCCATGTCGAAAGCTGCTAACCACACTTATTAGAGGCCTTGATAGCCATTTATTCAAGTCCCATCATGATATCTACATGCCCAACTGTGACAAACGTGGCTTCTTCAGAAAGAAGCAGGTGAGTTGTCCTATAGATTGTGTAACATGAATGTTTGCATTTGCACAATATTGTTTTGTTTGTGCGCAGTGTTGGTCCTCTCGAGGTAAACAACGCGGTCAGTGCTGGTGTGTGGATGAGAGTGGCTTGCCGGTGACATCACAAAAACATAAAGGCTTGACTTGCTGAAGAGGGTCAATGGTGAACTAAAGAAAGAACAGCATGGGCATCTAGATGATAAAGGACGTCTCGATAGGAATTCCACGTCTGGTGTCAAGTGTAACTCAAACCATTGGCGCCCTCTAGGGAACATACAATGAACTGTTTGGATCAGTCACTTCTGCATAAAAAGACCTCCAGACACAACGTTTTGCATATCCTGCCAAATATTCTGTGTTGAAAACATATCCTACGTTTATCATTTACCACTTATCAAGTGTAATGTTTGTTCCGTTCGGGTAAATTGCTTTCTTTGTCTGCACATATCATTTCCTATAACATATTTATACAAGATGAGTATTTCTTACACTACTGCTATTGTGTACAATATCTATTTGTGATCTTATTTATGTTCTTTTTACTATTATTTATGGTATTTGTATTCATTAATAATGATTAAGGCATTAGCTAATGCTAATTAGCAGGTTCAAGAGAAAAACAACAACATGGAAGATAACTGATGAGGATATTTTATGTTTATTTTTTTGTGTTACTGTGAGCATAGGTGTATAGTGTACCACTGGGATGGTACCCTCAAGTAACAAACCTTTTGTATTCTTGTAACTTGACTTATATATAATAATACTAATAATATATTTAATAATCATATTTTAATAAATTATTATTATTATTATTATTATTATCATCATCATCATCATCATCATCATCATCATTATTATTATTATTATTATTATTATTACAGTAACAGTTTGGAAAGATAGCTGAGCCATTAGAGTAGCCTGTACCTTGAGGTACAACAACAGTATACATCCTTGTATATACTATGATTGTATTATTAGTGCCATGTTAAAATGTATTTTTTGTTTGTTTGTTTGCTTGTTTGTTTGTTTGTTATTGTGATTTTGTTTGTTCATCAACATTCCATATTTTTACGTTTCATTGTCATCAAATGTCATATATGTTATTTTCAGATGTCTTTACTTATTTGACCATCAGTAACTTAATTAAAGTTATGAAAATGTGACTGCTATTATCAGGACGTTGTGTTAAGAATTGCGTGACATTCAAATACACGTAAATCCAAGTTTTCAAAGATTTTCCTTTAGTTTTACTAAATTAATTCTAAGCATGATTCAAGGAAAATTCCGTAACTATATTGGTATTTCGTTAGTAAATCGAGCATGCCCGCAACAAAATGTCTCTTGAGTAGCCCGAACCAAATCTTTTCAATAACAGGTGGATGTTACGTCACAGCGCTACCAACCTGCAACAAGAAGTCGATCCATCCCCAACTTCACATCCAGCCCACTTTTGCAAATTGCAAGGACACGGCGCGAGGTGACCGCTGACCAAAGAGTCTTGCATCACGCCAAAGTGCTCTCCAATGTCCTCTCCGAGCGCAGCACGCGTCCCTCACAAGCGGAAGACCAAGAAGAAGCACTTCGTGCAGCAGAAAGTGGAAGTGTTCCGCGCAGGGGACCCCGTGTCCAGCGTGCTCATGTGGGGGGTCAATCACTCGGTGCGTATGTGGTCGAGAGCCGCTTGCGTGTGTGCGTGTGCGTAATACGTATGCGTCCAAAGTAATACTCATAACTAAATAGCTAAGCTACTGGATAGTTGACTAATTGCGTAAAAAACAAGACCGGTTCAAAATGAAAGTAAATATTCAACTCTCTTACGTAAGTACAGTACCTGTAAAAGTTATTAAAAAAAACAGCAAAATCTGAAATGTACTGAGATGAAATTTACTGTCAATTAATTACTTTAGTAGAAAACAACTTTGCCACGTCTACACACAAATTTAAAGCGAGACAGACATCACGGCACTCCCAGCATGTCTGCGAATGTTAACTGGACAAACAAGTTAACCGCTCCACAGATAGCTGAAAATAGTATTTATTTGTAAGTCTCAGCATTGACTAAATTATCTGTGCAGATCAACGACTTGAGCCAGGTGCCTGTGCCGGTTATGCTCCTTCCGGATGATTTCCGAGCCAACAGCAAAGTCAAAGTCAACCACCACCTCTTCAACAAGTACGTATGTCCTCTCTTCCCCCTTTCGTGTGATTGTTTTCATCCCATAACACCGCTTCGGCATCACTTCACAATCAGACTATTTACCATCAAGCACCTCAGAACGAATAACAAAAACAACCGAGTTTCTCCTCAAGTCTGGAAAAATGAGTAGCTTTAAATAATCCTTTAATCCAGTCAAGAATCCAGGTTGTGTAACAGTCTGGGGAAGAACAACAAAATGTGTTTTGTCATGTGATGTTACTCCAAAGAAATTTGTACTTACTCTCTTTTTGTGTGGTTTGCTTTTCAGAGAGAATCTGCCAGGTCAGTTTAAATTCAAACAGTACTGTCCGCAAGTCTTCAGGAACCTACGTGAGCGCTTTGGCATTGAGGACCAGGATTTCCAGGTACAGGGTTAGGGTTTCCAGCATCGCCTCTAAATTTCCATGCTTTGGTCAGGTGTGAAATTTGCATTTTTGTGCCTCTCAGAACATATTAAGACAAGAACGATGTGATGCACTCTCAGGTTCAATCACGCAGGAAATCCGTAATATATTTCCCAATTGTCCTGTTTGAAACGATTTGCATTTCAGTCCAAAACATTTGCATGTTAAAGAGCGGTATGTAAAAAGGATACGTTTTCATCAACAGGTGTCTCTGGCGCGCTGTCCGCCCCTCAAAGACGAGGAGGGAAGATGCGAAGGCCTGCTGTTGACCTCATACGACCGCACTTTGGTGGTTAAAGAAATCTCAAGCGAGGAGGTGGCCGAGATGCACAACTTCCTTTTGGAGTATCACCAGGTGATGAGCACATTGAAGCTACTTTTATCCGCTAGCTAAATGCGGCCACTTACACGATATTCCACTGCGGCTTTCTTCCCGTGCAGTACGTTGTCACCTCTCACGGCTCGACGCTGCTCCCGCAGTTCCTGGCTATGTACAGAGTCACGGTTGAGAGTGAAGATACCTACCTGTTGGTCATGAGGAACATGTTCAGTCACAGATTGCATGTACACAAGAAGTACGACCTCAAGGTAAAATGCATACGCTTCACTAAGATCCATTCACAGTAAGTTTACAACTGTCAAAATGTAAGCACTGATGCAAGGTGTGGAGATGCGCTAAAATATTAGACGCATCATTAATTTAAAGTCAGCGATGAGCCAACAGCTCGGTGAAGTTACGTGCGAGTCAGGCCTCCGCTCTAATTGAGCTGCAGTCGAATGAGAAATGTTGTGTGGTCTTTGATTTTCTCAGGGCTCCCTGGTGTCTCGAGAAGCAACTTTGAAAGAGAAGGTGAGCTCGCATGAAAGGACGTGTGAGAACTGATTGAAATTCATGCATAGGTGATGAACTCGTCTTATTCTGTAGCATTGATAATGACAGCGTGCTCCATGGTTGCAGTCAGCTCGCGTTGGCGTACTCCAGACTGCACGATTAGATATGACTGACTGAGTATAAAGCAAAGCGGGGGTTTTATTTAACATTGAAGGCGCGATTTTTTTTTTTTAACAATTCGTATACATTATTGTTCAACTGTCCATAGCCATATGACACCCATAGCTATGATGAAGCTATTTTAAATTTCAATCATATTGTATATGAAATCCACTATAAATAAAACTGCCTTGCCTTTGCAGGTCAAGGAGCTTCCCACCTATAAAGACATGGACTTTATGAACAACATGCAAAAGATTTACGTGTGTGATGAAGTGAAGGAGAGTGTCATGGGCAAGCTTAACAGAGATATTGAGGTAAGAGTTTAAGGCTCCACCTTAGTGAATGACAGCTTAGTGCGAGAATGTCCTCTTCCTGCAGTTCCTGGTGCGTATGAAGATCATGGACTACAGCCTCTTGCTGGGTATCCATGATGTGGAGAAGGCTGAGCGGGAGGAGGAGGAGTTCGAGTCGTCCGATGGCGAAGAAGAGCAAGATGAAAGCAGCCAATCTGCGCTTCCATGCTCCACCTCACCTGAAGGCATCGCTGGCTACATGAACTCCTTCAAGCCCATGGGGCCAGGGGAGTTCGACCCATACGTGGACGTGTACGCTATCGAGAGCGCTGAAGGTGAGACCTGAGGGGGCTTTTTGCCCCTTTTAAAATGACGTTACCCTGGGCGCATGAGATCATACATGGAGATGAAAGGCAATCACCAAAGGCTGAAATGCTGAGCTTCCCTCACTTCCGTGTAGGCGCACCGCGGAGGGAAGTGTATTTCATGGGTCTGATTGATGTGCTGACGCAGTACGACACCAAGAAGAAAGCGGCTCACGCGGCCAAGGCTGTCAAACACGGGGTGAGCATCAGTGTCGTGGAAAGCAACTGCTGCTACTTATTTATACTTACAAATCTGTCTGTTTTCATGTAGGCGGGAGCAGAAATCTCCACAGTTCATCCGGAGCAGTATGGGAAGCGTTTCAAGGAGTTCATCGCAAAGATATTTGCCTAGCGGCACCAAGATTCATCATTTCACACATATTGAAGTGAGTGCGGATCCTTAAAAAAAAAAAAAAAAAAAGACGTAAATTAGATTTTCCTAAATGAACTAATTTAAAAAAAAAAAAAAAAAGACAATCTTTAACAGTCTTAATTGAACCTGGAAAACCTTTTGTATCCTGGAAAAAAACAATCGAAGCACAGGGACAACATGCAAACTCCAAAAGCTGAAATTCAAACCCTGAATCTCAGGTCTGCGAGGCAGGCGTGCTGACCACTACCCCACCACGCTGCCGCTCAGTCAATCAGAAGTCTTCAATTTGATTGGCTTCTTTATACACTACTTGTGCGTGTGCTTACTGTATGCGTTTGACTCAATATTTCCTGAAGATGATCTTTAAATCAATGCAAGCAGTGCCTGCGGTATGATAATATTTATTCCTTTTTAAACGACTGATTTTGCACAATCAAAATAAATATCAGCCTTGTCCCGGGGATTATATTTTAAAATATTTATCATTGCATAATCTAATATAAAAAGATGTGCCTTTTAAACTGGAGATAGTTTCTGGGGTTTTTAGACATTTAAAAATAAACTTGTTTACCATTTTCTCGGCTTGATCTTTATTTTTTTTTCCTGGTCTGTATAAATATTTAGCATGTTCATTTATTTAAACAGCGTTCCTCTGTTTCAGCCTAAATAAGGGATTGAAAAGTGAACAAGTCAGAAGAATTTTATTCAGATGGATCTTTACTGAATGTGTAAATCATCTGGTTCAGCTCTCTGCGTCTGCAGCAGCTCCATAATAAAAGTGAGGCCAGCGCTCTGACCTAGAAAAGATGTAGGCCAAAGCCAAGAAGCCGGCAGTCTGACAGCGAGATGATGAGTGCGAAGCCATTTCAGCCGGCTGATTGTTGCTGAGCTGCAACATGTTCTTGTCATCTTGGGAGACATTAATAGACATAAATAGAATCTCGCCGACGTGCAACTTTTAGTCGTTTGTTTTTCGACTCAATGAAAACAGCTGGCAGCGTGTATTGATAATGAATGCTTTATGAATCATTGCATGAGTAAAAAAATACAAATGAATAGAGACTCTTTACAGCACAGACGTGTATACTCAGCAACGGTCATTAGATGAACACAGATTCACATCGAATACGGATGAGATGATTTCTTTTTATGCTACTCGTAAAATCTCCACATGGGCAACATTCTTTTTTTCTCACACTGATTATCAGCCACTTATAAACATTCATTCCAATGCTCGCTCATATATATTTGTATACCTACGTTTGAAAACGACCTATTAAACAATACTTTTAATCTCTATGAATCACAGCAGGAGAGTCAGTTCACGTCCACGAAAGCGACACCTCTTCCTGCTGACATGGCGCTTTTAAATACATTCAATTGAAACGAAGGCATTTCCTTTGCTTATACAAACATCACCACTGTAGCCTCCTGCTTCACTTTCAAAGATATCTAAAATGAATCAATCATTTACAGTGTTTATGTCGCGCACAGTGATACAAACATTACATATAAATCTTCATCTTTGAAGAATTTCATTATCAAAGGAACACGAAACGCAAGAAACTGTAAATCTCTTCGAGCCACTTTTGTACACAGATCCACCTGTACAAAAAGTACAATAACAATGCTGGAAATTAAGCACTTTAAACTTTTAGGATTTTTTTTTTCTTTTTTCAAGAATTTAATAGAATTCTATTGTCTTATCTCTCGTTTTTCTTTCAAACGAAAGCAGCCTTTGTAGGTAGGTAGCGCAACTTTAAAACGAACTGCCTGTTTGGCTGCGTGGAACGCAACACAATATTTACACTCTTTTGGAAATACCAGTAAAGTGATGGCATTTCAAACACATACATACAGACCAATTCATTAGCTTATTGCAGTTCTTGACATTTGGATTTAAGACACCCCCCCCCCACAACCAAATGGACACTGACCGATCCTGTTTTACGACACGGCTTTTCTCGACGTACTGTAGCTGAAGCTTGCGCCGCCGCCTCTGTGCGAGATCTTCAGCGTCGTGGCGACCGTCAGGTTCGGGGCCATGCCGACTGGGAAGCCTGGGTTGTTTGCCGATGCGAATGCGGCAGTTGTGGCGAGGGAAGGAGAGGCCTCATTGGGACATCCGTACTGCAGCAGGATGTCGGCACACTCCCGGCTGCCCGCCATGCGAGCTAGGGTCAGCGCTGTTTGGCCCTGAGCATCCCTGTACTGCACGTCACAGCCATACTGACAATAAAGAAAACAAGAGGATTTACTTTTTGAGACTATTATTAGTATTCACGACATTCACTCTTAGGTTCAGATTCATCAGCTTCGGTCAACAAAGCCAAAATAAACTGACCCAAACGAGAAGCTGTGTCATCACCACGTCGGCCTGCTGACAGGCAGCATGAAGGGCAGAGCCGGGTAGCCGCAGCGCCAGGAGGGACCGGGAGGAGAGCGCCATGCTGGGAGGGCCGTTGATGTCCTCCTTAGTGCAGTGGGCCAAAAGGAGCAGCAGTCTGGGGAGGTTGTGCTCCATTGCAGCCAGCAGAAGACGGCCGGACAATGTGATGTCGGGACCCTCATTGGGAGTGGGAGGGGGCAACGGTGCCACAAAGAGTTTTTGCTCATATTTGGCCCGAATCCACGACTCTCGTTCCTCCCTGGAAAAAAGAAACTTTCTTGGAGCACTTCTGTCTTTGTGACGCCAATAAATCCAAACATTATTACCGGGTAGCATCAGGCGGGGGTTTACGATGGCCCATGGTGCGTGCCTCCCATATACAGTTAACCATGTGGTTGCCAATGGCACTCAGAACCAGCGTCAGCTCTCGCGGCAGATCGTCCAAATCGAGAGAGCGAACGCGCGAAACGTGAGTCCCCAAGTTCCGGTGGATCCCAGAACACTCGATGCATATGAGGGCACCGAGGTTCAAACTGGCCCACGTGGGATCTTGGAGAGAACAAACACACAATACAATCACAGTCTGATAAAATCGTAAATAATATTATGAAATAATAATCATAATGAAAATAAATTAATATTAGAAATGTCAGTTGACTCTAGCATGTAGCTATTTTAAAAAAATCATCCTATAAATGTTTATTTTTATATGATTAAATCATTGGATATGTTGGCACATCTATTCCGGAAAGAAAACTCAGAAGAGCATATTTTATTCTTTAGAGGAGAAAAGTCCTCTTCCTCCCACATCATGGTGACCCAATTTTGATTCAGTGGAACACTTAACATGACATCAAAGTGTTTCTTTTTATTGCAGCTTGTAATCAAGATTTTAACACCGCTTTCTGCAATGCACTGTCTCGGTCTGAGATTTTCTTTCACCCTGCTGTGATCAGCCGAGTGTGCAAGAAAGTGAGAAATGGCTCAATAACTAATGGTCGACTCTGTTCTATTGTTCTGTTAAGTGTTGCTCATCTTCAAATGAATGCAAGGAGAAGATGAGGGATGATTGATGCTTGAATAGCTTTGAAATAGATATTTGGTACTGACTGGGAGCATCGCAGTCCACGCAGAAGTTGTTTCCTTTTGCGTTGCGAATGGCTTGCAGAGCCACGGCTTCGCTCTGGCTATTCTTGCGAGCCTGTGAAAAAAAAAAAAAGAAAAAAAAAAGTGTTAGCTGTGCTCTTCTTTATGTAGCGCAATGACTGTAACTAAATGTGCTTGTGAAGAAATGATGGTTTGCCCTGATGTAAATTGTTTCCATAATAAATAAGAATTGCATCATTGCATTAAGTCGTGATATGGAAGGAAATGACATTTTTATGCACTCATCCGAGGATGTTTCCTTGCTGCAGTGCGGATATCAGCGCAAGACAATATTGAGCAGGCCTGAAATCATGACACGCTTGTGATGAAGTGGCTTCAGCGATGAAAAAAAAAAAATCAATTATACAGTCTTTATCTTTTTGACAAAAGCCATCACGGCCCTGTTGGAAGGGTCATAAATCAAGGTTGAGATGTTCTACTATATTTTTCTTTTGAAAGACAGCAGACACCATTTTTTTTTTTTTCAAGTGTGCAATTCCATGTGTGTGTGGCGGATGTGTGTGCATGTGTGTGTTTGACCTTGTTCTTACTGCTCTCACACAACTGCAGGCTGGCCAAGATCTGACTCTCGATGGCCTGCACCCAGGAATCTCTCTCCTCCACACTTTGGGCTTCAAAATGCCACGTCTGGCCAGAACTCGACACAATCAGGAAGTCATTGTTTTCTTCATCTGTCTCACACACACACAAACACATCCCGACTATAAGACAGTGTACAGTAAGAGTTTAAAAAATGCACATAACCAAACATTACCTGTTTTGCTTACATTCCTCAAGCTTCCAAAGCTTTTAAGTTTCCACATTTTGCGTTTGGCTGGAAAAAAATAACAGTTGAAATTATCAACATGGTTAAAATGCATTAATAAGATTTTATTTGTTAAATTACAGAAACTGTCAAAAATAATTTTTATGTATTTATTTCTGAGTTTTACAGCACGGAGACGCTCATCACCGTCTGCTTGGCCAATATTGGCGTCGCCTTTCTGGTTCATGCTCTTCTTCCTGCGATGCTTCTTTCTGTCCTCCACTGGGGATGTGGAGCCTACGTCTTTGGTGGACGAGGAGCTGGACACGCCCTCAACTGCAGAGTCTGCTGACACGTTCACAGACACTGAAACATCTCCCGCTATAGTACGTACGATATCAAGAATTCCGTCGCTTTTTCTCACCGACGCTTTGAGCGTGGTTGGAGACGTTGGAGGAACATCGCTGCACGCCTCTGTTACCCCTCAGGAAGATGGTGCCGCCCATCCCCTCCATGTCATCCACTTGCAGGAGGCTGCTGGCACTGACGGGAACTGTCACAACCATCCAGTCAAGTATTTTCTAAATATTTTATATCCTTCAAGGGATGTATATTTTCACTCACCCAAGCTGACCCCCTCTGACCCCTGCACATCTTTGACCCTCCCGTTGAGCCCGACCGGCGGCCCACCGGCGGGTATGGCACGTGGCGGACGCTTTCCTGGCACCTTCACCGTCACTCTCAGCAGGTCCATTTCTTTCCCGGGGGCGTTCAGCATGTAGTCCTGCCAAATCAAACAGACTCCATTACACCTTACATCATCAACCGTCAAAAGCGTTCTGTCAAAACACACTCACATTGACGTTGGAGTGGTATGAGAGGATGCCATCACTGGAGAGGGTGACGTATTTCTTCTTCCATTCTTTGTTGAGTGAGTTCCCGCTGCGCTTGAGCAAGAAACCCTGGTAGGGGTCACGGGGGGGAAAAAAAGTGAAATGTGAAAATCTCACACGGTTAGGCAGCGTTATGCCAAGTGACGGCCAAAAACACCCACATCCGACCATATGGAGTGTGCAATAATTCACACATCGACAGGCGTCCTCACATGAAGGGAGTGGTGGTGTCATGTCCTCTGCTGAAATTCATTGGGTGGACTCGATATTTGTATTCTGCATCTTTGTCTTACCTGCTTGATGGGAATAAAGCGCCCGCTTCCCACATCTCCTTTGTAGTCTGCACTTCGCCTGGCTGCGTCGCTGCCTCTTCGACCCTGAAGGAAACACAAGGGGACAAAGAATGTTCTTTAAAGTGTGCTGATGCTGAAACTATTATACAGTGGAAGCTCGATATACACTGAGATGTTGTTTGGAATGCAGCACATGTCCCATAGGAAAGAAAGAAAGTGTCAAAGCTCCAACTCGATATATACACAGCACACTTTGGTAAATATAATGTGTTTTAAAAAAAAATTAAATTGACATGTTAGCTAGCAAAAAAAAAAAAAAAAACAGCTACAGGAGTTCTGCACTTGAGTTTCTCGGGAAGTACGAAACACCCGGGCAGAACAAACTTTGTTCTTGTCTTTGCCACCTTGACAAAACAAGGCAACAGCTTTTGTGGTGTATGCACAGGCCTTCCAATCTTCATTTGCTGCTCCTTCTGCTCCTGCCTCACCACCGTAACATGGCCAGATGGTCTTGTGGCACTAAAACAGTCTGTCTCACAGCTAACAACGCGCAAGCCATGCGACCTTCTGCTAGCACGATAAAGCTAGGTTAGCAAGCGGCGGCAATGAAATACACCACCTCATAACTAACGATACGCTTAAAGACGACATAAAAAAAAAAAAGTAGTTGTCGTTTTGGTGCAATTGGTGCCTGGGCCTGGTTATTTATCCGCCTCTTAATACCACAACTAATCAATTTGTCATGATTTTATAACTCACCAATAATAAACAAAAAAATATATATAATGTAACAGCAACCATAGTGGTTTTTTCAGAATGTAATCAAATAAAACCAAATGGAAAGGAAAGAATACTGTCAGTGGCAAAGAAATGACACCTACTGTACATTATTATCACACCAGCTGGCAAATGAGTCTTAACTTGCTAAGGGCTGCTAATTGAAGGGAGACCTCAGAGAAACAAAAGGATTACGACACGCATACTCCGCACAGGCCATTTAAAAAGAACCTCCGTGACTCAGCTAATGTATTTAATTATGGATACAACCAGCTTTATTGGTTTACAGTGGCATTTGGCAATTGGTTAAACATATTTGCTCAGCATATTACCGAAAATCGTGCTGTGCGTCTACGGGTGGCACTGCGGACTGATCCGGGAGTGCCGCTGTCCAGTTTCTCCCCTCTCGCCGATCTGCCAATCTCCTTATGGCTGATTACGGGGGTGGAGGGAAGTGATGAGGAGTAATCGCTACTCTGACCCCCGTTACTTGCCTGCAAATGAACAAGAAGAAAAGGTCTTAATTGTGTCTAGGCAGTAAAAATTCTAAATTTGCACGAGTGTGACCACTCCCACAGCGGCGCAGCCCTCACTAGCATTGAATCCAGTAATAATCTGACAACTTTTTCACTTTTACCTGTCCTGGAAAGACACCAGACACTGGAGTGGAGCCTCCAGAGTGACTAGGAGAGTTTGGAAGAGATTTACAGGAAGCCAGTAGAGCAGCTTGCTTCTTGGCAGCCATAATCTTCTGAGCAGCTGGAAGAAAATAATGAGAAAATAAATTGACACCATAACAATGTGTTGATACGGTAATAGTTGATGTGGCTGTCAGATACCATCAGTGAAGACCCTGTTGACGTTGAGGCCGTAGGTGGCGCATGTTTCGTAGTAGGTGCAACGGCGCACATCTGAGCAGAGCTGCCTGGCCCGGGCGTCGTCGATGACCCTGGGGTTGCTGCTACTGATCTTATCTGCCGAAGAATAGTCCAAAGCAAACACATGATATATTTATCCCACCCGCTCTATTTTTCTGCTTTTTTCTCTCAACCAGAGCGCTTGAGGCAGAATGACGCCTTGCAAGGAGATTTGCTGGTGTTTAACTTTTTTTTTTTCTATAGATAGCAGCTTTCCCTTGACATCCTTACAAAAGACTTGCCTGTATGGGGATTTGATTCCAAAGCCCCGCAATGGCATTTCTACAGATCAGAACTACTGAGTGTATTATTTGCCCATTTACATTTTAACTTACACACCTTTATTTTTACTTAATAGCAAATGATGCAAACAGAAAATACAAAGCCCCATTGTATGGATTTTACCGCCTCCCACGAGGCACGACTCAGACAGTCAAATCGTTTATATTCAGAGCAGATTTGCAAAAGGAGTGTGAGTGGGTGTGTGTGAGCTAGACAAACAGTGCAGCAGGTTTAGAGTAAACTGAAAATCAAGTAAAGGCAGTTGAAGCTGTTTTGGTCCTGAAAACGGTTTAGTTCGCAACATTTGTTGGATTGTAAACATATTTTGCAAATCGGAAAAATAATATTTTAAGGTCTGTAGATAAGATTGATGTGCTTTATTTATTTCGTCTCAAGAAAAAAAAAATCAACGCTACTATTAATACTATTAGAATACAAACGCAGTCGCAAACTAATGTTCTTAATGCTTCCCAAAAAAAAAAAAACAACAACTCCAAAACTGTCTCACCCTGTGTGCCAACGACCACGAAGGGTATCTCGATGACAGGCCGATGGACTGCAAGCTGATGGTAGATCTTGTACACTTCCTGGAAGCTGGCCTCATTTTCCAAACTGAAGACCAGGATAACCGCGTCTAGCCAGCTGGCAAACTGGAGACCAGGTAGGCAAGGAGCAGGCGTTCATTCACTTTTTTTCACCAATTTAGAAGCCAAGCTTGACTCTCAACTCACCTGGGCTCCTGGGAGTTCAGTCTCTTCTCTGATGATCAACAAGTGGCTCTGTCCATCAATTAAAACATCCTTAATGTACTGACGTCCTGAATAATACAAATAATGATTAGGAGTGATTATTTGTCTATGAGTTCCTCTAGATTGGCTGTCAATGTCTGGTCCAGAGTCAGCTCCATAGAAAACAGATAGCTGGCCAGACAAATGGACGGATGTAGCTAATGTTGTGGTCAATGAGTGCACAAGTCCGTCATGAGAGAACGGAAAGTTGATAAAAAGTGAAACTGACCCTCTGCATTCTCCAGTGATAGATAACTTCCTGTCAAGTGTCTGTGGACTAGCGCTGACTTCCCACTGCACAGGCCTCCCAACACGGCCTAACACACAAGCACACAATTAACACACTGAGAATCTATTTTAGTATCAAATCTCGGATTATGGAAGCAGACAATCTTACCAAGTGAAGTTCTTGTACAGTTTGAGTGATGGTCCATTCTTGGCTGCTGGTGCATGGCGCTAGAGCCAAAAGGAGAACGTGGTGGTTAGTAAATATACAGCTGGGTTTTGTGCTTTGGTGGGCAACAAACTGGAGCCAAGGTTGAAAATTGATGCTTCTTCTCACGAGAGACATCATGACGAGCGAAGATCGCATTAAAATGTCGTACTTTCTGTGGAGTCGTTTTCTGAATTGTCCTTGGGCTGTCGTCTATCACCGAAGTTTGCGAGGTTTGAGCCAGTAAGCTTCCTCTCAGTGACCATAAAACATCTGAGCCTCCCTTACTCCCCATCCACCAATATACTCTAAATGCTATATTCAACGTGTTATTGTTGTCTTGCTACTTGCTATACTGCTGTGTCCATTTAGACGTAAAAAGACAAATCCAAACAAGAAAATAAATTCCACAACAAGCCCTATTAAAACTTTAAAACAGAAGAAAACGGCCCCACTGAAATATTCTCTAAAATATACTCAGACGTTATAAAGTCAGAATCATTCATTCAAGTTTCTTAAAATGTTTTTAATTCATTTATACCTTTTTTTAATTGGATGTATGCTAATTTTCACCCTCCGCTAACTACAGTATCTATTTGTTTCTTTGTTTCTCTCAAAGTGTCACGCCTCCATAATTGCTGATCGATTATTCCGTTAAAAATATTCTTTACAAACGGAATACATGCGTGATGAAATAAAAGTACACTTATAAAGCTGATGAAAAAAATGTCAAAGACGAAGCACGTTGAAAGTTTTTTTCACCATATAATGTAAAAGCATCCTGTGAGGCTCAGCTTAAGAGATGAAAATTAATGTGGCCGTGGAAACCATCGTGAGCCTGCATGACTCAGTCTGTTTACACACACACACACAAGGTCTTTTTGTGATGTTGACGCCCACACTGTCATCTGCCACACTTTGGATGCCCGTTTTGACGACTGTCGCACACCCAGCCCTCGCCCTAATCCCCCCCGGCCATTTTGGGGCATTCCCTGCACTCCCCTCGATCAGCGTCACACCACCAACCAAACAACAATCCTCACAGCTGGCTGTTGCCATGGCAACTCCTTTTTCCAGAAGCCTCCATACAATGAATGGCCCCTCTCGGTTGCGGCGACATGCGAGAGGCATTAAAAGGCTGTGTCCACCTCTGTGAGCGAGTGCAAATTAATTTGTTATTTACAACATGATATGCTCAAGACTACAGCTGAAATATGGACGACGTTCCTCTCCAAGAGTCAATGTGTTGTCAGTGTGAATGCTGATGACCACGCCACACAGAGCAGGAAGTTGTAGGTTGTTCTCTGCATGAACACAGCTCTGTGTCTCCCCAACCTTAATTATTCATGTCCCACTTACTCCTGACAAATTATTCAGCGCTCGTTTGGATACCACAAACACCATCATAGGCAACTTCCTTCAGTTTAAGCCTTGAGAAAAAGGGTACATCTTTTCTTAATATTCTCATTGTGAGCATCAATATTTCAAGCTGTTTGTTTTTGACAAGCAATTCTATGTGGAGCCGTGTTTGTTTAAAAAGCCACGTTTGAGGCCCTTGGAGTTACGAGGATTATTAATTCAACAAGCTTGACATGTTGTCATTTTTGTGAGGTGTTCATAAAGTCAGAGTCAATCACTGCCAGGATGCAATTGACAATGAATGCCAAATTAAAAGCATCATCCTGAGACATGTTTGCAATTTTTAGAGAAACAATGCTGAACAAAGAACCTCTTGCTTGAAATGTTAGTCAAATGATTTGTTTTCCGATTTTCCGTGCTATAGCGGATGCAAAATGTCGACACGCCTCTTTTCTAATGCCGCCTTTTTGAGATAAATCATTTCAATTTTTTTTTTTTTACACCACTTATGGGACCTTCAACATGTCCAACCCATTTAAAAAGCAACATTAACCTTTTGAAAAGGCGCTATAAAAATAAAGAACTGAAAGAATGTGATTGCATAAGTGTGGACACCCTCTACATTATGATTTGGTTTAATTTTTCTCCATGTGGAACTTAGGCCTTGAATAGTTCCTATGTTAGCATCAAATCTTCAAGCTTCTCAAAGAAAAAAAAAATACACTGCCAGGAAAAGCCTACTAGAACATTATTATTATTTTTTTAATTAGAGAAATCATTTATATCCCAGATCACATCAAAAAAATTTGGGAGCGCCAAAAAAATCCTGGTAATGTCTAGCCGACTTTAATCAGATCTACTATTTATAACATTAGGTATGCCTGTATTTAAAAATAAACTGAACAGTGGGAGCATTTCTGAGACTCAGGTAGGCGTTGTAATCACTAATCACTGATATGACTGCTCCCCCGTTTTCACTCTCAGAGGTGTAATGTATTTCTGTTATCAGTTTTGCATTGGGAATGAGATCTCTTTAGCGTCATTGTGTGGGTGACTGCAGAAGGAAGCCACAGAGTGGGAAATAATAGGCCGATTAGAAGGCCAATGTGTATGTTAAAAGTACAGCAAGCCCGCCATAGATCTCTGTCATGTTCTGGGAGAGATGAATCAATGAAGAACTTACCCTCCTCCTCGCTGGAGCCCCTCTCCGCTGCGGGATACAGGGCGGATGCGGTGCTGACATTTGAGGGCACAGCTGCACTTTTGGAGAAAATCCCACTAATGAACTTGAGCATCTTGCGGTCACGGGCAGGAGCTCTCTGGATTGTTCCACCTTGGCCCTCTTTCCCTCTCCTGCCGTCCTCGGAGAGGCAATGTAGGTCGCTGTTATCCAGGGTGCGACTGGTGGCTTTTCTCTGGGGCCGGTTGGCATCGCAGGTAATCGGCGTAACCAAGGAAACCTTAAATCTGTCCTCGTGAGTGTTCTCCCTGTTCATGATTCCGGAATAGCCTCCGCTGAGGGGAGCGGCGGGACGAATGAGCGTCCCTCTGCCGTCGCTGTCGGCCCAAGACGCCCTGTATGGCCCCAGAGTTGTCGTGGCCATTAAGGGGGACTGCTCCCCGATCCGGTTATCTCTCCGCTCTAGAGTCTTGGCAGAGTGATATAAGTTGCTGTTGGCTTCTCGGCCTTCCCTCCAGGAGTTAGCCCCTGCGTGCGATCTCATCATGACTTCGGGACGCTGGCTGACCTGAGGCGGCACTGAAAAAGGGAGGCTGCAACGTGAGCGGTTGTTGAGCTCGGCTCCGTTTTCACCCTTTAGGAAGAGCCTGGGAGGTTCCCGGTAGACTTCCGTCTTGGGACGCGAGGCTTCGTTGCGAGGCCCCTCTCTACGTACGGTGGTCTCGAAGCTGCTGCCGCTGTACACCTTCACCATTTGCCTCAGTGGGGGGTGGATAAGAGCCGGGTCCTTGCTTTTAGCGACAGGGACAATGTCTTTGTGGTCTCTCCTCTCAGCTTTCCCCCACTTCTCATTGGGGCTTCCATACTTGACATGCACCTGTTCCACTTCTTCCAATTGTGCGCTCTCTTTACCCAACACTTGTGGACCACCACATACTTCCTGCTCTTTTGGTGCATGTCTCACCTCCTCCTTCTCTTTGGGGCTCCCTCCCCCCTCCTTCTCTTCTTGCTTCCCAGCTACATCCTCTGGTAAAGCCTCAACCTTCACCAAAGTGAGGGAGATGAGATAGGTGGTGCGCTTCTGTGGGTTGTCTGCTTGGCTCATTGGGACGGAACACCTCAGCACATTGGCACCTTCTCTCCGACCAGGCCACGCATGCAAATTGGCACCTCACTCATGGCAGTAGGAGTGAACTGAAACAGAGAAGTGAATCTTAGATCGTTGTTGGACAAACGGATGCTGGACATAATTTTTTATATATTTAAAATTCTTAGTCTAGACTGTTTTGCCGTCGTCTGACTTAATCCTCATCCATGCACACTGCTACTACTTGTCTCTCGCACTAATTCATTCATGAGCCCTTCCTTGCTTTATATTCCGAACTCTTCTGTGCAAATCTGACAGGTAGACACGCCGATAGATAAAAATGAGTTCAATGGGTTCAAAGATGATAACATAAATTCAATTTTTCTATCATTGAGACAGAAAAAATACAAATGCCACATTTTTCTTTTTGGATTGTGTTCATACCGTCATTCTGTCTCCTTGTACAAAAAAATGAATGATTCCTTTGCCGATGGATTGGTAGCAAACCGGACATCGGATGGAGCTGACGACGAAGCGCTGATCGATCCAAAAGGCAAATTTAAAAAAAGGTGAGGGAGCCTACTGGGGGTGTGGGAAAAAAAAAAAAAAAATCATTCACTTGTCACGATGCGTCTTGCAGCTGGAGCCTCCATTTGACAATGTCATGCATACAAGCAGGTATTCACAGCAGGACGGCTACCCCCATCTCTTGTGATGTACCCCCCCAAAAAAACGGAAGAAATTCCGAAAATAGCTTCCTTGTGTCTGTATCGGTCCTCCGGGGAACAGCTCCTCTCGGTCACCGCATCCTCTCCTCCGAGTGGCTCGTCCAATTAGCAAGTCAATAAAATGTGTCTGTAAGGCAGAGGAAGCCCACCAGCTCACCACAGCCCCTCCTCCCTCAAAGCAGCCCCCCCAGTTACTCGACCGTAATCTTGCAGCACAACTGGACTCGCTGGCTCCAAGGAGATGCTAACTGTGAAGGTGGTGGCGGTTCTTGCTCACGTTCATCAGATTTTTTTTTCATTGGTGCACGCTACAAAAGAGACAGGAGGGAGGAGAAGGGGAAGGGGGGGGGGGGGGGGGGTCTTGTCTTGCCAGTGCATCTGCTCTGGTGCTCTCTCTCTCGTTCCCTCCCTCTCTCTTTCTCTCTCTCTGTCCTTTCCAGAGCAATTTATGGGCAGCGCCTGCTCTCGCTGCTTAGCAGCTCGCATACAAAAGAAGATGCACAGGATGAGACATATCTACGCTCGAAGGCGACGTTTAACATTAAATTCATTAATAAAATTTTGGAGAAAAATGAAAAGCTTTGGAGGCAAAATGTCAGCTGACTATGACAAAATGACTCCATCCATTTTCTATCACACTTGTCCTCATTAAGGTCACGGGTGAGCTGGAGCCGATCCGAGCTGACTTTGGGGAAAGACAAAAAGTACCAGCAGAAGTTGGGACAAGAACTGAAACAGTAATACATAATGAACCTATCAGTCATTGAGTTGTTTTGTGATTGAAAGTGTTTTTATTCCTTTGTGGTTGCAGTGCAGGTTGATTTTAAAAGGTTTCCACACACAAAAAAACAACAAGACTGGAATCAAAATAAAATCCACCTCTTCAGTCATCTAATGATGCCAAACATTTTTCAGAAATGACTTTGAGGGTGATTGATGTTACCGTGCGTGTTTTCAATTGACTAAAGACTTGCTCACAACCAAGATGTCAATTCTGTCACTTTGCCGAGGCCGTAACTAAATGTTGAGGGACAGACAGAGTAAAAACAATTAAGTCATGCTGTGTTAACATCAATACTTGTGACATTTACATCTTGGAAATGCATGGATGTCCATCCATGAGTTTGCTCCTCTTCAACACGACTCCTCTTCAATTATTCTTGATACTGGAGTAATAAAAAAACAAAAACAAAAAACATCCCAGGGCACAAGAGAGACTTCCTTGAGTATGAAATCTTGCGGCCAAAAACTGGGCTTGTTTCTGTGTTTTATTGCAGCAGCTCAGCCTTTTTTCTCAGTCAATATCTCCTCGTTGCGAAAATACGGATGATCTAGTGCATTCAGAGCTGATATTCGATCGCAGGGGTCAAAGGTTAACATTTCCTAAGAGAAAGGAAGAATAAGGTATGAGAAAAGTCCAATTGAAAAGTGACGTCTACTTATTCATCATCTTGAAGGTCGCCATCAGCTCTAAGAAAAACACGGTTTACTGTAGAATGCACTTTGCAAACATTGATAGCTGCCATTTTACAGGATGTTTTGCTCTCATCCTGGATGAAGCCAGTTGCCTGGCAACCGAAAGCGATTCGGAGAAGTTCTTGGTAAAAAGAATAATCAGGGTCAAACTCTCCGATCACGGTTGTTGTTTAGTACAACTTTTACGACATTATATAAATCCACACTCTTTTACAGAAGTTATCAAGGACCCCAAAAAAAAAAGTAATGGAGCTTTACCAGAACTGTAGTGCTTTAGTTTATCATAGACTGTGTAAAGAAATAGCGGCGGGAGGGTAAATTACAGTTGTATGCTCATATATTATTCATAATAATATTAACATACCACATAATTAATATATGAATTGAATAAATGATGTTCAGATGTAAATGTGTTCTTGTTATAGGAGAGTGGCAGTGTTTTTGTTTTTGCCATGATGTATATTTAGGGAAACGCAGGCGCCCACAAATGTCTCATTAAAAAGAAAACGAATTAATAAAACGTTGATTTAAAGCAATTATCATTGTGTCGTAAATGTGCAACTTGATTGAGGACAATGGCTGCAAAACTAAATTGTTGGTGAAGTAGAGAAACGAAGACGGCAAGTGGTAAATTAACATTTAGTGGTAAATAACTTAATAATCTTACCAGCAGCAGTTGAGCTCCCTGCTCATCTATCTCTGGAACAAAGTCAGTTATGGGGCGAGCCGAGAAAGGGGGGAAGTGTTGTCTTGAAAGCGTAACACCAGTTGGCCACTCCTGCTCTGGTGGCAAACCAATCACTCTGCAACGACACGTTCAATTTCAGTGAAATGAGAATCATCAGCCAGGAGGGTTAAGTCACTCTGCATGAATGCATGACTCACTCAAAGATTTTCCCGAGTTGGTCCACTTCGGATTCTCCACAGAACAAGGGTCTAACAGGAAAAAAAAAAAAAAAAAAAAGTGCAGGGATGATAATGTTAATTGTTTCCTGTGCCATCTGATTGTAGAGTCATAATTTGACAACTGAATCAAGCGAACATATTTTACATAGCAAATCCAATTAGGAGAAAATATAATCAGGAGACATTTTCTCATGAGGTCACATCATTAGGTACACCTGCAGCTGTTTTTTAAAGGTCAGCCTTCAGTTCAATTTTGAATGACAATGACATGGTGAAGAACTGCATGACATCATCATGCTCCGAGTATTTTGGTGAATGCGATTCCATAGAAACTAATAAACCTCCGTTTTCTATATACATATTAAATATCGAATATGACCGCTCCCAACGCACGGACCGGCGTCTTATCGACATCACAATGAGCTTCTTTTAATCCGATTAGCATTTCTGCTGACTCACTTTCGTTTGAACATTTCCGCAAAGATGCAGCCGGAGCTCCAGATGTCGACAGGTGTAGCGTAGCTGGACTGCAGTAAAACCTCAGGAGGCCGATACCACAGTGTCACCACCTTGGAGAAACGGATGCACAGAAATGATCAACCACATTGAGCAGCTTGAATATGAAATTGTGGGTTTTCCTCAGATTTGAATTTGTCGCATGCAAAATATGGCGTACCATTTAATCACAATTGAAATAACACACAGTATATTTTGCTAAAATGTACACTGTAAATATCCAGATGTGTAACAAATATTTAAAAGTCCAGATAATATTGGAAGTGCGATATAAATATTTCAAAGTGCACTGGTTCTTACCACAGGAGTAAGGGCCATGTGGCAGCTGTACATGCGCGCAAGTCCAAAGTCAGCCAGCTTCACCTGACCCTGGCTGGTTACCAAAATATTCTCTGGTTTCAGGTCTCTGTGCATTACACGGTTTGAGTGCAAGAATGTCAGACCACATAGCAGCTGTTTCATGAAGTCCTGCAAAAAAATAAATAAAATTAAAAAAAAATCAAGCAGATAAAGGTAATAAAAAAAAAACGACAAAGCTGCAAAAAAATAATGACATCCAATCCAACTAAAAATTAATTAAACAACTTCGTCTCCGAGTAGGAGCTCACTTTGATGCGTTCAGGGGCCAACCCCGGAGCCGGCGCTTTCTCCAAATACGTCTTGAGATCTTGCTCCACGTGTTCAAAGACTAAAGTGACTTTAGTCTCCTGCTCCGTCCTCTGGGTGGCACACACGTCCATAAGCCTGGAATAGTCCGGAGAGCAGTGACCATGTCTGAGGGTGTGCTCACAAGATCTCGCACGCAACTGCTATCTTACCTGACCACATTGGGGTGGCCAAACTGCTCCAGTCGCTTTAACAGAGCCACCTCTCTGACTGTGGAGACTGGTAGGCCATTATGGTCCGTTTTGACTCGCACGCTTTTTAGAGCCACAAACCGACCACTCTCCATATCACGGGCCTTATAGACGGTCCCATAAGCGCCGCCGCCGATCTCTGCCACTCGCTCATACTGGAGGCTGGTGCCCTGGGCCATGAGCGGTCTTACACTGTCAGAGAAACACAGATCACGTCACTACATTAGCTTACAAAAACAATACAATAAAAATCAAATCATCTCCCATAGTGGATCATCAGAAGAATTTGGGGTAGTTTGTAAGATGTTTTTGTTTTGTTTGACCTGAGTCAAGATTCAAACCCGGAACTTTTCAATTGCAAGGCAAAATCACTGGTGGTGTACAAAGTATGGCAGATAGTGAATATGTGGGGTTAAAAATTCCCAATACGCAACATTCCATTAAGTGATAGCAAGACTCAGAATGAAAAGGTTTTGTGGTGTAACCCACCAACTAAAGTGCACAAAAGAAAATTCCAGACCTCTCGGGATGACTACAGCTAACTAATTCACCATTGAAATGCCAAAAGTTTTGGCTTTCCTGCCTTACTCATTGTTACTTTTAAATAATGAATGAGAGGCTGTTGCGTGGCTCGATTATTTCTTGAGAAGCCAACTCTTTTTGAATTAACTAATGCTGTCGAGAGTGTGCGTGTGTTTTTGATGGTGCCTCCAAGTCCTGCTGGGTTAGAGCTTGTTCAAGGGGGAGAAATGGGCTGAAGCTTGAATTGTTTCTGCAGGGGAGAGTGATTGAAGTGCAACGGAAAATGAAGAGAACCACTCGAAAAGCCAAACACTTCAGGCGATGAATCGAATGCCTTTTGTAGCGTGTCCCTCTTGATGTCTTCCAAAATCTTAACACTCTTTAGTGGCCTTCCAGCTTGTTAACAGCACGTCGGAATGCAACTTCACTTTTGTGAGGTTCTTTTACGAGTCATGAGAAGTTGGTTAAACAGCAAATTATTTACACAACATGACAATCCATTTTTCAGATGCTAACTAGCCAGCTTTACAAACAAATGTGTACATTTACAAACACTTATTGTGGTAATAAATAATGAGGGTCTGAAGAGTTATGTATTGCGCCAGATCGTTTTGGATGTTTTGTGCTGCAACAACGCACGTGACTGTATGTTGAGAAAGATGAGTCATTGTCTGAAGCAAAACTTACTGTCATTTATTATTGTTTAACTCTGACATTTCCTTTTTCCCAAGGTTTGCTAACCCAAAGCACCCGTTTTATATTAGAAAAATGTCATGGCACGCCACCTAATAAAACTGTCAACAAATGTACAATAAATACAGAAATAATTATGATTGTGGCCTTTTGTTTATTTACTATTATTGAAGTTGGGGCTTTCAAACTACACCATGCAAACTCCAAAATGTGACATGTATATATCATGCATATTATGTAAAGGTCATGGATATAGCTGCTTACATAGGTGACTCATTCAACTGAGGATCAATTACCATTCATTGGACTCTGATTTAGCCCTATAAACATATAATTATCCACCATCGTTGGGACTAAAAAGGCCACTACAAAGAATCTGATATATTTTTATTGCATTATATGAGCTGATACACAGCAAGACCCCATCAGTGTCTTTCATTGTATTTTTCTTCTGGAGGAAGTCATTATGGAGTCAAGACAAATGACCACATGATCTGCCGTCCGTTCATTTTCTATAGTGCTTGTCCTCACAATGAGTGAGTCAACAAAAGGCAGTATACTGTGCAGACAAACAGTCACATTCAGACCTAAGGACAATTTAGTTTGATTTAATTCAGTGACTTATATAGAATCAAACTCTTCATAATGTTATGTGTACTACTTACAGCAAATTTGATACATTTTCATTTTATTCAAGTACAAAACAGTTGCATTTAATCTTTTATAGTATTTAACTTGTTTTAAAATATGTACCCTATCTACAAGCATTTTTATTGAATCATTAATGATTCAGTACGTTTTTTTATTTAATGTATTTATTAAATAATTTATTTGGCCTCAAAACTGATCACACGATATTTTCTTGTGATTTTGGATATGGTAACGCCAGCAAACATCTCATTTTTCAAATACACTAGTCAGGGGAAGCAGCTGGAAACAACATTGACAGTCTGACCTCATTCATTCATTCATTCATTCATGTATTTCACCAAGCAGCAACACCTGAATATTTATTTTTCATCAGGGTTCATTGCAAATGGTTGCAAAGACATTCACCAGACATTCGGCAACAGTCATTCGTTGTTTCCTTGTGAAGAAACTTTTAAATTGTTTGCACGGAACTCCGACAAAGTATCCACAATCGCTTCGTGCGCAACCATTTGCAACGCAATGGTTTAAAGCTAGCCCCTGTTTGCCGTCGGACTGTTCTTAAGTTAAAATGTACATTCAAGTGTATTTCTGAGCAAAATTGTTAAGTTATCTAAGCCATCCGGACGCAGGAGGCCGGTGGGCGGAGACAGAAGGAGAACCAGGCCAGGAGGTGGGGGGCGCAACACGTGGTGCTGCTCCGTCTTTTGTTAATTCAAAGTGAACACTAACGTAACAAAAAAACAAAAACAAGGAGCATCCACAAGTTTGCATCCACACCTCCATCTCCTGTGACGTGGCGCACCTCAAGAAAAATAGACATGTAAAAACGTGCACATGTGCGACTTTACGTAAACGCCTCACGTCCAATGGCCCTACTGTTACCCGCACGGAAGAAAAAAAAAAAAAGAAAAAATATGTCATATACCTCCGCTTCACAGTATCTTACCTTGTCTCTCTCCAGAACCGGGTCCGCTTCCCTTTAGACCTTTATGAGGCAGACATGCTTTTCGATGCGGTGCCACGTAGAAGTTCTGGCCGACACACAAGGACTCAGAGGCGACCAGAACTTGTTGTGAATCTCGATCGAGAAAAGACAATCAATCGATACGTGTTCCACCTCCACCCACTCTTTCTTTTTCCTCCCTAGTCTACACTCCTTTCGGGGGGTTGTCGCTTCCTGTTGCTTCAAGAAGGTCCATTCGGGGGCGGCGCTACATACATGCACTACTCTGGCATACAACTCGACTAGAATATCACTGTATTAGTTCATTCATCGCTGTCAAAACAGAGGTCAAAATGTCATTTAGTAATTTTGATTATTTTTGTCTGCAGATTACAGAATACTCAGTGTTTATTGGCAATATTTAGCAGAAACCAAGGAGGATTTATGTTCATGTCGGATGATGACAACAGAGAAATTGTAAATGAACAAATTAAATAACCAACCTCACTTGCTTGTGCGTTAAGGATTACAGAGTGCTTGGGTTTTGTGTGTAAATTTTGATACCTGTGATTTTTCTGACATTTTCACATGGATGTACCGATGCAGTATTCTTATATACATTTTTTGATTGATTAATTGATTGATTTTATTGAACGCAAACACTGCGAGATAAGCTATATAGACTACCGCAAGTACTTGTGCATTAATAAAGAAAATGATCGAGTATTAACAGAGTAGGTCTACAGTACTGCCTTATATACAAAGAACACAAGTCGTACAGATACAGGGGCTGCACTAAATGACATCATGTGAGGTGTCAGAAGCTTTGATGAATCTCTTCAGAGGATAAAGCACAATTTTTAACAGTAAGCAGAAAACTGCCCGCTGGCCAAGCACGTCCAAAAAAAATCTGAATGTCTTCAACTGGATCGGTAAGGAAAGGCGATGGTCACATTTTCGATTTAACAGTGTTAATTTATGTGTTCATTCATGTGTAATTTCATCCTACTTAAAAAGCATAAGTGGATATTTGCGGTTTGTAATCATCACACGCGTCAATACAGTATTTTTTACATTGCACTGCACATCACCCCACATAATCAAAAACATCACCCCACATATTGGAAGCCAATAAACAAAAAAAAATTACGTCCTTACAATTGCGTCTTCCTGGCGTCTGCTTGCATATCCAATTACATCACCGTAATAAGAAGATGAGCGCTTACGTCATCTTTGTCAAGTTTCTGCGAAATTTGCCGTCGTAACGAGCACGTCACAGCGCCACTACGGACAGAAGCAGGCAATGTAAGTGGAGCAAGTTCTGACTTTGTCTATTCCAATTAGAGCCATCGGGGCAATCACTCGACGAGAATTAAATGTAAAATACTCATCCTGACGAAGAGGAGGCAGTACAGAGTTGGCTAAATGGATGCGAGGCATAATACAGGCTATCCACTTGCAACTCAAAAATTCAAGTTATCTGTGGATTAATTCATGCATTTATTTATAAATAGAAAATGCAGTCCATAGAGGGGTCCTCCCCTGCTGGTTGCTCAGCTTTGCACATCTTCTAACAACTTCTACCAGCCTACGTCGAAATCAAGCTCATTGGAGCAGCGTGTCCGCAAAGAGAATGATAGCTGGTGACTAACAGTGTTCTGCTCCAAATAAAGCAGAATCAGAAGACCCAAACCGGCTCCAGCATGACGGGGGAGATCGGAGGCTCTTCTGGGCCGCCGCTCAAACTCTCTTGTCCGGGAGAGGAAGAGGAGGTCAAGAAGGAGGAGGAAAAAGAGGAGGAGGTCAAGGAGGAGGAGGAAAAAGAGGAGGAGGTCAAGAAGGAGGAGGAAAAGGAGGGGGAGGACAAAGAGGAGAAGGGCAAGAAGTATTGCCAAGTCCCAGGTGACAAAGTTAAACACCTGCAGGAGGACGCCGAACCCTTCGACCATCTTGCAGAAAGTGAAATGTGCACCCCACAGTGTCGGATCTGCTTCCAGGGCCCAGACAAGGTACACTTAAATCATTTTTGGGGGCATTCCTCCATTTACTAAGTTAGACAAATACGGAATGAACCGCATATCCTCAAAGCAGGAAAGAAGGATATTCACAAAAGGTTAGTGGAATGAAAAAAGGAGAAATTGTCACATTGGTCTGAAACACTGGTGAATCCCCCCCCCCCCCCTTTCCTCCTTGAAAAAAGCCACATAATTGGTCAACAAATTTTGCATCTGACTTTTTTTCCTGTATCTAACCTATCGGTGTGTTGCGACTGCTCTTCCACTAGATGGCAGAAGCCGGTATGCCATATTGAACCGTGGACTATAAAGTGCCAAAATAGTACAAGTATAAAAGTGAAACTTTTTCAAATTATGTCTCCATAAACTATACAAATTCGAATCACAACTGGACAATAGAAGCATGTTTGATCACTAAATAAATTTTGAGTGACAGTGAATAGGTAATAACAGAATGTATATAGCAATCAAGGCCTGGCTTGCCCTAAATTTGTAATGAAATTTGAGCTGTTGTTTAAAACGGGATACACACATGATTTTGAAAACTTTCGATGCCTGACACAAAACGTAAAATAATGGGCGCGTGTGCTGATAGTACTGACCCTTGGGAGGCAGGATAGTACTGACCTGTGGGAAGCAGCATGCCACAGAGCATCCACTTAATATTCATCCATCCGTGCTGGAGCCTATCCCAACTGACTTGTCATATTCATATTAATATGCTCCATTTTGGTACTGCACATTGCAAGAAATATAGTTCACTATGTTGAAATTGTATCAATGTTATTTTTGGCAAGATCAATTGATGGAGGCTAGTATTGAAACTATTCATTTTAATGGAAACTATTCACTTGGTGGAATCATCTCCAACTTAATGTAGGTGTTCTTTGTTTTCTGCAGGGAGAACTATTGAGCCCCTGCCGCTGTGATGGCTCTGTGCGCTACTCTCACCAGTCTTGCCTTGTCCGCTGGATCAGGGAAACAGGCTCCTGGAACTGTGAGATCTGCCGCTTTAAGTACCGAGTTCATTCCGTTTGCACCAAGAACCCACTGAAGGTACCATATTGTCTCCAATCTTGTATGTGTGCCAAAATGGCATCAAATGAAAAGTATCAAATGGAGGAAACACATTCACAGACTTGTGATTGTCAGAAAAACCTTTTTAACTAAGAAGCAACTCGGGGACCACTGCTTTGAAATATTATTTTATTTTGCACCAAAAGAGGATGACTTATACAGGCTATTTATTTGCATCTGTATGTCTATTTTGGAAATCCTAGCTACATGTGACATAATTTGGACGGGTAAACAATTCATAAAAAGCTGGAAAATAAATAAAGCCTTAATAATTAATCAATTTTATTTTCAAAACTGTTACAATTATTTCCAATTTCCAATTTTGTAGACCACTTGCAATACCGTGACGTACCACTAGAGGACGTTAGACCACCGGTTGACGTTCCTTGATCTATAATATTAACGCCTGGATATTTGTCTTGTCTGTTTTTGCAGTGGCAATCCATCTCTCTGACCTTGATTGAAAAGGCACAGATTTCAGCCATTATCCTGGGCTTGATGTTCCTCATAGCTAGTTTGGGTTGGCTTATATGGTCAATTGTCAGCCCCTTTGCAGAATTCCAGCGTAATAATTATATATTTCAGATATTATATGGCATGTACGTCTTCATGGACTTCGTTTGTATAGGTATGACACAACAAATACACTTATGTAACATTTTGCAAACTGATTCATTTATTGGCAAGTGTGACTGGGTTATGTGCAAGTTTGGGAAAGTAAGGTTGTGCTTTGAATGGTGGACACAGTTTTGTTCATCAGACGGCTGTCACCATTTAATTTGTTGCTTCCAACTCAAGCCATTCATATTTCTTAATTCTTTGAAAGTGTAATTACAGTTCCAGTATTTAACCCAATCCTCTTTACTGCTCCCCTACCCTTTGTTCTTTCCACACAGGACTTGTAATCCAAGAAGGACCGTCTGTTTACCGGATCATAAGGCACTGGCATACAATGAACAAAAAGTGGAGAGTACTAAATTATGACAAAACCAAAGACTTGACCAGTTCTAGAAAAAACGGCGCCCGTGATGTGCAAAGTCACACTGCGGAAGTTCCACACAACGGGCAGGAGCCGAGACGGTCTTGCATTACCTTCTATGTTGGCAATATTATTCTGAGCATCTTCAACAGGCTAAGAAGGCCCAACCACAACAACCACAACAACAACAACAACCGTGCCGACAACCATGAGGTCGTCATGAGGGTGACCCCTGTATAGCAGGGTCAGAAGCAGAGTTGAACTTCAATCCAAATTTAACCCACACAAGCACTTTGTCTATGTGGCCAAAGGGTGAACGGATTGGTTATATTGGAGTAAAAAAAAAAAAAGGACATTTTCAAGACAAATGTTGAATAAAAGTATTTTTTTTAACTGCCAGAAGTTGGAAGGTTCTAAAGTTTTTTATTTATTTTTTTTGTTTTACTGTCGGGACCAATCATTGCCAGTCAGCTGTTTACTGAAAAATTGGCAAATGCCTTTTGTATAAATTGTGTTGTGCACATATGCATTGCAATTGTATCAACTGAGACATTTTAACTTGCAGGACTAAAGGATTAATATCAGGCTTGATAAATATCCGAATAAAAATTATGCCGTGACATAATGGCCTCACTTTTCCGCAACTTTTAATATTTTGGAATATTTTTCTTATTTAACCAGGCAAATCCCCTTAAGATTAAAAAGTTATTTTGCAAGGGAGTCCTGAACAAAAGGCAATTACAACCAAACTTTTATTTGTCATATTTTATTGTAGTGAAAGATGAATGAATGGTGCCTTTTTTTTTTTTTTTTTTTTTTTTTTTTTTAAACACGTTATTGGTCGCTTAATGATGACGTTACAATCCGCGACGCGTGTGTTTGGGAAAAGCATGCAGGTGAAACCGTGACTCTCAAGAGTTGACATTTTACTAAGTTACTCACTTTAAAAGAAGCGAATAAAGGAAAAACTTGCGTGTTTTTTGGAAGCACATAATTATGGAAGCCGAGACGAGTTCGTCAATGCCGCAGAAGCGTTACTACAGACAACGAGCACATTCAAACCCGATGGCACATCATTCGTTTGACTAGTGAGTGACATCCGTGCATATTTACGTAATTCAACAATTTGAGGGAAACCTCTTTGCATCTTCGTTGAACTCTTTCCAAACGTGTTCATAGGAATTCATTGCTGTCATTCTTGTCTTGTCAGTCCTGTGTGTCCAGAGGAGATGGACTGGAGCACGCTCTATCCACAATTCTTTAGTGAGGAGCAATCTGGAGAAGGAGCACCACAAGTTGAGTTTGCAGATATTGGGTGTGGATACGGTGGACTTTTAGGTAATTATTCCTTATCCATTCGACTTGTACTATCTGCCAATATTTAGACATTTGTATCATGCGTGGTTTCCCAGTGGAGTTAGCTCCACTCTTTCCAGACAAACTCATGTTGGGCCTGGAGATCCGGGTGAAAGTGTCCGATTATGTCCAGGATCGTATCAAGTCATTACGTGAGAGCAATCCAGGAAGCTACCAGAACATTGCCTGCCTTCGCAGCAACGCCATGAAGTATCTTCCCAACTTCTTCAGGAAGGGACAGGTAGAATTTTCATGCATTCCATTTCATTATTTTACAAGCATACACAGATAGAACAACTTGACGCTCAATTACGTTCCCATGCAATGTCAAATTGGGATACAAACACAAGTGAAGTTTGGTCATATTGCGCAAATTCCGCTCTTTCCAACATTGTGCAGGAAATATCAATGTTACTAGTAGAAAGACCACTACTTCCCCAAAAAACAAAATAGCTGCTATAATGGTGAGAAATGTTTGTAGCTGCAAAACTGGCAACAATTAAAGCATGCAAGGGCCAGTCAGAGACTGTGGCAAGGCCAAATGTGGCCCCCGGGCTTTACTTTGCTGAGCTCAGGCTTAATAAATTCTCAGAGTTCAGATTTTCTGTTCACAGAAAATAAACTGAACAATGTTCATCTGGCTGTTGCAACCATTTATTAATATACCGTGTAACTATAGCGTAGTAATCCTTATGACATCGCCATACAATTTTTCCACATTATTTATGACTCGCAGGCTTATTTACATTCTTGGTCGTTGGCCAGTCAGTGTTTGGGGCCAAATGTGGCCTGTTCCCCCTTAGTATTTTATGACGACCAGGCTTTATTTTGGACTTGGTAATATTTCAGGAAAACTCTAAATCAGTGGTTCTTAAACTTGTTGGGGTACCAAACCCCACCAGTTTCCTATGCACATTCATCGAACCCCTCGAGTGAAAAATAAAATGCATTTGTTTTTCAAATTCAGGACAGATGTTTTTTACTGGTGCACAAAAGGAGCCGTGCATGAAATCACCTTGTTGAAAGAACACAATGCATGAACTCACAACCAATGACATACCTGCAAATCAGTGTGACTTCTTTTCCCTAACCCAGGTTAAGAACCACTGCTCTAAATAATGCAATGAAAAAGCAAGCACAGTCACATAAATACTGCTAAAGATTAAGATTTTAATGCCATTATGATACTGTAAATTCTACCTTGGAAAACGTAATTTCAGGGATTTCCGAACACTAACAACAAAATCCAGGATTTCACAACAATGGGGTGATTGATATTTGGGGGGGAGGCACATCGCATCAGCTGAGTTTAGAGTACATTAGTCCAAGACACTTTTTATTCAATTCATTCAGCTTCAATAATTTATGACTCAAATTAAACAGTGATCGTATTGTACCACAGTCATGTTAGCTCCTTTGGATTAAATGTTCACCTCAAATAGCCTGAGGCAGTGTTATATTTATAATTAAAAAAAAAAAGGCAAATTAATCCTCCATGGCACTACATTAGGTACATCTGCAATGTTTAGAAAATGTTTCTGCTGATAAAAGGTGTGACGTCATCCAATGCTAAAAAAAAATGAACAGTTTAGGTTTTTTTTTTCATATTCAATCAGCACCAATTATTACATTCACATCTTTCTGTCAGTACTTGAAAAATAAAAAAAAGTGGCTCTGGTAGTCCATTTGATGTGAGAAACTATAGGGACCTATAAAAGGAAATTGCAGTTTTTAAACAACCGTGTTTAACAACCAACCGCAAAGTCTCAGGACGGCCATGTTAAAGAGGTTACATTATATAGGGTCAAGATAGTGGTCTCAAAAATAGAAACTACAATTGCATGTGGGTTGGAGTGATTTAAACTTTTTCAGTCTCGTGGGCTCGTTCAATGGTTTCTAACCTTTTGCCTTTATTTTCAGCTTAGTAAGATGTTCTTCCTTTTCCCGGATCCTCATTTTAAGAAGACCAAACACAAATGGAGGATCATCAGCCCTACGTTATTGGCTGAGTATGCCTACACACTTAGAATCGGGGTACGTATGACACCAAGCACAATCCAAGTCATGTAACATTAGCATGAAGCTAAATTATTTGGCTTTCCAAAACGGAAAATCAATTTTCAGAAAGCCCCTTTAACTTGTTTTCCAGTTGCTCGCGTGATGTCACACATCAGGCCCAGTAACTTAAAGAACTAATAAGACGACGATTAATTAGGTTTGGTACAACTGTGATCTCATATAGCTGTGTTTTGATTGGAGGCCCGAACTGGGAGGCACATGTTCTGCCATTTCAAAGGCGACACACGTTCTCATTTTGTCGCCTGATTTTACAGTGTTAGAAATCGCTGAATTGCCTGCTGTGCCAAAATTTAAGCCTTCAGCCTATATACCTTCAATTTCAAACAAAGAAGGGCCTTATAGCGAATTAAGCTTTATAGTTTTTCCTTTGGCATGCATGCATGTGCGTCCGTCCATGCATACGTGTGTCCAAGGTCCACCCGGCGGGCCTTCTCTTTTGGCACAACTGCGCTGGTAGGTGGGGTCGTCTTTCATAGACGTTTGCCTCCATGATACGCCCCCATGAGCATGAATTACAATTATTGAGTGACACAATCGTTTGCATGTGAACACTAGTCTCATTTGCGACAGCTGAACAAATACAGTGTGTCCATTCTGTCGTATCCCGGCTTCACTGTAAAAAAAAAAAAAAAAAAAAGTGTGGTAAAGTGCAATGCAGTGTGGTAATGTGTGCCATGACTGAGTTTTCTAAGAAGTCCTTGTTCTCGTAAATCTATCTGTGCAGTGTCCAGTGTAAACTGCTGTGACATAGGGGATTAACCTCTGTGTTGTCTCTGGGTTATTTTTATCATGATGCCAAGGATCACTGCTCCGCACATGTGACGAAACCTTCAGATGCAATTTACGCTGCAAGTTTAAAGATGCATTCCATGGGAATATCTTTTCATTTGACTCATTATGACTCACATATCCTATAATAGCAAATGAACACTTAAAATAGTCATTTTCAAACAGGATTAGGTTGGAATTTCCCATGTGTGACGTCACACACAGGTAGTCCGGAGGAGTCCGACTAAAACTTGTCTCATCTCTGTCAACATGAATTGGTTATGACCCTTCCAGGCTCCATCTACGACAATGTGGATTGTGCACGCGATTTGCAATTTCATTCTTTGGCCACAAGTTGCAGTAGTGATTAGAAACTCCAAATCCAGCACATTGCAGGTTTAATAAGTGGAAAGGCTCTTGCTGGACCACAGACCACTGGCACGGTTGCATAACCCTCATTTGGATCTGCACCAAGGTGCACACCACTAGTATTGACCCTATTTTCAAATTGATATCTATTTCTGCATAGTTTCCTTACTTTTGTCAAATAAATGTAAATATCATAAATGACATGAATTGGAATTGTTCGGTTTTTTCAGTAGTGATTGTTATTTGTTAATAAACTCTGCAGTTTATTTTTTGTGCTCTTTCCAAAATGCCCTAAAATAACCTCAAAGCCTTAGCTAATAGAAAAGAAGTACGTTGAAGTTCTGAGATCTTTGTATCGAAGCTAAGCCCGTTCTGGGTTGTTAGTGGAAGAGGTTCTGGAGAGTCTTTGCCACATGTATGTTTTTGCTCTGCTGTGTGGCTATTAAACAGCTCAGCTTACAAGGAGGTCTTGTTATTTCTTGACAATTGTTATTTTTACAGGTTACGCACGTTCCCGTTTCTGGCAAAAAGTCATCTGTTAGCCATTTATTTAAAAGGCTAATGTAAGATATGATTGAAATAGGTTTGTAGAATATTTCAATGAAAATTCTGGTGGGGCATCATTTACTACTCAGTTACTAAAATCATATTGCCGTTTTATTTGATTGGCTGTTCTGTGTGTGTTTCTTTAGGGTTTAGTTTATACCATCACGGACGTGGAGGAGGTCCACCTTTGGATGGTGAAGCACTTTAGTGAACATCCGTTATTCTTGCGGGTCCCTGATGAAGAGCTGGTACGTGGAGAACACTGTTTGCAGGTCACACAACTGTATTTGTTTTCTGTCTGCTCCATTGAGGTCACACTTTTTTTTTTTTGCGCTGTTCCAGTTTTCTTAGAGAGGTTTAACTTTTCAAGTGAAAACTTTTGGTCAATATTTGAACTCTCAAAGTTCCTTATTGTCATGCCTTTTTTCAAAAGTTGGGAGGTAACCTTAACCCTTTCGGAAAAAGGTGCACATGTTCAGCTCATGCTACACTTGCCGTAGCTTCCGCTAACAACTCTTTAGCGTTGTGTAACTTTTTCAAACAAACGTGAGTGCATTTATTTCAAGTTTTTTTCAATGCACGATGCACAGGTGTATTTGTCTCATCCAAATACTTTGTTTTTGCAGGTTGATGATGTCATCATTCCTCTATTAGGTGTGTGCACAGAGGAAGGAAAAAAAGTGCAGCGGAACGAAGGGAAAAACTTTCGGGCAATTTTTCGGCGGATTGAAGATCCAGTATTGATGGACATTGAATGAAACACAAAAAAAAGTGACTTTTGCTCTTCTTGGTGCAACTTAGAGGATTAAACAGAGTGGCTGTTCGGAAAGACACATGGTCTTCTCCGGTTTTTGCTACGTTACACCATCATGGGAGGGGTGCAGCTTTTTTTATTTTTTTAATGATTTTCTCTTTCTAGAGGCTCTTTTGTTTCTTGTAAATTACATTCAGTGCATTGTATCATACTTGTCATACAGTGGTAATAATAAAGAGCAAGTACATTTAAAAGCAATATTTTACATATTTGATTGGCTAGCTCCTGTAAAACAAACGTAATTTTGTTTTTGTACGCGTTTTCTCATTCCTGAACTTGGCTTCTCGCTCAAAGTCAGCTGTGATTGGCCCCAGCTCACCAGCAGCCTAAATGAGAAGAAACATTTTAGAAAACGGATGTAAGCAGGAAGAAAAAGCTCTTTGTTAAAACATTTTCAAGATCTTTGAAGGAAAGCCAAAGTTCAAGGCTGAAACAATTTGCACTAGTGGTGACATCTTGCGGAAGTTGCGTTTGCTCCCATCTGGACCTCAGACTTGTTGAAGTCATCACTCCTTTCTCCAGATGTGTTTACAGAGGCAGCTGTTTGTAAACTCATTAAAATGTTTTCACATCCTCCTTTTTAAGCGTACTCCTCCGACTCAAACTCCGGCCGAAGACTTCAAAGAACTCCTGACTCATGCATTCCGACCACCGCAAATCGGAGGTGATTCATACTAAAATGCACATGCAACAGCAAAATCCTCAGACTGAACATATTAAAGGTAAGAAGAAGGTAAGATGCTTTGATTCTTCTCCACCTTGTATGATTTATCATCATGAAAATTGTGGATTAGTTAATCATATATGACCTCTGCCATCAGGTCATCGACCTCTTTTGACTGCTTGGCCTAAAGGGGATTATGGGATTTAAAATTGTTCCCTCTAAAATTTCAGGTCAACTTTAAGGTCATAACAATAATATTCTGCTTATCTTATTACTAAATGAAATCATGTCTGATGGATATTTTTCATTCAAAAGTGGCAAACAAAGCAGCTGGAGCCTCTCGAGTCTTTCCACCTGCAACTCATGACATCATGACTGGCTCATTATTTAAATCAGCCCTGCATCAGCTGACCGTCAAAGCACTCTTGTTCTAGATTTTTTTTCTCCTTTGTTGCCATTAATTGTTCCTTCAGGATTGAATTGAGTCCCAGGCACTCTTTACATTTGTCTAAGCGGTTCAGAATATGGATGGATGGATCTTTACATCTCTTTACACAACCCCCTGACACTTTTCAACTGGATTCAATTGGGCATGAAAACAACACTATGCATCACCAGAAAAACACCATATGCACAGCGAAGCATGGTAGTGGCAGTGTCATGCCTCGGGGCTGTTTTTTGTCAGCTGGAACAGAGGCTTTATTCAAGGTGGAAGGGGGGGGGGGGGGGTTATGTGCAGGTCCTCCAAATAGTCATCTTTACCACGAACCCTTCAGCTGTCAGTGAAAAAAAGCTCAAACTGCAGAGGAATTTCACCTTTTAGCATGACGTTGACCCCATGCGCTCATCCAAATTAACAAAAGAATGTTTTCACTAGATGTTAAAGTTTTAAAATGGTGCAGACATAGCCCAGACCTAAATCCCGTTGATTATATGACTGTGCACAATACATGCCCTCAAAATCTGGCACAAAATCCGGAGCATTCTTGGAGCAAAGAGAGGTCGAATGTTCTTAGGTCAACACGTACCATGCTGAGATGCATAGCCTCAAACTGTCAATATTGTATATAGTTCAACAAAGTATTCATTTCAGCATGCGTGCATGGATGACAGCTCCGGTCAAGAATGTGACCTGGTCCTTGGAATTAGCTAGCTTGATGCTGAAATGCCTTCAAAATGAACAGAAACAAAGTATTCTTCCAAGAATTTAAATGTGCAGCCAAAATCCAATACAATTTAGACGTCTATATGCGTCAATGGCAGTGAGTTAAAAAGTCAATTTTTATGATAAAAAAACATCACCTTTCTGCTGGGTTACAGTACCATCCTAGTAACACTACCTTCTCATCTGAAACTATAACAGATGTTCGGAACGTGGCAGCACATCTGGATGGTCTGCTTCTATTCACCACCGCTGCGAGAGAGTCCCACGTTTGAATCTGTGTCGACTCGAGCTTTTCTGTGCCAAAAACAACTTAAATTGTGTTTCTATGGCTCAGTGTAATAAGACCTCAACCATAGCAAAAATCTTTTTTTTTCTTTCTCTTTTTAGCATGTGGGTTATATCACATTGCACTACTAGAATGTGTAGAGTAAAAATCAGTTGGGCTTACCATGCAAAAAAAAAAAAAAAATCTTCTCATGTCAGCGAGCTGTTACATGCTAGTAAAATGACCACTAATCGCCATTTGTCTTTATAGATTCCATCAGGCTGATTGGTCAGTGAGAAAAACTCCTATTGCGGCACATGTTGCCACGGTAGCGCTCATCCATCATGCGGACGATGAAAAAAGTCGTTCACATACAGTCGGACGGATACATGTGGCCTCCAGATGCGGTTCTTTTAACAGATGCTATTCACCACATACCTTAAAGTCCTTCACATGGGTAAGATATAAAAGGAAAAGGCAACATAATCCCTAAAGCAAGTTAATCATTTAAATCCTTGTTCATTGGTGTTCAAATAAATCAGTTCGCTTGCTGCTAATCCAGATTTAGCCAGAATTTTAGCAACTTACCTTTTTCTCCAGAGCACTTCGACACAAGCAAAGTGGATTCTTTTGCTAGGCAATCCTTTCTGTCCAAATCAAGCAGAAACTAATAAAATCTTCTCGGATGAGAGGCGACAAATAGAGCAGTCCGGTTGCCATTGATTCAATCACCCAAAAGTTTGAATCACCCTTGAACTTTTCAGCCCAGAGGACTCGATGACTGTCATTTCCAATTCCAATTTTAAACACGGACTTGACCACAGTACTTTATCCCCTATTTTACAAGGCAGTTTGGGTCAAGCTAAATTTGGCGGTAACCTCAAACGTAATGTGATTATTTACTGCATTCTCCCTATTTATCCAACTTTGATCAGCCTTTTCAAAATATACATTATTATATATAAACATAAACTGAATAAAAAAAACCATAAAGATGTTATTACAGGATGAAAAGTTTTAATTTACATGAGGGGGAAAATTTGGTAATGTGCATTTAACAACCTTAAACTCATTTTTACAACCTAATTCTTCAACTTCAATTAATTTGCAAAAGTTTGACGTACATTTCCAAAGTAACTGGGGGGCGTGTGCGGCGCCAGACTTGCCCCCGACTCCCATAAATACAAAGTTGTCCGCTCTGTTTTTTTTTTTTTTTTTAGGGAGGGAGGGACACACAAGAGCACACTGGACGCACATGTGTGTGCACAAAGACGTTCTTCTGCAACCAACAGACAGGCTGGCTGCAGCCATGAACTTTAACATACTCGTCTTGGAGTGTAGAGCCGTCTCCTCTCTGGGCAGGGGGCCAACACAATGAGGGAAAATACCTCTTGGCCTGTCCCCGCCGAGCCGGAGAACATGATCTACAACGGGGCCCCATCAATTCGCAGACGGCACAAAGAGGCTATTCTTTCGCACCGCCCCTTATGTTCTTTCATAATCAATATAAATCCCCCCCATTTTTCTGTTTGTGAAATATATCACATTGTTTAATCCGTCAGCTACTTGTGTGGTCATGAATGAGCTTTCTAATGAGCCGAACGAGTTGGGCAAAGATGAGCATCCAAGCCATTGTTGCAGAAAATTGTTGCTTTCTCGGTACTCTAGACTGCGATATCGGAATTGTAAGTGAAAATTTTACATCAGCCCTACCTTCTTAAGAAAAAATGATTAGGAAACCACCGCGTCTGAGGAAAAACAACCTGACCGGCCAGGCGTCATTCAACTTTGCTACCTGTTTTATTGGGCTTGAAGAGCTTTGCTGAACCTATAATGGAATATGCGTTGATATTTTGCCAGCAGTTCTAAAATGCAAACATTATATTCTTTTAAGCCATTCTTAACACTTGGCTCTTTGGCAGCATTAACTCTACTTAGAGGCTTTCTAGTTTTAGTCATGTGTGGTTTATCATGCATGGCAGAAACAATGCAACCAGTAATTAGAATTATAATCTACTTTGCAGATAAAAAAAAAAACTCTAAACATGAGAGAATACGTCTGAGCAAAATTGAATGGTGTGTAGAAGATAAGGCACAGCTCAATACATGTGCAACTGATATAGTAGGAAAGTGCAAACATTGTCTGTATTGGATTAATACATTCGATAGTAATAAATTGGTGAGCAAAAATCATTCCACAGCACCACGATAATTAAATAAGGTGACATTAAAAGCGCTTGGTTAGGCGCTGTCAACTGCGCGCCATTGGCTTTCAGTAAATTTGCATCGCTATTTTCAAACAAGCAGACGGACAATCTGGTGGCCTTGTCTAAAAATTGTTTGTGTCAATGTTTACCTTCAAGATAAGGCAACGTCTTCCACTTGGGACACCTCGTGTACAAATCCCATGTCTAGACGCTTGCCAAGGTTTGCTCTTTGCTCCATTTTGTTCGAGTTTTAGGCTTGTATTTGGTTTGCCATCCCACTTGTCGATGATGTCCATGTGGTTGTAATGGATTTTAGTTTTGCACCATTGGTGTTTGTAATCATTGCATTGCGCAACCTAATAACTGACTTGGGTATGTCATCATCGCATTTGTGGTCGTCACGTTATTTGTTGTGCAATGCAACAAAGGGTCTTAACCTACTTAATGCCAATCGATGTGGAATTATTGTCTCTTGGATTAACACAATCTTCACGTCATTGGGAACGATTTTTTTAAAATGAGAACAATTTGCAAGTCGCAGTTACGAATGTTTGGGGGGGGGAGTACAAAGTCACCTTGAAGTGATTTTTTTTTCCTCCAGTTTTTTTGCTCTCTTGTTGTCTTGCTTATTTTTAATTTGAAACAGTGGACAGGAATGTAGTCTTGATGCAATGTTTCTTAGTCATGTTGTTACTTTTTTGCTTTTTTATTGCTTGCTCAGTATTGCATTGGACATACTGCTACATATGTACAGTATGCACAGGTGGGGGAGGGGGGGGGAAATACTTGGTCATGCTATACGTCACTGATGCCAAACTCCACCAAATCCAAAATTCCATAAAGCAGATTATCAATCAATCCCTTGCATTTCCCTGAAACATTTCTGATGTAAGACTTCTGGCTCGAGCGTCCTTATAAGGGTCGGCCAAGTCACCCAGGGCCACATGGAAGTATAGCCGTTGGCTTGTTACTCAAGCCTGCACACACACATGGCACTTTACACGAATTCCACTTCAAATTAAATCAGGTCAGGTTTTTCTCCCGGGTTTGGAAAACCCAGTAAGTCAGCAAAAATAATTGTGTGGAGCCACTTTTAAATAGTCCACCACCACCACCACCAGACTGGCCTGTTATTCCAGTTTAACTTTAAATTAGCTCCAAAATTGTTTTGTGACTCATGCTCAAGGATAGAATAGGATCAGTACTGCCTTGTTCCTAGAAGCCATCATATCCACTCTCACAAATTTGAATTATATTGGCAAATCGAAGTCCGGCCTTCCTTTGTGGGGTTTGCTTTTTCTCACTCTTTGGAGTCTTCCCACATTCCGTTAAAAAAAGCATTTTAGATTAATTGAACACTCGAAACTGTCCATAGATGATGTGGAGTGGCGATAGTATCCGATAGATGCGACCCACAAAATGTACAAGCCATTGCATGTCGAGAAACACACCGTGTTTAATTCACCCAATTCCAGCTGCTTGTGAGACACCCCTAAACTTATGATCCTAGAAACGCCCCTGGTACCAACCATCTGTTTGTATCTTTGCCAGCGACAAAGGGTTCTTCTGTACGTTGCCAATATGCAAATGTTTCAAAAGTGTCAAGTGTGCAAAAGCACCCTGCAGTGACAGCATCCCAATGATTTTGCTCCTCCGCCTTAATGCATGAATGCGTGCTGACTCAATGTATCAGCCTGCAGGTCTGTGGAGGAGCAAAGGGCTAGAGATAAGCCAACGTGTCTCTCTCTCTCTCTCTCTCTCTCTCTCTCTCTCTCTCTCTCTCTCTCTCTCTCTCTCTCTCTCTCTCTCACAAGTCATGTATTATTTATCCTGGAGCTCCACGTGTGCTGCCTCTCGGGGTTGGTCCTTTTTCGACCCTGTGATTGGACACACCTCCAAGCTCCACCGGCTCATCCAAGCCAAGGGCGGGGCCTGGGCTCACACCCACCCACCATTGGCCCCGAATCCAAAAATGTACAGCTTTATCTCCGCGGGTTCGAGGAGCAGGTCGTGGGGTTATAAATAGAGCCTCCAGCCCGGCGGGGAAGAGAAAATGAGCATCGGTGTGCGGCGACCGCTCCATGATCTCAGTGAGAAGGATGCTGCAGCAAGCTCTCAGAGTGTCCGGCCGGAGCGCCTTCCCCCTCCTAAAGTGGGTGGAAAGGTGGGCTGAGGGTGCAGCCGCCCGTCCGGACGGGACGACGGTGAGGACTCTGGATGACATGCCCGGCCCCTCGGTGCTTGGCTTCGCCTGGGACTTATTCGCCCGCCGGGGACTGTCCAAGCTGCACCAGTTACAGGTAGGAGCACCTTCAAAAATGACTGATATGCAGGATATTTGAATGCATTATGCAAATTAACTACATTATTTGGGAGGTTTTTGCCTACTTATTACAAATTAGTGGTTGCAGAGGAAGAACGAGTTCTATTGAAAAAAAAAAAACACTTTCTGTCTGTATCAATAATGTTGCCTATAAAAAAATATGCTTGGTGTCGATTCAAGGAATCTGTAAATTGACAATATGCTGATATATTTTATGATTTGCCAAATTTTAGAGCTGCATTCCATCATACTGAGAGGCGTGTCTAGCTGTTGTTAAATCACTTGAGTGCAGTTTAACAACCACTCCTTGTTAGATTTACACTTTCTGGCAGTTTGAGACAAAAGGGAACTGTTAAGAGAACATTTCTTAGATTTGCATTCCACTGTGCATGTGTGCTATTGCCAAGGAACTGACATGCAATATGAGATATGGTAGCATATCGCGATATTGAAATCTTAACATGTACCCAAAGAAATGACATGTTTATGATCTAATGATTTTTTTTTTTTTGCATTGTATGTTCTAAATATTTTGATCACTGTGCTAGTTTCATAAGCTCAAAGCCTTTTTCACATCCCAGCTGGAGGGAGTGCAACGTTACGGCCCCATGTGGAAGGCGAGCTTCGGCCCCATCACGACAGTCCATGTGGCTCATCCGGCGCTCATCGAGCAGGTGCTGAGGCAAGAGGGCCAGCGCCCCATGCGCTCTGACCTTTCCTCCTGGAAGGACTACAGGAAGCTCAGAGGTCAGCACTACGGACTGCTGACATCGTAAGTCTTCTCTTGTAATGTCATACAGTCGATTATGTGCCACCATTTTCCCACAGAGAGCAAAAGTAACTTGGTAGCTGCAATTCACTTCATTTTGTCAGATGTGCATCTCTCACATGCGGAAATTTAATTGAGGCAACAATTAGTTCTGCCTCAAACTGCACTGCATTGTTGATTGGAACCCAAAATAAAACGGCATGCAACTCCAAACTGCTTAGGTGAGGTTGTTACACATTCCTTTACATAGAAGAATAGTTTAAATTAATTAATTGAATTAAATTACCTGTAATTGGCCAGAATGCAGTTTGTGGACTTTCCAGGTGATATCAAAGTGAGCACCTCAAATGTTCAAACCTTCATCGCGTGTCTTCTGTACAACCCCGCTGCCACTAAACGATAGAAATGAGATGGCTCCTTAATTATTGACTTCAACATGTTTAGTATCATATCCATGTCTTTTTAAGCAAGCCACCGCTACATATTGATGATGATGTCGATTTGTATTCTGCTCAGTGAAGGCGAGGAGTGGCAGGAGGTGCGAAGCCTCCTCGCAAAGCACATGCTGCGGCCCAAGGCGGTGGAAGCTTACGACCAAACCCTGAACGGCGTGGTCAGTGACCTCATCGCCAAACTTCGCCTGCGCAGACACCCCGAAGGCCTCGTGACCGACATTGCCAAGGAGTTCTATTACTTTGGGCTCGAGGGTGAGATGTTTTGTAATGAAGCCAATAGTTTAAACATGCATGCCTGACTTGACCCATTTTCTTGTTCACTGACGTCGCATCATTTTAGGGATGACTTGACAAATGCCAGGTTCTAGATTGCAGATGTTTCTTAAGAATCTGGTGCAATTCCACTTTTAACCACTAGATAGCAGCATTTTAAAGCCTAAATTACTGTAGGCTACTATAGTTCAGCCACAGACTTAGATTTTACTCATAATGGTGGTGGAGTACTGTAAAATCTGCTCTTATAAATCCTAAAGACTCCCAAGGAATACATTTGGACCAAGTGATGATCAATTAGAAGCGTTTCATCACGTTTGAGTGGCCATCAACTGCTGTCTGTTCAATTTAGATTGTATCAATGACATGTTTTAACTCATGTTGTTATTTGTTTTTCTCATTTCTTGACAGGAATCTCCTCCGTGTTGTTCGAGTCTAGAATCGGTTGCCTTGAACCAGTGGTTCCCAAAGAAACGGAGATCTTCATCCAGTCCATCAAAACCATGTTTGTACAGACGCTTCTTACCATGGCCATGCCAAAATGGCTACTTTCGCTCTTTCCCCGACCCTGGAACACTTTTTGTCAGTGTTGGGACTTCATGTTTGAATTTGGTAGGTTCCTTTTAGGTCTTCAGATTACTTTTGAGATTATAAAACTGCACGAATCAAATCATGTCATTGAAAAGAGAGAATTTGGATTTATGGTATGTTGCGTGAAACTCCAGAAATGTAATTATTTTTCTTGCGTTCTTCTCATTGGCTTACACTAAGAGCTGGGATGTTATCCACACTTGCTCTTACACATGTATGCCCATCTGAGGAGTCCAAACATGAAAACTGAGCATGTTTCAAATAATCATGCTGATCCAAAGTAGATAAGTAAACCAGAGATTATAGTGCATACACTACAAGATATGGCATAAAGGCTGGATTATGATTTATGAAGTTGTGTCATGAGCCTTAAATGTAGAATTGCACATTTCAGTTATGTTTACCCGCAAGCAATTAAATAAACAAAAAAATAGTTGTTTAGCAAACGCTTGTAATCCATCTCAATAGGTTGTGCTAGTGTACCTGTAATTAGGTGTCTTCATATAATGAACATGATGTGCCTTTTTGCTGCTTTTTCAGCTAAAGGCCACATTGACCAGCGCTTGAGGGAATCAGAGAAAAAATCTGAAAAAGTGGAGGGCCATTATATTGCCTACTTCCTGGCCCAGACTGATTTGCCCATGAAGACTGTATACAGCAATGTCACAGAGCTGCTGCTTGCAGGCGTCGACACCGTAAGACAAAGTCCCAAATTGTAATCCAAATGATTATAATCATGATGATGTTTGTGTTATTTCCAGATATCCGGCACGATGTCTTGGTCGCTGTACGAGCTATCCCGTCACCCCGAGGTGCAAGCCTCATTACGCGATGAAGTTCTGACCGTCCTGGAAGGCAGGAAAGTGCCTCGGGCAGCAGATGTAGCACGCATGCCACTCATGAAGGCCGTGGTCAAAGAAGTGCTCAGGTAGGAGTCCTCCGAAAGACGCCACGTTGGAATGCATGAGTTTATCGTGCTCACATCTGGTGACATTTTACAGGTTGTATCCGGTCATTCCTGCTAATGCTCGAGTTATCACTGAGAGGGACATCCAGGTTGGAGGCTACCTCATTCCTAAGAAAGTGAGGAACGCTTACACCTCAGCAGTATCGCCATCATCATTATTAAAGAGTAACACCAATATCACCCCTTCCAGACGCTGATTACGCTGTGCCACTTTGCAACGTCACGCGATCCGGCCGTGTTTCCCAATCCAAATGAGTTCCTGCCGCACAGATGGTTGACAAAGGACCAGACTCATCACCCATATTCCTCGTTGCCTTTCGGGGTGGGAAAACGCAGCTGCATAGGCCGACGCATTGCTGAACTGGAGCTCTACCTTGCTCTCTCCAGGGTGAGAACACTTCTGGATTGATGATATAAAATAGAAGATGCACAATTTAACATATTTTAACATTAAGATCTCTCTGACAGTGTTTTCTGTACGCTGTCCTTGTCTCAGTCTCTTTTCTGTGTTTCCGGTCTCCATAGATCCTGATCGAGTTCGACGTGCGGCCAGACCCGACAGGTGTTTCTGTGAAGCCCATGACACGGACGTTGCTCGTTCCTAAAAATGACATTAACCTGCAGTTTGTTGAACGATGACTCAGTCTTCTGAGCGAGCCGAGTTACGTGAACGTGACCACGGCTCTCAAGAGCACAAAGCATGCGGGCCGGCAGGGACCTGTTCAGAATCATGTTAAAAAGGGCCACGAGAGGCCTCTGGAGCAGAGTGCAGCGGCCGAGGCGCTCCACAGAAGTTCAACCAGCGGTTGTGATAACGCATATTTGCACAAAGTCTGAGAGCTCACATGAATGTAGTTTCACAGATGATCCTCAGACCACATTTCATTTTTTTATTTTTTATATGACTACATATGAAGTGTCTGGAGCAGATTTTTTGTATCACATCACAAATGCCAAATTCAAGCACAATGTGTACAATTAAGCTGGTCAATTTTCAAGTTCTAAATTCTAAACAGTTTTCCATAGGCAATCAGGTCAATTAATTTTATTCCAATTTATTATCATAAAAGCTTTATCAATTGTACAGGCAGTTTTTTTTTTAAAGTAAGATTTTCATATTCTTAGCTCATATGCACAAATTAAATTGGCTTCTGAAAAATACAACTCAAAAGGAACACAAGTTTGCAAAGCGAGAATGTCATCTAGTGGGGTTTTGTATTTTTTGAATTAGTGGTAATGCGTGTAGTATTATTTACATTAACGTCTGCTTAGTAACATTAATTTTTCTAGGTATTTGATATTTTATTATTGTGTTGCTCAGTTGAGTAGCAAGGTGATTTTCAGTTTTATAGTTAGTTTCAGTTTTAAGGTCAACACTTCATCTGTGATGACAGTAAAAAAAAAAAAAAAAAAAGTGGATGACTTGTTCAATGTCACGTGTGTGACAATTGGACTCAGGTTGTGTTTGACTGCTCAAAACGTTTTGATCAAACTCCAAATTGGATGACGATTAGGGGCGTTTCACTTTGGGACCTTCAAGCTGTGCATGTTTTACGAAGGTCCAAAGAGCATCGCTGAGAAGAATACAAAAAGAGGTTTAGTCATGGTAAAAACCATGATTGGACACTTACAATTTTGATATGTTTATGAAAAACAGTCTTAGGCAGTTATGATTAAATCTACACCCAATGGCAGCTGTTAAAAATATTTCTTTGCATAAACAATCATGGTGCAAATAATAAATTAAGGCAATCCTCACACTTTATTTTTTACATTTTGGAAACTTAGCAACATTGGTGTCTGAATTGCGTATTTATTGTAATTTAACATAAATTACATGACAATAAAATCACAGGTGCATAAGCACTGCTGTGTGTGTTCGTGACTGTTCATCTGTGCCAATTTGTTGTCCAAATGTTTATCATCGATCCCTACTGTTTCAGAATTGAAATGATTACATGTTCTTAGAACTGGCAAGTTAAACGTTAGGCAAGTAGAAAAAAATTCTCAGAAATGTGTTGTTCCATGTCAAAGTTCTTGTCTGGACTGTACTCATTATTTTTGCTTTTGCAACAGACAATACATCCAAATGAAATCAATCAATACGGATACAGTTACTGTAAATATCGACTAGAAGGCAATTCAATAAATGACTGTATACAATATTTGGGCCATTCCACCGAATCAATGTCCAATCAATTTGCTTTTTTTGAGTTCTCTAAATCAGAAAATACACACATTGAACAACCTAAAATGTGTTAAAAAGTTTAAAATGTCTTGTCATACTGTTTGGTTGTTGAAATAGGTGTTGTCTATAATAACAATCTATTTATTTAGTTACTCACTTACTTACTGCTGTCTCTCCAGTCCACAAGACGGCGGTATTGCGCCGTAAACATGTTAACAAACCTCGCCGCTTCCTCACAAGAAGAAGAAAACATGACCACAACAACGAGCTTTATGCTAACTGTATTTTCTTCCGATCTAGCTATGTTGACACTGTTTTGATTCGGTACACTTCACTAAACAATATACACGCGGTCAAATACTTAATTTAGTACTGCAATAAACCAGCGAAGGAACGGTGAGTTACGGGAACGCGCACCTCGCTAACATTAGCTTGCTAATAAACAGGCTAACTTTAGCTCACATTGGAATGTTGATTTAGCTCAGCAAATACTGAATAGGAGATTAAAGCCAATGTATTGCATCAAATTAAGCAAGTAAGATTTATTTGACTATTCTTTTACGTTGATTGTCCGAGCCGACGTTACGGTGCTTTGTTCGGTGGTTCGGCCCTGTGGCTAACGCTCACATGTAAACAAAAATACTAGCTGCAAAGGAAGTAGCATCGCCTGCAATAAATTGTCTAAAAGCCGTATCTAACTGGTTTTATAATGTTCTGAAGTGATTATACATGTGATCTTTTCGCCTAATTGTTGGGATTTTTTTTACGCTGATAATTGCTAGGTTTTGGGGGAAATAATTGCAGGTAAAGTGCTTTTACAATTTTTTTCTGAGGGGGGACTTAATGTAAGTATTATTGAAAGGTGTGGATGTTTACATTTTTTAATACTCAATTTGCACTCATACATTAAATTATACAAAACTTATTTAGTCATGTCCAGCCGTTAAAAGTTTATAAGATGAACATGTCATCTTTGTCTTTTAATGTGTTTGCGCAGATGCAAGCGGTTGAGCCTGGTGCGTCGATGGCGGTAGCAGGTTCACACAGCCGCTCAGAAGACGAAGAATCTCCCGTAATCAAAGATGTGAAAAGGACGGCGACGCAAGCGTTTGGCAGCGGTGTTCCTAAACGCAGAAGTTCATCGAGGTTCCATTCAATCGATTGTCTAATTTGAGCTTGCTCCTCATATTCTGTTGGGGATAAATAAACATGTCCATATGTTACTCATCCACAGATCAATAAAAAGGAAGAAGTTTGACGATGAGCTGGTGGAAAGCAGCCTTGTCAAGTCATCAAGTCGTGTTAAAGGTCCACCTCTTATGGAGCCTTTACGCTGCTCAGGTAGTGAGCCTTCTTCCAGCGAGAAAAAGAAGGTAACAGAAATAAAAAAAAATATCACAGTGGGAAAACAAATGTTTAAGTTTTATTTTGCTTGAAAAGACATTGAAATTGCTCATGGTCTTTTGTCAGATGGCAAAATCAGGACCGTCTTTAACAGCGCCTCTCACAATGCTGATGCACCCTACGCCGATAAGCAAAAGAATGAAGAAAAGTAAACAGCCGCTACACATCACAAAAGATTTAGGTCGCTGGAAGCCTACAGATGACCTGCTGCTCATTAATGCAGTGCTGCAGGTGAGTTTGAAACTTTGGAGTATGTACGTACAATTTACATTTACAGGCAATGCGTTAATTTAGAATCATTATTTAGGTACCTTTATTTTGCTTTCAAGAAGTATAGTGTTGTTTACCAATTCCAATGATGATGTTTTTTGAGTAAATAGGGGAGGCTAATTTAGATCGAATTAGTCTCGAAAAATAAATTGAATTTGATTGTGCAGATGTAATGATGTGATCACGTGTTCATATCCCACAGACAACGGACCTCACATCAGTTCATTTGGGGGTCAAGTTCAGTTGTCGTTTCACTTTACGGGAAATCAAGGAGCGGTGGTACTCGCTGCTCTACGATCCCGTCATCTCAAAGTAAGACGTTTATCACATCCTCCTCCCACTGTGTTGACACTTTGACCTTTGACTTTCCTCCCTGTGTTCGTGGCTGCTCAGACTCGCGTGGCAGGCGATGCGGCAGCTTCATCCAGAAGCCGTAGCGGCAATACAAAGCAAAGCTCTCTTCAGCCAAGCTGAGGAAGTTCTACTGGCCAAGATCGGTTCGGTCAGTACTCGGGGTTCTTCTACGATTGTCTCGCCATTGGGACATTTTATCAGAATCACAGAGTGTCTTTGATTGTCATCACACAGACGAGTCAGCCCAAGTTAGACACATTCCAGGATCTTCTGAGTAAACACCCAAGTGTTTTTCACCAGTCGCGAACCCCCAAAAGTCTACTGGTTCACTGGCAGCTTCTGAAGCAGTACTACCTGCTGGACGACCAGAGCGGTGAGCCCACAGCAAATATTATTTCTTCAGTGTCCTCCCGGTAAACGGATAAAATTAATAGATTTGACTTTTCTTGAATGATTATTGCTGGAGTTGCATTCACTGCTTTTATCAAATTGAACTCTGTCAATGTCAAACACTGACGTTATCACAATTGGTTGTGATGCAAACTTGAATTCTAATTAGAAAAAAAATAATTGACTGCAGAGTGGTTAATAAGTGCCTTGTGTTGCAGTCCAGCCACTCCCAAAGGGCGACCAAGTTCTGAACTTCTCCGATGCTGAGCAGATTGTTGATGAGATCAAGTTAAAGTAAGGCATGCTTTTGTTTTCATTGGGGTGTTCATTTTCAAAGTTTGCTGCAAAATGAAAACCCAATAATAATATTTATTTATTTATTAGGGCCTAAGCAAAACGGCCTCCTGGAATTTTTTTTTTTTTTTTAATCCATAACTTTACACTTCTGATCCATTTGTCATCTTTTCGTCACATGCAGGGAGAGTAGAGATGAAATATTGGAACACGGTAAGAAATTTTGCATCATTCATTGTCCAGATTGAAAACATTACAAATTGGCTCTCCCTTTCCAGAGCTGATGATAACCGATCGTCACCAAAAAAGGGAGATCAGGCAATTGGAGCAAGAGTTGCCCCGCTGGCAGGTCCTTGTGGATAGCATCACAGGTAGACATGACGTCTTTTTTCTTGATTTGAACGGGGATGATTCCGAGGTCCCAGGTCTGCTCAGTAATTCCCAACACATGAAATACGATCAACTAAATACGATAAGGACGATGCTTATTTATTTATTCATTTTACTGAGCGAAACTGCAACTGTGTGTGACAGGGGTAAGCATGCCTGACTTTGACAACCAGACGCTGGCAGCTCTCAGAGGAAGAATGGTACGCTACCTCATGAGATCACGAGAGGTAGGTCGGACACGGTTCCACTGGTTTACCTTTAAGAGCAGATCAAGTTGTAAGCAATTTATCCTCACTCAGATTACACTGGGCCGCGCAACCAAAGACAAACAGATCGATGTGGATCTGTCACTAGAGGGGCCCGCCTGGAAAATATCAAGGAAACAAGGTGATCAAATTGGAAGGAGGAAATTCAAAGCCCGAAGCGTGAGGTTAAAATGACATTTGATGTTCCTAGGAATTATTAAACTGAAGAATAACGGGGATTTCTTCATCGCCAATGAGGGCAGACGACCCATCTACATCGACGGAAGACCGGTCCTGTCGGGCAACAAGTGGAAACTAAACAATAACTCAGTTGTGGAGGTACGTGGGATAGTTATACAGTTCATGATTTTGAAATAGGTCAATATAGTCACAAAATTGTGGCGCTACATCTCTTTCTACAGATCGCAGGACTTCGCTTTGTGTTTTTAATAAACCTGGAACTCATCTCCCTCATCAAAGCTGAAGCAGCCAAGATGACACAACAGTGAATGCTCCACTCCGTTCTGTACATAGAAGTTCTTCGGACTTGCATTTCACAAGCTGGTCAATGGACGGTTTCTGTGGTGTGCTGTAGACTCTGTCGTTGTGGAGCAATTTTTCCACTTTCCAAATTATTTTATTTAAATGTGTAGTGAATCTTTTCCACATTAATAAACAGCTGTACACACACAGATGTCATTCTCTGTGCAGACTTTGACACACATAGCTTTTCATTAACTCAGCAGCTGACATAAAACCAAAACATCTAAATTCCTGCATTAAGCATATTTCCTTGATATATTTGTCATATTGTCATCTTTTTTTTTATACATTATCATCTAAAATTGAAAATAGAAATGCATTATGTCATTTCCAGACAGAATCTAAGAATATCCACTGAATGGTAATATCCGTTTTTATGCAAAGTCTGCATCGACCAGAATGGAAAGTTCTCCAAAGTATAAAAAGCGTGTTTATGGGAATAGCGTCACGATGGCGGCAATACTATTTGAGTGTACAAATAGTATCAAGAGGTGTTACCAATAGTTTTATCTCTCTTAACCACATGTGCAGTGGTGTGCAATGATAAACAAATGTTTATCATTTAATAAAGGATACCCTTAGATAAATACCTAATTTGGTGCTCAGTGATAGATATTTCCAAACTGAAAGTGTTCTATTTAACATCTAAGTTTGGGAACAGTTTGATGGAATCATTCATTATTCAAGTGCACATATAGCGCAGAGCGTCCTCTAGTGGTATGCCACATTATTACTTAATAAATCCCCCAGTTATAGTTTACTTTTATTCAATGCATTTGCATTTAATTTTTAGGAGCTGCTCGTTAACATAATTTAGGTGCAATTTTTTTATTGATTACATTAATTTTTACGTTTATATGCAATGCATTTGACTAGAATTAGAGCATAATGCTATATACTCGCAGTAATTAACAGTATACTGTAAAATAACTTTCCTGCTGAATGCTTGATAAACACGACATGTTAAAATGTGCACGAGACCAAAAAGTATGTTTTGGGTCATTTCCATAAGAACATTTTGCTTCGTTTTTTAATACAACGCGATATCTGTTAGCTTGAACGTGTGTTTGCCACTTTATCTGCCGCTAGCCTGCTGCTGAGTTCACATCACATGTGTGCTCGGTATGCATCCGTGGCAGGAGCACAGCAGTATCACTCAAGCGGGCGTCTGACAGCGCATATGTGAGTTATTTTATTCTTTATTTATCAATTTATCGCGTGAAATATCCTATCAGGACCTTTACGTGGATAAATATTCACAGTTAGATGCATTCGTGCGCCCTGATCATCAGTGGCAAAGCTTGCTAACTGTTAGCAAAGTTAGCCGTGAGGAGATCTTGCACAACTTGTTCCATACGAACAAACTCAATCTGTTCATATATTATCGACATAAATTTAATAAAACATGAGTAGATCGCTTTCACGTGACGTTCAAGTTACAATATTAATTCAGAAATGGTAGCGTTTGCCTACTTCTTCATTTGTGTGTGAATAAACCACAGGAACGTGGGTAAATGACATTTAAGGTTTACTCGAGGCCATCGTTGCATTTTATTTAGTCTATTTAACTTTCTGTTTAGTGCCCCAATCGCGTTTCAATGTCAGATTAAGTTGTAGCCATCCGTGTGTCTTTTTTTTTTTTTTTTTAACACGAGTTTTATACCATTTAAGCTCAACTGGCTCAAGCAGATATTATTGCAGATGAGTCACCAGGTTACAGGACTTTACCGATGCAGAATAAAACTGATCCGCACACCCTTAAAAAGATTATTTAAGAAGGAAAAGTGCAAGTACCGATTCAACTTAAATAAGAGTTCCAGATTTTTTGCCTAAACCTTTTGTCAATGTTCCCTGGTTAGGGTTAGTTTGACTCTTTACGTAGTTGTCCAGTGACGTCACGCACCTCTGGAAATGGCTGAAGTTAAATTTACCAGAGTTTGCATAAAAATAAACACTCAAAATACAGGTACCAGAATAAATAGTACTGTAACAAAATCTTTGTACGTTCTTACGTTCCACTAATGGGCTTTGAGATTGTATTTTATTAGCTGTTTTATCAGTTCAAGCTGCAGGGACAGTCTGTAAACTTGATAGTAATCTCACAAACTACTGAAGAAGTTGATAAGAGATTACAAATGCAATGCAATGTGCATTTTATGGTATCCGTGTGAAATGGACAGTTTTGTATCGTTTAAGTCTGGCATTGCAAGATGTTTTGTTGTTGTTGTTTTAGAGTATTAAATATATAAATACCTGCATGATCAGTTTGTTTACACCACATTACTGTTAGTAGAGCTCCTTTTTAAAGGTCTCTGCTGATTGGTTGTTTCAGGAGGTATAGCGTTTAAGTGGACTTTGGCTTTTTAACAAGAATGTAGTACACTATACAAGCCTTAGAGTGAGAGCACATTTAAACAGGATGAGAATCATAAAGTCAATGTCCGCACATGTTTGTTTATAACTCATCTTGCGTTACTGCTTCTGTGAGACGCGAAAGATATGAAGTCACGTCTTTTAAAATAAAACCTCAGCAGTTTAATGACACAGCCTTTGCTCATCTACACATTGTTTTTGTTTGTTTTTAAGAATAAAAACTAAAAATGGGAGCAAGGCAGCTTGATTTAACTGATCGCTATAATACAATAAAAAAACAGTAGCAAGCTTAATGTTCCTCAATGTGATGGTGTACAATTGGTTAAAATGTTACTTGAGTAAAACCTGGTAGGGCTCTGAGGTCTGCAGAGTTGGGTCAAATACATGTCAATTTTCATATCACACTTTGACAGAATCTCAACGTGATCTTCCCACAGACCATCAATGCAATGCTGCTACTTAGACGTTGTCAAGCTCTAACACGATTTGGCTCACTCGCATCTCCCAGGTATGTGCAGCCCAGCTCTTCTATTTAATTAGTGCCTTAATGAGATTCCCTCCATTTTCATAGACCCCAAGCGCCTGCTGCTGCAGCATGGTGTGCGGTTCGTTTCGTGGGCAGCAGCAGCCACAACAAAGACCAGAGATGGGAGCAAGGTGGACACAGTCCAAGCTGGAGACAAGCCTTAGTGGGTCTCCTAGCCGGGACAGGAGCTGTTCTGGCGTATGGCTTCCGCCATCACAAGGTCTGCTGGATGCACTTTTTTGCTCAATGTGAAATAATTGGATATTATCACAAATAGGGGTCCAATTGTTAAAGGTGATCTGTGGAAAACGCACTTCTTGTATCAATGCCGCACTGTTAGTCCTTTTGTTAGCATGAACTCCAAGTAAGTTGAGTTTAGTGTCGTCGGCTGCCGCACCCACGCCGTGCAAACAGTGCAGCAGAAACCCGACTCAGCACATTTGTTAGTTTTAACTCCCACTTTCATTTCCCACTTTGGCTTGCATTGCAGTTTGGATAGTGTGGATGACTCCCTAACTGATGAGACATGATTCAGTACAGACGATGTCGTTATGTTATTTTAAAGTAAACTTTAGCTGGCTTGAAAGCCTGCGCTTTCTGACTGATAGCATTTTTTTTATTATGGTGTTGTTATCTGTGCCGTGCAGGCGGAGCACACCGACGTCGTTAGCGTTCAGATCAAAGAGCAGACCTCCGACCTTCCCATCTTCAGTCAAGAAGAGGTCACCAAGCACCGCACGCTGAAAGATGGCGTCTGGGTCACCTTCAAAGGCAGCGTCTATGACATTACCGAGTTTGTCACCATGCACCCTGGCGGGGATAAAATCCTGCTGGCGGCAGGCGGGGCCCTCGAACCCTTTTGGGCTCTTTATGCCGTGCACAACCAGGAGCACGTGTTGGAAATCCTCTCGGAATATAAGGTGTGAGGAAACACACACCAGCATGGAGATGAGTTTCGGTTAAATTTTTGTTTGCCTCTTCAAGGTTGGTGATTTACGAGCGGAGGATCAGAAGAAGCAGCAAAGCGCGCCGTCCTTGGATCCGTACTCGTCTGACCCCGAGCGACATCCCGTGCTACGCGTCAACAGCTTGAAGCCCTTTAACGCCGAGCCCCCTCCCGAACTCCTCTCGGACAACTACATCACGCCCTCCGCCATCTTCTTTAAGAGGAACCACCTGCCCGTTCCGCAGGTGGACCCGGCGTCATATGAACTGCAAGTGGACGGGCTTCCCGGAGGAGTTCTCAAGTTGTCTTTGGAGGACTTAAAGAAGCGCTTCCCCAAGCACACTGTCACGGCTACGCTGCAATGCGCAGGCAACCGGCGCTCCGAGATGAACAAGGTCAAGCAGGTAAAGGGATTGAACTGGGGCATCTCGGCCATCAGCAACGCCACGTGGGCCGGCGCCCGCCTTTGCGACGTCCTGCTGGCGGCCGGATACGGTCCGGACGCGGCGCGGTGGGCTCGCCATGTGCAGTTCGAGGGGCTGGACAAAGACGTGACGGGGACAACATACGGCGCGTCCATCCCCGTAAACAAGGCGACGAGCGAAGAAGGCGACGTGCTGTTGGCGTACGAGATGAACGGCGAGCCTCTTCCGGCCGACCACGGCTTCCCGGTGCGGGTGGTGGTGCCCGGAACGGTGGGCGCCCGCAACGTCAAGTGGCTGTCCAAGATCACGGTGAGCGCCGAGGAGAGCGGCAGCCACTGGCAGCAGAACGACTACAAGGGCTTCTCGCCCACTACCGACTGGGACACCGTCGACTTCAAATCGGCGCCGGCCATCCAAGAGCTGCCCATCCAGTCGGCCATCACCGTGCCGGCCGACGGCGCTGTGGTGCCCCGCGCCGGCGAAGAGGTGACGGTCAAGGGCTATGCGTGGAGCGGCGGAGGACGTGAAGTGGTCCGGGTGGACGTGTCCCTCGATGGGGGGAAGACGTGGCAGGTGGCCCGGCTGAGGAGCGGCGACGACGAGAAAACTCCGGAGCCTTCGCCGCTGGGGAGAGCCTGGGCCTGGAAGCTGTGGGAGCTCACGGCCCCTCTTCCCCCGGACGCCCACCAGCTAGACATCGTCTGCAAGGCCGTGGACAACAGTTACAACATGCAGCCTGACACGGTCGCTCCCATCTGGAACCTGAGAGGGGTGCTGAGTAACGCCTGGCACAGGGTGAAGGTCAACATCAGTGACGATGAAGAATAGATTTCATCGGACCATTGCTTGACTGTGTCAAATTGATACAGATTTGTTCTCTGGAATTCGCAAAATTGGATGGATGGATTGGTCATAGTGGCAAGTTAAGTTGGTGCTTAATCTTTTATTTGTGGCAAATAAACTGCTAACTAATAAAGGGAAATGTAATTTAAATATTTTCATGAAGGTCCGGCATGTCTTGCCAACATTTCACCTCTGTTCTGGACTGCTGAATTGATTATGTGCGTCGATAGGAGGGGAAAACGGTGCTGAGATTAATGAAGAGACGTCCACTTGTGTTACTTAAAACATAGGAAATATTCAAATTTACACTTTTCATTCTTTCAAAGAATCTCGGATTATAGGAATGTGTCATAAAAATGATCAGTGAAAGGTGCAGATTGTGGAATTCAATTAACACTGGGAGGCTTCCGCTAATGTTTTATATGGCAATTGCTCAATATCATGAATGACAAATAAAGAGCTTTTAATTTTAATTTTGTCACTCATTCATTTGCAATGACTGGGAATTTATTTATTTACTTAATTTTCCTCTGCAGCTACTGTACATGCGCCAAACAGTTGAGCGAGCACTCACATGCTGGTGAGACATTTTTGGGCTTTTGCAAGCTCAGGAAGCTTTTTTTTTTTTTTTTTTGCTAAAGCCGCCTTCCACTTTGCTGGCTGGTGATATCACGAAAAAAAAAAAAAAGCAGGCAAAGTGCTCACCTAAGTGCTTTTATGTTACGTCGTGCGGATGTGGCTTCCGTGCGTGGAGGATGTGACCGCTAAACAAGGATAACTTCTGAGAATTCTAGCCACATCCTGTTTGGGTATTTTGGTTATTTTGGCTTCAGGCCTCGTTTAATATCCCGTTATTTTGTTCACACGCGCACAGGATTGTGTAACCCTCCAGCGCATGGCCATATGTTATTCCTGATGTTCCTCAAGCCCAGTCACATCCCAAAAAACAATCTATAACAAGTATTTTTGTGTATTTGTTATTTTGACTGATTTGTCAACATGTCCCCTCGGATCTCTCCCTGACTCATGGCTGCCCGAACATTGGGGTACGCAGAGTAGCTCCATCAAAATGTCATGATGAGTGCAGGATTTTGGTTTTGGGGTACAAACCAGAACTGATGACTCATTCATGAATGGACTGTGTTTCTGTGTGTGCTGCGCAGAGTTGCTAACCACTAAAACAAGGACAATAATGAAAACAATGTGTAAGAGGAAACCGATAAAACCAAACAAACATCTCTGTATTAAAATGGAACAGTGTGTAGGGTTGCATTTGATGTATGATCTATAACTTGCACTTATGACCTCTCGCAACTAATTTGGGCAACTTTTGACCCAATATTTTGAAGACAACCTCGAGAGTTCCTCAGCTTAAAACGAGTGCTGTGACTCCTCTGACAAGACAACTGCACAATCACACCCATATTTAGGGCAGTCTGTTCCTCAAATCTACATTCTTCCCTGATGGCTCATCGTCTCTACAGGACTGAGTCACAGGCCAGGCCCGCTTTAAAAGTGCAGCTGCGTCCACCTCTGAGCTCAAAGATGGAGTGCAGTGGGCTGCTTGTGGCGTTGGTGGTGCTCGCTTGCAGCGGCGCATTCTGTGCGGTGGTGCAGTGGTCTGACCTGAATGAGGCTCAGGTAATATGCTATTTTTTTGTGCTGTCAGTTGCAATATCAGTCACTCAACTTGTTTGTTTCTGCACACCGCAGGACTATTTGAAACGGTATGGCTACCTCAACGAGCCCACTGATCCACAGGACACCAGATACCTGGAGGAGGTCATAGAAGCTCTCAGGTAACTTGAATAGCACTTACGAAAGTGATATTTTTTCCTGATATCTTGCCTCAATAATGGTATTAATTAAAATATTCAACATTTTCAGTGTTATGCAAGGAGGATTTGTTTGTTTTGCTTCCAGGGTGTTCCAACGGGTGAATGAGCTGCCGACGAGTGGAGAGCTGGACGAGGCCACCCTGGAAGTGATGAGGCAGCCTCGCTGTGGCTTGGAGGACCCTTTCAACAAGAAACAACACAAATACAGAGTGTTGGGTGAGTAATACCATTTCTGATGATGAGGCTTACTATCGGAACTGCACGGATGTGAGTTGATGGTCTGTAACAAATTAAAAATCTAATTAAAATCGACATCACAAAGCCGTTTTCAAATTGCAAAGGCTTGATGATGTTTTGTGTTTATTTATATTGTGTCAAGATAAGTTTAATGCTTAAGTGCACTTTACTCCACAAAACCACGAAAATCTGAATTATAAATCCACAGATATTTGTGTTATTTGTTGTAATATTAAAGTTAATAACTAACTGAAATACATTTGGACAATGGGCATGTTATGCTGCCCCTCCTGGTGTACAGATATTGGCCACTTGAGGGCAGTATAATACTAATATGGCTGCAAATTGAGTCATGTACTCCTCTCAGTAAGCTCTTGTCATTCCTCACAGAGGATAAAGAATACATGTGATATCCCATTTGTATCTTCTCAGGTCGCTGGAAGAAGAAAAATCTGACCTACCGCATTTACAACTACACACCAGACATGACAAAGGCTCAAGTGAAAACAGCTATACAGGAGGCCTTCAAGTTCTGGAGCGACGTGACGGATTTGACCTTTAGGGAGGTGGATTATGGAAGCGCTGACATCAAGATCTCCTTCCACAAGAGGGATGGCTCTTGCAGATTTCCGTTTGATGGCCGAGGTTAGGATTTTTTTTCTGACATTTTTTATGGATTGTAGCTGCTCCTTCATCATCATCTGTATCATCATCTTCTCCCTGCAGGTCAAGTACTGGCCCACGCAGAAGCACCAGAATCTGGATTGGTCCACTTTGACGAAGATGAGTTCTGGACAGAGGGGACGTACTATGGCTCCAATTTACGTATCGTGGCGGCCCATGAAATTGGTCACGCTCTCGGCTTGGGTCACTCTCAGTTCAGAAGCGCCCTAATGGCCGCCGTCTATACCGGTTACCAAAGAAATTACAAGCTGCACTTTGATGACGTGAAAGGAATCCAAGCACTGTATGGTAAGTCTACAACATCACTATTATTGATGGAAACATACTCTAAATTTTCTTAAGCTTCAAGCCAGCAAACAACAACAATAAATTAATTAAAATTTATGGGGGTTATGTGTGTAACAAGTGCATCTGTTTTTGTACAGGCAAACTCACCCCTGACAGTCCGAGTACGACAACTTCAGATGGTGTCGTCGTTCCAACTGAAGGCAGCAGTGACACGGAGAGTGTCCCTGACCCGTGCACGGCCACACTGGATGCCATCATGCTTGGTACAATTCCAGGCAGCTAACACATCACATCATGTTAGCGCTGGAGGAACTAGAAGTGTATATATGTGTGTATGTGTGTGTGGGGCAAGAATAGATCACTATGTTAAGGTCTAGCAATCGAGGTAGCTGTCTTGTCTTCAGTTATAAAATGTGTCCCAGACCTTTATGATGTTTCCATTTGTCCAATCAGGTCCTTGGATGAAGACTTTTGCTTTCAGCGGGAAGTACTTGTGGACCATCTCTGATCTGGGTCACAACACGCCCATGAGGATTGACAGACTGTGGAAGGAGCTCCCAGGCAACTTGGATGCAGCAGTACACTCGCCAAGGACCGATAAGACATACTTTCTAAAAGGTCATTTAAAGCCACTGCAACACTTTGAACATTTACCTTACAGGGCACAGATGTCAAACTCAAGGCCCTGGGGCCAGATACGGCCTGCCACATCATTTTATGTGGCCCGCGAAGTCAAATTCGTGTGTCATTACTAGAATTGTAACCCCAGGTTACAGTTAGGGGTTAGGGTTGGGGTAAGGGGTTGGGGTTAGGGTTAGGGGTTCGGGTTGGGGTTAGAGTTGGGGAACGGCATAACACACCGTTTCAAAATAGGGTTTAAAGCTAGGGTTAGGGTTTCAAAGTCGGGTTTCATACTAGAGTTAGGGTTTCAAAGTAGGGTTTAAAGCTAGGGTTAGGGTTTCAAAGCAGGGTTTTATACTGGAGTTAGGATTTCAAAGTAGGGTTTAAAGCTAGGGTTACAGTTTCAAAGTAGGGTTTAAAGCTAGGGTTTCAAAGTACGGTTTAAAGCTAGGGTTACAGTTTCAAAGTTTAAAGGGTTTAAAACTAGCGTTAGGGTTTCCAACTAGGTGTCACGACTCATCTTCGGTTGCTGTATTGTGTCTTTATGTTACCATGGTTTCTGTTCGCGTTGCCCCTCCCCTCCCGTGTTACCTCATTCAATGTAACCACTGTCACCTGCCTCGTGTTTCGTGTTTAGTATTTAAGTCCTGTCTGCCCTTCCCTCCGTTCTCGGATCATTCATGTCTTTGCGTCTCGTTTGTCGTCGTCGTCCCTGTCTTTATCTTGTCTTTTTGTTCAGTTAGTCTTGTCTCTAGTTGAGCTTCTTATCGTCTGTCTTTGCGTTCTCCGATAAAACCTGGTCCAAGCTGCATTTAGTCGCCCTGCTCCATTCCGATCCGTGACACTCGGGTTCATACAAGAGTTAGGGTTTCAAATTAGGGATCTCAAAGTGTGCTTTTTCTTGTGTTTTTTTGCTCTTATAGGCAATCAAGTTTGGCGGTACAGCGGCTTTGTGCTGGACTATGGTTACCCCAAGAAAGTGCAGCGGATCCCTTCAAACATTGATGCTGCTTTGTACAACAAGAACAACAGGAAGCTGATTTTCATCAAGGTACATATTGAGCATGCTTGTCAATCATCTCAACAAGATCTACTTTCATGGCACTTTTATTTGCTTGCAGGGCTCACATTATTGGCAGTGGGATGAGCTCCAGTACAACATATTAAGTCCCAGGCCGCTGTTAATGCTCTTTACTGGCGTGCCCTCCGGCCTGGACGCTGCCTTCACCTGGACCAACGGCAGGATGTACTTATTCAAGGGGGATAACTACTGGCGCGTCAATGAGAGGCTGACTGTGGACAGAGGATACCCACTGAGTAAGAAAGAGCGGTGGATGCTATGCTAGGTGCCCGCCGGTAGAGGGCAGCAGATACTAAATATTCTGCTTCGAAGGGCATTTGGGACAGGACTGGCTTTTTTTTGGTGTTTTTATGGACTGTGAAAATGATTTTAGATTTTGTATGTCGGGAAGATATTAAAGTCAGGCATTTTTTTCTTTCTCGAACATGTGTTGAATTATAATTGAGTTCTGATGCTTTGAAGAGGACGTAATGTGATGATGGGAGCGTGTTATGTCGACCAGAACTCTTGATTCACAGTACTTTCTTTGTGCACATATTCTCACTGGGCAGTCGGGAAACAGCACAAGCTGTGATTGTATATTTTTGCACAATTAAACACAATACAATGCCAGAAACAAGTAAAAGAATCTGTCGTGATGCAAAGACTCAAAGGACAGAAAGAAGGGAAGTAATGAAAGGCTGTTTTGTTCCTGCCTTGTGTGAGCAACAAGAAAAAAATCTTGGCTGCTCACAGCATGGCAGCTACGACCAACTCCAGAATAGGAAATCCTTCCAATGACCTCTTTATTGCCTGAGAAAGGTCTGGTTGCTAAGAGCCCAAAGAGGACAAAACAATGGCACTCATTGACCCAATTAAGTATCAAACACATGGATTTTATTATTCATTTCTATCAACACATATGTACATATTCAGGCAACACATTGAAATGTCCCTGCTAGAGTCAACAGGATAAGAGCTACTAAATTAAAAAAAAACAACACTTTTTCAAAACCTGATCACTATTGTGTAGTTGGCTGTATGACAAATAAATTATGTTTGACAAGCACACGTAGACTTCAACTTCACATAAAAAAAAAAAAAGAATGCAGCTAAACATTTTACACAATCACCAATGATCGTAACATTTCGTTTTTGCTTCATTTTGACACACTTGGAGTCTTACTTCACTCTCCTGCACCACTGCGGCTAAAGAAAATAAACTCACACATCCTTCAATGTTAAACGGTGACCAAGGAAAACATGGCAATGCGACTAACTTTTGAAGTACAGTACATGTCAGATTAACAATCCATGAAATGCACATCAGGTTCTGTTATGACTTCAAGAGACGATCAGGAGGACCTTGTGTGGCTCGGTTTTGTCCCTCTGAAAAGCACTGTAATGTAGTGGCTTTTTCCAATTAAAAAAAGAACAGCATCCTTCTCCACCTATTATCTTCTATTTGCACGCAGCTCAATGACAAAACATGCTCCAAAGTTCTTCAGAACATCTTCAGCATGGAACACAACCAGAATGTCCCTTTTTTTTCTCGCTCTCGTTTAAAAATGGTCACGTGGCTCAGACCCTGACGACGGGGGTTGTAGCTGTGAGGGGCACCGTGGAGCCCATGTCACAGTCCAAGTCGATCATAGTGTGGTTGGTGGTGCTCTGGCTGCTAAGGGAGGTGCCGGTGCCCATTTGTCTGTCCCGCAGACTTTGCAGGTAGCTCTGAGAAACAAGCAAAGAATCTTTGAGCTTGTTGCGATCCGAAGATGCAGCGGACCCTCGGAACTCAAACGGATTGATGATAGAAAATTCAGCCATTTATTTTCTATAAAACTTGTCTTCATTTGAGTAGACTACAGGGACACCCAAATTGTGTTGAACGGCCTCCTAAATAAATTTGAGCTTGAGTTCTGAGAGTCTACTGCACTTGAAAATCGGAGAATTTTTGAAATGGAGACAGTAAGCACAGCACACCATGTCGGGTGACACTGACCGGTGCCAGAAGGTCCCCAGCGTAACGTTTCACTGGGGTGGCTTTACGGCGGTATGTGCCTTCCTGCCCACCTGCCTGCTGTCGCTTCCTGGCGTCCTTCTCGCGAATGCGCATCAGCTGCACTCTCTTCTGACGCCGACTTAAAACCACTAGAAGGAGAAGACAAATGTTAGTAAATAACCGTCTTTTCTGACTTGACATATATTTCAAAACACATTACTGGGACCAGATTTGATCCTCACCCTCGGTGTGGGAGAATTTGCCGTCCGTCAGTTTCCACTGGACCAGAACTCCGATGAGGCTGAGGGTAGGCCAGATGCCCAGAATGACCAAGCTGTACCAGCAGAGAGGCGGGCCGGGCGTGAGGCGCAGGCAGCCGTACACGTGCGTGGCCAAAGCCAGCATCTCCACAAAATAGTCGGTGCACACTGTCATGATGGCGGCGCCGAACACCGCCGTGGAGAGGATGGTGAAGAGCTTCTGCCACTGCAGCGTCAGGACGGCAAACAGCATGCCCGATCCCAGGAGCGTGCCCAGAGGCACCCACACCGTGGTGGGCGTGTAGAACTGCAGAGTGAGCAGCAGGGCAGCCAGAGCAAAGAGGAGGCCCAGCAGGAGGCCCGTCATGAAGAGGCCCACGCTGCGCACCATCATGGTGACCAGGCCGCAGAGCAGGCCGATACCGAGGCCGATGCCGGCGCTGGCCTCCACGCTGAGCTGAGTGTCCAGTACGTGCTCTTTGTGGCACAGCAGGAAGATGATGACCGAGCCGAACATCAGACCCGACAGAAACATGACCGCCTTGAAGCAGCGGTAACCTGAGAAAGGACACATCATCAGAGACAGTGTATTAAATCATCTTTGACAATCTTTTGCTATTAAAAAAAACGATCAAGACCATAAATATCGGGACAAATCCATTGCGGTGGTCTTCAGAGCGCCCAAAATGAGATTAATGTCAATGTCCCAATATTTATGATCTTGACTTTATTGTGTGTAATGTGGGGCCCAGAGAGTTTATTTCTCACCAAAGAAGCAGTAGATGATGCCAAAGAGGCAACACATGGAGCAGATGACAGCGGGGATGATGTCATACTTCCTCTCGATCTCCAAGCTGCAGGCGTCGACGTCGGCTGAGCCGGTCCCCGCCGTCTCGGAGCTAAGCCCGGTGGGATCTGCCATTCTGGGGTTTCAGGTCCACAAGAAGACCAGGACGCAGGGTAGGGGGGGGGACTGGCTGCTGATGTTATCTCAGGTCCATCTGAGCTGCTTTGATTGCTATGAAGACAAAGGTGGAAGATGATCAATCATGTGTCCACATGATGCGCAAGCAATTCTTTCAAACATCCCTGAAGGGAAAGTCAACTCACAAATTTGCCTGTCAACAAATGCAATTTTACTCTCGTTGATTTGCATTACGACAAAAAAAAAAAAATCACGTGTTGCGTCAATCGCTTTTTACGCAAGTTTTTTTTTTGTTGCTGCAAAGTTAAAGCCGCTACTACTAAACGGATTGCCACTAATGTGAGGGAGCCACACGCGGCTGGATGGGTGGAGCGCTGGCAGGCCTCCGCCATGAGCTCACAGCAGACCAGATCCGATTACAACCAACTCACGTTTTCTACGAGATACTCCAAAAAAGAAAAAAAAAAAAAATCCGTCAGGAACATGTGGTCCTGCTTTTACTATTACAAATCCAAGCTTGCGACTTTGCTTGGTCACTGCCTCTGACTCCACGTTGACAGCTGAATATTTTTCTCCAACACCAAAACGTGTACTTTCATGTGTTTCCTGGGAATGACTTTACATGGAAAAAATGAGGCCACGTCGGAAACCTCTCCTCACTCGTGTACTTTTTGGTTTCTCTCTTCTGCTTTTGATTGCTATCAGCTGAAGAACAAGGCTAAATAAATCTGAAGTCATCGACGACCTTGCCAATACGAAATGAAATCAACAGTCGGCAAATAAAACCCAGTGACCTTAGCTACATCATTTTTGCTGTAATGCTAACAGAATCTCGCTCACTCGACAACTTCAAGTAACACTTTGAGCGTGAGCATTCCCAAACCATCTGAGAAGTCATTTAGTTAAATCTCGATGAAGACACACAGACACTCCTATGCATCATGTTACTCTGAGTCACAATGGTGTCCAATGTCTCGCAGCTTTCAGAAGACCTCGCCGCCGTTGGGAGAATAGAGCCTTTGTGGGCTTTAACAAAGACCCAGAGGCCCATGCCGTGACCTCTGGTGGCACTTGAGAGAAACCGCATACGTGAAACTGGGGCCCGAGTAACGACGGCTGGGAGCACCAAGGATACGAGCGGAGAAGGAATATTTGCATTAAGATTGGAGCCAAGAGTTTCCTTCAGATGGCAGCTGAGTGGTGGGAGTGCCAACAAGAAACATGATCAATCTTCAAGATGGAACTCCAGCAATGCTTCCACGCCGCATTTTCTACATTCGCGCAAATCACCAGGCAACACGTTGAATACGTGTCAGTAAGACGAACAGGCAGCTAGCTGATAGGAGGCCTTTAGTTGAGGAGTTTAGAGTTCAAAGGTCACATTTTAAATTGAAAGTTTCTGACCCCAAAAATAATTGAAATGAATAGAAACCTAAGCCGAAGCCACTAAAAGAATAATAAATACCAGTGGCAACATTAAGCTAATGTGACAGATACTTCCCTCTTTTTAGGGTAGCGCTGAAATATCTATTTAATAACTAACTGGGAGAAAACATATTTTTATTCCCGAACCATTACTGAAGCTTAAGTGAGCAAAAATGATTCCTTCTCTATAAAAGGGGCTACAAAGAGATTCTTGGTAGCTCAGTAAATTAAGCGAGAACATCTTCATAAAGGCGGCTCTTGTCTGGAAAATTTAATTTTCTTCTCAGAAGATCGCAAAACTTTCATCAATATATTTTTACTTGTGCGGGGTCACGAGAGCCGCAGCTTTTCACTGACAGCCGTTAAACAGTGACAAGAATTGACCATTCGTTTTATTACAAGGAATTTAGGGTTCAATTAACCTAACTTGAACCCGTGGCCAAAAGGCCCATTGCGTGACAACTCAGCTGGAATCTTCTACGCCAGCTATGAGAGTCATTCCATGTCAACTTGAAACATGATATCTCAGTTGAGCAAACTGGATTCATGGTGATGATTGCTCTTTTATCACTTGACTGTTTTATATTATGACTTTAGTGACTCACACATTTGGCTTACGTCACCGCTGTATTAAACCAGGAACACCTTGTACGTTTTTCGAATTTAGATATGGACTGGCAGTAATGAACAGCATCCCACACAACTGCTTAGGAGCAAACAGCAGGGGGGTGAGTAATGCTCAGCTGCCGAGAAGGTTGGTCTGGCTACAAGTTCCCCGCATAGCAAATTTAGGCATGTTTAATCAAGAGTTGGACGCGCGTGGTTAGTGGAAAAACGTCTTTCCCCTGACTTGACACCCAAGGCCAGCTGCTGAGAAGATACGATTATGATTTGGTCGTTTGGAAGAAGCCATCAAAGAAAGCAAGTTGCGCTCTGCAGTTGCAGCCATAAATCAAGTTGTCTTCTACCGGACATGTCTGCAGGGCCAAAAAATTGTCTAGACAAGAGGAGCCGTAGAGAAAATGAGCTCTTCGGTGGGTTTAAAATGGATTTTCCATTCAGAGCGTGGAATATGAATATGGGTAAACACAAATGAATTTCTGCTCATCCTCTCAATAGCATCTGTTTTTACTTTGGAGGATTATTGAGAAGGGCATCATATGGGCCCCAACAGAACTTCCTGCTTTAGAGGAGCAGGAAGAACCTGATGAGGAAGTGGAACATCAGCTTTCAACGGGGGTTAACCATTGTTTTTTTTGACGCGGAGCACTGACACCGAGCTTTTAGATCATCAATGTTGACGCTTCAAATCAGTGAACAGCAATTTTTCTGGTTTGCTTGGGAATGTGTAGAAACATCTTGCTAATTGATCCTGCTGAGGTGGTCTTAGCATGTTCAGATTTTTGCACACTAAACAATAGAGGCCTTTCAACAAAAGACTGCGAGTCTGTACTTTTTAAGACGCATGAAAACAGCAAGACAAAGACGTCCGTTAAGAAGGCAGTCACATGTATTCAGTGCATGCTTAGAATATAGCGCAGGAATAGGCACCGCATCTTAACAACCTCATATTTGGAGTAAGGAGGGAAATCCCCTCCGTTAGCTTCGGACATTCTACTAGCAGTGAAGAAGAGCTTCTATCTGACGCTGGGTGCGGCTGTAAAATACTTTGTGTGACATGAGGTTTAGATTACAGGATTGGAAACGAAGCAAAATATATATGCTTCTTATTAAAGTGGAGTAAAGTGGAGATGTTCTGCTCACCACTATGAAATGCAAAGCAAAAAAAAAAAAAAAAAACAGCAATTGAAAATAATTGTATCTTGAGAGCGAGCTCAGCAATTGAAAAGACAGTCACGCATTTTCCAGACAAATGCATAACCTCTCATTTTTCTGTCTGGTTAACTGTAACACCAAACAAGTAGAAGTCCAAAGTTAGCACAAAGGGAAAAGTAAATAACCTGCAAACCCGGCATTTATGATTATTTTGGGAAAACTGATCTGATCTGATAATCAGTGTTTACAGTCCTAAAAAAAAGTCTTTGGATGTACGTTTAGACATGACGGGCTGGATGTGGTTAGGAACATTGTTTTTAGTTCTGTTGTTTGTGCAAAGCCACAACCTGTTATTTTCCAGACAAACGCCCTTGCTGTTGTTAATATGTTAGCAGCTCTTACTAAATAAAAATGAATTCAAAAGTTTAAATGATGAAGTAACCCGAGCTGATCTCAATGTGAAATCTTTTGGAGAACGTGCCGATCTGTTATTGTTTCCACGTGGACACTAAAAGTGGCAGTTTGCAAAAACAAAAGACACGATGACGAGCCTAAAGGGGTTGCATGACACGACCTGATTAAAAATATGTTCAATACTGTAAGTACAGAAAAGGGACTAGGGAATGTTTGGTAGCCGAACAGCTGATGTACGAAATTTATGCAGATCATACGCTGGAACACAAGTGCATAGGCAGCTGCGTCAAGGCTTGCCGGCTGTGATGTGATGGTATTTCCAGACGAGGGGGGGGAACAAAAACAAACAAAAAAAACATTGCTAGGTGAGCTTAGCGCTGGGACAGTCACATTACTTTTACACAACTTGGCTAATTGAGGAAAATGTGTCCTCCTTCGGGGCCCGCCACAACAATTGGTTTTGCATGCTGGGAATTTGCTGTGTTGGAAAAATAATGAGACCACATCGTGTATGGTGGAATAATTTCCCACTCTGTTCATCTAGCATGGGCCAAAAAAAGGAGTCTTCCCCCCCGCCCCCTTCTTTCCGGTTCTCTCTCAATTACCATAGCTGCATATTCAGAAAATGATAACTTAAATCAATTAAGGTGACAGCGTTATTTTATCCAATACACTTTTTTGCTGCAAATGAATCTGCCGCCTCCTCAAGCTAAAAACACGATTAGCGGTCAATTGAGCTTCAATGACTATATATGGATTTATTTAAAAAAAAACCCACATTGGTCAGTCTCATATTTTTTCCATATTGTACACCAGACAATGTACTCCTCATCAGATTGCACCACTCTTCTTGCTCATCAAAACAAACTCAAGAGTTCCATTGCTTAAATATGACCATGTGCTCTGCATCTGGACCAAACTATTGAGCATGTGCAAGCATTGAAGCCCACAGCAATGTCTAAGCACTTCAGATTTAATGTCACTGTCAAACTGTATCTGCTAGAAATCTTGACTGATATCAGTGTTGTCACGACTCGTCCCCCGTTGTGTTATTATGTGTAGGTTGTCATGGTTTCTGTGTACTCGCCCCTCCCTTCCTGTGTCTACTCACAATTAATGTACTAATAATCACAGTCACCTGCCGCTCGTTACCTGTCTCGTATATAAGCCCTCTCTGCGTGACACTTCCTCATTGTTGGTTTTTTGGTTGCTGTCGTTGTCAAGTCTGTTTCGGTTAGTCGGTTGGTCGGTCGGTCGGTCGGTCGAGTTCTGTCAGTTTGCTGGTTCTGTTAGTTTGTTCCCCTTATCCTCTCTTCCAACTAACTACCTTTTCCCTCAGTGAACCCTGGTCCAAGCTGCATTTGGTCGCCCTGCTCCATTCCGATCTGTGCCAAGTGTCCTTTTGAAGAGTCCAGGCTGACGCTGAGCTGTTTCTTCTTTACGTTGGAGGTGCTGTACATGTTCTGTTCTATTGAACTGTTTTGACTTTATATCATCTCTGGTTGTACATGTTCTGTTCTATTGAACTGTTTTGACTTTATATCATCTCTGACAGTACAGCAATGTAAAATGCGGGATTCCAAATGCTCCTTATCAAATAGAACCAACTCAGTCCATTTTTAAAAGTATTTTGTCATGAAACTTGACAAAGACGTTTAGCACAACAATGAAATAAATCCAGAAACTGAAAGACAACAATACTGTTACTAACATGCAGAGTTTAACTTGCCGTTAAGCCTCTTTTCCTGTCTTCTCTTTTACTCCAAAGCAGGGAAGGATTTCCTCTCTTCCTTTTCAAAGGGGCAAAACCATCTGGTTGCAGGCTGACAAACTGGGCCAATAGATAGAGATGGTGAGCGGCGTGCACTCAAGTGGGGGTTGGAACTGCAGCCTTCAAGGCCCTGGTTAAGGCAGGACCTGTAGGCAGTCATCTGACTACCCCAAAAAACCAAGAGGCACTCCTAGCCTAGATCACAGAACACAACCGCAGGGCTCAAACTGCTGGCAAGCTATGTAGCCCACAAGGAGAAATGTTGGCCTTGTGAAGGGAAGAATGTATTTAGGGGTTTGCATAGAATGTACAAACCGAAAATTGTCTTTTAGTAGATCTGAACTATGTGAACTGGATTATTTCAGAGCATACTACAGATGTCTTACAATAAACAGTTTTCTAATATTATAACAATATTTGATGTTTTCCATACTTAATTTCAGTTTGAGTTCAGATTAGGCAAATGGCATGCTGCTGTAATGAGATGCTTTAAAAATGTCAAAACAACAAATTTATTCATTTCCAAACACACACAGTAAATTGCACACTTCATAAATCCATGTTCAGCACTTGTAGGGTTGTTAAAATAAAGGCAACGCTCCATTGAAGTCATAAGATTGTTAAAAAGGTACCAGGGCATTTGAATGGCACTGTTTTATGGCGTCACATGGCCACTCACTACAAACTAAGACAATACGTACAAAACAAACACAAAGTGGTATATTGAAAAACGTAAACATGGCACAAGATGTTTAGTTTGAATAACGAAGGAATACTTACCGATAGAGCCAGTAACTTGGATTGTTGATTTGTGCGGGACAATTGGCGCTGTCAGCAGACAAATTACTCCACCATTCAAAACACAAAAGCGGTGGAAAGGGACCAGGGAAAACGTTTCCCCCCCCCTAAATTTTCCTTGAGGTCTTTGCTTTTAAAAGCGACTATAATCACAGCGCGCCAACATTGTTTCCCCCCCGCGAGTAAATAAATAGTCCAAAAAGAGCTGTTTAGGAGGGTTACCTATTTCGGGAGTTGAGTTTGTCGTGCAAGTGGAGAGGAGGTTCGGGCTGGACTTAGGACGAGTTAGGTCCAACTGCGCTCTCTCCTTGGAAAGTCTCCCCCTTGCACCGCCTCTGGTCTCTCCCACTTGTCTATCTGCTTTAAGTGCACTTTAAAAAAGGGAAAACTTTTCCTCTCCTTCGACAGAGACAAATCCCCCCTCGATCTTCACCTCCTGGAGTGGTGACTTGAGTCCGTTGGAGGGGAGGAAGAGGAGGGGTCGTGAGATCTACAGTTTAAACTCGGCGCCTCCATTTTATGCAAAAAGCTAAACAAAGTTTTTATAAGGTGCAACTATCTCAATTAAATTGACAGGACACGTGTCAAACCCAATTTGTAGCCCGTGCAAGCAAATAATGTGAATCGACGTCATATTTTCTTGCTGATATCAAAATTACAAATGAATTTAAATTTCAAAAGGGTGAGGTATTGCAAGCGTTTTTTTTGTTACCAATGCACATTTTAAATTAAATGTTATAATCAGTTTTTATTGGACTCATCAGTTTACTGTGTGTCTTGCTGGTGACTTACTACTGACTACTGTAAAATGTTGAAAATGCAGGGGCGTGCAGAGGGTGGATACAAGGGGGGCGGGGGGCATCCAACCCGTTTGACCTTAGGAAAAGATCGCAGACATTACTGGTTGTGTGATACACTGTCTGTGAGATGTCCAGGCTTGTCCCTGTCAACCACTGCCCGTCTTTTCATGGAAGAACTTTACTCATCAAATTATTGTTTGATGAAATGTGTAGGCAATTCAAGCAGTTACTTGTGCACATCTGCTTTCACAACACAATGTGTTTTAAAAACAATTAAAAAACAAACCCTACAGCAAAACCTCTGGTATGTTCTAATGTAGAAGCTCATCCTACTCTTGATGTTTTGCAACCTGTAGTTCTTCTCTGTATGAAATTATTACATCAGTAACAGGTAGGACTCACCTGTGCCTTAAGCAATAATGTACAAAACTTTTGTTGACATTGCAATACTAATGACAACCGTCAACTTTCAAAGGAAAAGCTAGTCTTTGTTTCGGGAGACACAATTCTGGCATCTAGTCCCATAAAAGCGCAAACTTTAATGACTATGTGTGCATGTCTGCACCTCAGATGTATGTAATAAAGCGGCCAGGGTTACGCTTTTGTTCTGGTCACGAGTCATCCTGGCCGTATATTTGCTAGGCACATATGTGTTTCTTTGATCGTGTCAATTAAAATGCACCTCAAACCATAAAAACCGACCCAACGTTGCACATACACACACACTCCAGGGTTATTGTGTGGACCATCAGGTTGGACTGAATTTTTTGCGAGGTGGGGGCAGAGCAGATGCTGTGACAGGAAGTTGCTAACATAGTCCAGATGTGAGGACAGGAGACCACCTCCCACACAGTTGGAATATGAGGATGACTAAATGCAGCAGAACCGCTGTCACACACAAGATCTTTGTTTTGAAGAAAGCTCACACTGAACACGACTCTCAGTGTAAATCAAATGCTGAGCATTGTCTTTATACTGTTAGTGTCTGTTTTAGTTTATCAACTCCCCTAATGCAAGGGTGGGGGAACCGACAGCCCATGGGTCTTGCACATCACCTCAGAAACATTTGCCATGCAAATCTAAAAACAAATAAAATCTTGACGCAACTAAAAGCACCAGATTTTCAAACCTACAATCATTACAACATATTTCAGAGAGTATGACCCTCAGAGGACTTAATAAAACTGAAAAGACCTGATAGGCAAATGGTTGCACACCCATGTACTAATAAATTGCAATGCACTTGACTTGTGAGGTCTGTATGAGTGTTGTCTTTGCTGCTCTTTAGTACCACCTACAGGTAATAAGATGTAAGCAACCTTACCACACATTTGACTAAAATGACATTTTGCAATAGAATTCAGCAGTCAAAACGATCACTGTGGGGAAAAAAAGTGTTTTGTACTTTAATCATATCTACAGCATGGATGGCCAGCTATAATTAGTTGCAGTACAATTATCTTGAAAAGTAACGTTTTGTCAACCTAAAAATGTAAAATACAGCACCGATTATTTTACATTGATTATTAACACGAGAATTTTACAACACAGCGATGAAAATGTTGGTAAATATGTTAGTGATATCGAAGATGACGTTTAACGGTAACAAATGCGACACCTACTGTTCAATTATGGTACTGCTATACAATGACTGGGTCAATAATATGTAGATAGAATTGTGCAATTTCTTTTATAAACACAGAACTTTATTTGAAAATACAAATAATCAGAGCCGATTTGTGCCAGGGCAATCAGAAGCAACATTTTCTTTGGGTTGTTATTTTCACTGTATTGACTCCAACTAATCTTCATCATCTTCATCAATTATTACCATCTTCCGCCGACGCTTCACTGGTGCAGAAATATCTTCCTCGTCTGAATCTGCGTCAGCATTTCTATTCATATCCATTACAGAAATGGAACTGTCATCTGTAAAGAGAGTCTGGCTTAATCATATTTTGAAAAATTCATATGCATTACAACCACTAAGCAGATGTATTTGTTTCAAAGTCAAAGTCAAAGTCAGCTTTATTGTCAATTTCTCCACATGCCAAAGACACACAAAGAAACCGAAATTTCGTTCCCCCCTATCCCACGGTGACAAGACATGGCTCACAACAGACAACAAGTAAACAAGTATAACAAAAGCGTGCTGAATAAATAATGAATAAATAACACAACAACAACAATAATAAACAACAATAAATAAATAGGAGGAGCAGAAAAAAAAAGGAGCAAGTGCGCGTACAGCAGACATTCCCGAAAGTAGCGCAACAGTCATTCTAGACAAAATTGTAAGTGACAAATAATACAATACCCTGCTCCTCCTCCTCCTCCTCCTCGTCACCATCCAACACTCTGCTTCTTTTAGTTGTCTTCTCTTTGGGCCTGATATAAGAAGTGGATTTTACATTTACAGAGGAAACAGGTATTTTTTGTGCAGGGATTTCAAATTGACTCAGTTTTTGTGACCTCACCTCTCAAACGAACTGTCTGCATCTTCAGAAGAAGCTAAATCCATATCAGGGGCTAAAATAAATGAAGTTTGGGAAATAAATGGCCATCCTATTCACTGGTTTCAGAAAAAGAATGCAACAATATGTGTGTCCTGACATACCTTCATCTTTGCTGGAGTGTAGTTTCCTCTTGCGTGCACTCAACAGGGCTCGCAAAGCATCTGCTCGTTGTGAACCCGAGACCTCTTTTTTCTCCTCCCGAGGTTCTTCAGGCAGGCCGTTGTCTTCCGTGAGGACCTCCTCAGATTCATCGTGATTTGGACTAAGAGATGCAGCTGCACTATGGAGCTGAGATGGGCTGATCTTTTCAGGGATTCTCCAAAATGTCTCCTAATGAGAAAGCATTATGGAAAAAGTCATGTGAGACATTTTCAATCAGCATTTTGATCATAAAATTGCCAGTGTAATCCTGAGCAATAAAGCCACACCTGTTCATTTGCAGGCGGACGCATCCCCAGTTTGCGCAGCAGCTTGTGGAAGGTCTTGTTCTCCATGGCGTCTTCACATGCCTCGGTGAGAGGGACAAGAGGAGTAGCCTGGGAAAAACCTGGCCAAAGGAGCAAATCTTCTTAACTGGACATTAAGACATTTTCAAATACGTGCTGCAACACAGGCTTTGTTGACATTCTTACCATCATCTTCTCTGCCCTTAGCTGCTCGGTCCAGACAACGTTGCAACCACGCAAGGGCTTCGGACATACCTGGAAGACAACAAGATCAAGAATATTCACAACCATACACAATTGTTTGCTCTGCGTCACACTGAAAGGATACTCGAAAAGCTTGTGTCACCTTCGTCATGCAGCCTCGTAACTATGGCGCCCACATCAGCTCGCCTTTCCACATTCGACGCAACGCTTTGACTCCTACTGCTGCCACTGTTCCGTCTTTCTTGCATTTCTGGCTCATCTTCTTCCTCACTCTCTTCGGACTCATCCTCATCTTGTTCTTGAGGATCATCTGGTAAATTCTGTGTGAGTTCAGCCAGGAAATCCTCTTCACTCTGTAGGAAGAATGTATTTTCTCAGTCTTCCTAGTTGTGTTCGGCCATCGAAGAACCGTTTTTAAAACTTGCCATTTGTGTGCCGGAACTTTTTGGACGAGCACTTCGACTTCTCTTCTTATAAAGTTCTCGCCTTTCTGACACCAGGCCCAGACTGAGGAGCTTGTCCACCACACGTGCACGAGAGCGCTTGGCTGTGAGCTTCTTAAAAATGTTGCCGAGAACATCTAGGGGTGAAAGACAAATTAGGGAAATTGCATTTTCTCCAAAATTAAGCTGCTTCAATCAATCCCAGTAATCACCATCAGAGTCTTTGTATTCTTCATAGAGCATCTGAAGTTCTACTTCCTGGTCTTCAGTCCAAAGAACAATCCCGGTACCTTTCCTTTGTCATAGAAAATCATTTTCAGATGATTATCGATCGAGTCCACATGATTATATCAAAACTTAATGAGTCAGCATATTCAGCCGACATACTTGGGTTTCTTCAACTCTTTAGCGCTGTCCACCAGACCCAGGCGTACCATCTGAATCACAACCTGCTTCCGTGTGCGTGTACTGTTGCTCAGTAACGGCAGCAGAGTCTCCACAATGTCTGGATCTGGCAAGAGTTAGTTAGTATTAGTTACCCAGTTAGCGCAACATGGAAAGTAAAATCACAAACACGAGTGCTAACAGTAAAACAAACAGCAAACCTTCAGAGTGCCGGTGCTCTTCATAAAGATTACGCAATTCCTCCTCTTCCTCTTCAGTCCAAGCTGGCATCTTTTCCGCTCTTATGAATGGAAGCAAAATACCACATGAGTGCATCTTTTCCAGCTTTACATTAATATAATATGCAATAAAAAAAATGCAAAAAACACCAACCCATCTTTGCTGTAGCCTTCAGTCATCTCGCGCACAGCGCCGACGTTTTTCCAGAACAGCAGCTCAATGTAGGCCTTGTTGTTGGTGGCTGCCAGCGAAAAGAAACGATTCAGCACATACTTGGCAAAGGTGACCAGCTCCTGTGGATGACAGAAAGAAGTTGAGCTCATGGGCCTCATCACTGTCTTTAGTTTATGAACCAACCTTGTAAGCAGAGGCTGCTGGGTCACACAGGATCTTATTGAAGAGATGGAAGACTGACAGCTGATATAGCAAAGCGTCCATTTTGAGATCAAATGCCACACGGTGAAGCATTCGAACAATGCAGTGGTTTGTGTGAGGTGTGTTTTTGGAGTAGGATTTCAGTAAATGCAGGTATGGCCGCACAATGTTGGGGTTGGCAAACCTGTAAAAAAAAAAAAAAATCAACTGTCAAAGTAGGATCTGATTTGAAAGGCAAAAGGTGCAAACGTTACTGCCTCACTTCTTGACAAAGTCCAGAAATTTGAACTCAGTTTCCGAAACCTGGACTGCCTCCAACTCTTCGTCCTCTTCTAGATCCGCACCATCGTCCTCATCATCCTCTTCCATTTGAGTCTCAGGAGGAGGGGCCGACCCTGAAATCAAAAGTGAATCCTGCATCCAGATGGTGCGATACTCAGATGTCATGTAAGTACGCTGCGTGCATACTTGGCAACTCTGCATGCAAGATCTGCTTGAGGAGCTCAAGTTCTTCTTCAGGGTCCACATCGCTCGAGCCAAACACGTCTCCCTCGGGCCATACTTCCCTGAATGCAGTCATTTATTTGATATCTTAAGTTTTGGAATGATTCTAGACGCTAAAGGTGCTGAGTATGAAAACTTACCTGGCAGCTCTCAGCAGCGCTAAAGATTCTGGTCCCAATTGAGCTTGCAAAGAATCCTGCACCCGCACCATAGCCTCAGTCCGTTGCTCCTCCAGAGGAGTTTCCGATGTGGCGTCGAAAGGCACGATGTGCTCAGTTAAAGATTCTGACAGCTGCAGACGAGCCAGAAAAATGACACGATGCCATTTCTGTTCTTCTTTGGTAGTGTCCCAATGCTTCATTTTATCATTTTTCTTTTCTATTACAGATAATTACACTGACCTGAAAATTTACACCCTTGAGTTGTTCCTCCACAACCTTCCAAGTATCCGCCAGAGCTTCTGGGGTCCTTTCTACATCGGGCTGTTTTTTGTTCTTTTTGGACTTTTTACGCTTCACTCGCTTTTTCTGTAAAATTAACCACATCTAGAGTTTTTCTGGCCAGCATTGAAGGAGAAACATTCATCTACATATAACTTGTACATACTTGCACAACTAAGCTCCTACGACCTTTGCAGAAGCGCTCCAACATACGTAGGAAGAGATGCGTTGACTCCACCAAGTCTTTAAGGTAGGACTGTGGCTGTTTGGTTCCGTCATACTTTCTCAGCAGAGTCAGGAATATCTCCCTGTATTCCATTAGGTAGAAAATGTTACCTACAAGGTGAGAAGGGAAAACGATTTGTCAATAATTCTAATGATTTATAAATTCAGAGGAATAACAATACAAGTGCTGACTCTTTCTGTACAATGAAAATGCTCCATTTTGATTGGCTGCCAGAACAGCATTCAATTTATTTAATATTGCATTACTTTTGATAACATTGGCACTGTGGCGGATGCTTTCGTCCTCAGATCGGTCCATTTCGTTCACAGTCATCAGCAGCTCCTGATATGCCTTCAGCGCCAGGTGCATCCTAACAAAAACAAGGTGGAATAAAATATGAACGGACATATTTTTAGCAATTTAGTAATAACCCTGCTTCCAAACACCCCTCTTGCCTGCGTGACCAGGACGTGGCCTCTTTGCGGTCAGCCAAAATCATTTCATAGTAATTGGTGATGTTGGTCTCGATAAAATGGAAAGTCCGGGTGGACATTGTTTCGGAAACTAAATCAGCTCGGAAATTGTTGCCACGGTTGAAGGCCATGAAGAAGCTAAGCGCCCACAGGTAGTAGGTCTCATCGTGCTCCTGAGATTGCTCCCGGATCAGGTTTTCCTGGAGAGGGGGGAGGCAAGACAACAGAATGTCAAGTTAAATTATCAACATGAATGGGATAAAGAAAATGAAGATTATGTATCATCAATGAATCATAAAGAGCTGCCGCTTATTCAATAAAATACTTTAGGGGACAAAATAAAGTTAATTGTCAACTTTGATGGTAAAAATATTGTGGCTGCTGACCTTGACAATGTACATGAGGCGATTGTAGCAGTTCTCTAAGAAATCCACACAAAACTCTCGCAGGAAGAGTCGAACATTTAGAGCCGATCGCCGTTTGTCCATGCATTCGCGGGCCTGTTGATTGCGCCTGGGAACGCGCCGCACAGCTTTACCCATGTCGTGAGTGTAGTTTTTGAACTATGAATTAAAGGGAGGAAACAGATAAGTGAGCTTTAAAAACATTGTTTGGTAAATCACTTTACAATACTTACTTTGTTGACATTTCTGTGATAAATCATATCATTGTCTCCGATTGCTTTGAGTCCTTTCACAACAAAAGACCCTCCGAAGCGTGAATGTCTGACGAAAAACAAAATATTTGCACAAAATAAATCTAATGCGCTTTGAAGATCCTCTCATATTACGTACCTGGTTCCTCTTTGCAGTGTGCGAGAACGTTTCTCTGCCTGTTCCCTCTGCCTCAGCCCCTCCAGCTCCGAAATGTCTCTCTGCTTCTCCTCGGCCGAGCGAGCGTGCCCTGCACTCACCAAGGTGTCCGGCGTCTGCGCCACACCAGAACAAAGCTTAAACACCACACAGTTATCAATCTCGATGCATTGCGCATTGAAAATGATTATTTGTCTTAACCTGGTCTCTGAACATGAGGGAGATGATTTCCAACACATGCATACTCCACTGCTGCTCACTCTGGGCCGACGCCAAGAACTTGACCAGGTCATCGAAACCGCTCATGTGAATGGCCCAGAGCAGCCTGTCGTGCACGCTGGCATCATCATCGACTTTCTGTATTAGGATAATATACATGAGACACAAAATAATGGGTGGAAAATTGCAGTCATGCTTTTCCTTGATGAGAAAAAATTTCAAATGTGTCGATGGAAACATTTACTGCTAATTGATTCATATTTTTATTTAAGGTTTTTAAAATGTACAGAACATCAATGTAACTTCCAAAAACTGAATCATAGCAGGACATTTTACCTCTTGATGCAACTGATTCATCCAATCAAACTACAAAAGCATATTAACCTTCTCTTCCAAAGGGTCTGCGGGTACATGAAGCACATTCCGAACCAGCAGCAGAATTCGCTCAATCAGAAGGTTGTCTTCTTCCTGCCTCTGCTCCCATTCCTGAGAGGGAAGCACATTAGCAGAATGAGAGGAAAAATCAATACTGAATACAAGCTGGCATGTTATCAAAAAACATTCACTTACCATTTGTAATAGATTGTACAATGTCTCACTTAAAATGCCAAACACCTTCTCAGTAGCAAATGCCTACAATTAAAATAAAGGAAAGACAAACATTGTCAGATAATTGTGATTTGATCAGTGCATTTGCCACTTTAATGTAATCTATTTCAGGTTATTGTCATTTTTAAGTGTCAAGTTTCACTTTTTGTCCAACACCTACAAAGTATGATGCAAAAAGCTTATTTACAATCACCCTTGAAGGATACAGACACAAATGGGAAAATATAACCTCACAAAATATATACAAGCAGTACCTCTTTGTAGGCTTGTAAATGAGAGGTCACTTGCAAAAAGTGGTGTCTAAACACGGCATCGTCAGGAACCTTCCCAAAGCAGAGCATAGCAGGTTGCGTTAGATTGACCATTAGCCTGTGATAAAAACATATGATAATTTGAGTTATCATGCTGCTCAACAAGTTTTGACTATCACAAAAGCAATATATTTAATGCATTACAAGTTTCATCCTGGGGTGTTTACCGTATGCAGGAATCAAACAAGGCCTTGTCATGCCCATGTTGAATGATAATAGGCAGAAGGTCATGTTCTACGATGTGGCCTTCACCCAGCTGCTGCCTGACATCACGGGTGTCATCTTCATAACGCAAGTACCTGATCAAGTCTTTCACACTCTCTGGGACAGAGTAAACATGTTCACAGTTGTTACACATAGTGATGAAGCACAAGAATGTATTATAAAATCCAATCCATTCACCTAAGCAATCAGCTTCTTTGTGATACGTGTCCCCCTCCAGGTACCCAAGAGCACTGCATGTTGCCAGAATCTCACAATTCATCCTGAATAACGCCTTCTGCAAGAACACATAAAGAAAGAGAATAATGGTCAAAACGTTCTACTGAGTGAAAATAAAATGAACTTTGTTTCTTGATGATAGGCAAATTTTTATAATTAGAAATCATAGTCATATGCACCAACAGTGTTATTGACATTCACCACATCATTAGGAACACACGCTGAAATAAAACTATCAGGTATTCTGTACCATATTTAAAAAATATCGGACAGTTTTAGTCAAAGGTGAGAGGGAACTTTTACAGCCCTTAATCCTGATTTCATTTTAGGTTTTTAGATCTTTTACAATATCGAGCTTGGGAACCTAATGTGACAAGGGACTGTGTTTACATCATCCATGTCGTAGCATAAAACAAGTTTTCTACTCACGTAGTAGTAGTCGTTTAATTCGTTCCCTGGTGGTGTCAACTACGAAGCTTCACAATGTAAGAAATATTATCAAGAAAAGTGTGTCATGCTAAACTAGTTACCTAGTTACTACTAGTAAATGTAGGAGCAAGAGCTGCCATCAGCTTTGCAAATTTGGCGCCAAGAAGCGAACAAAACCGGATGTTGAATGTTGTCATTGTGTGGTGTTCTTCTTGGGATTTTCAAAGTGAGTGGAAAGCATTAGTTACGCATTACTGCCATCTAGCGTCTGGCTTACTCAACTCCCATTTTAAACAAAACTGTACAGTACTACACAGCACAGTATATTACTTTGACAGTAAAATCTCACAGTTTTTAATTAAAAATGTCAAAATGAAATAAAATTCACATGAAGCAATCGACAGAAACGTAAGACTTTCTCAAGGTTAATTTATTTGCAATTATGTGCCGCTTCATTGTGTTAAATCACACAGCCATTCAAAGCTCGGACATTACAATTTTTTTCATCACTTTTTCCCCCATGTTTCACATTTTTCTTCTTTTTTTCGATATAGTCAATAGATGTGGACAGCAAAGCCCTCCTGGACGGAGATTTTTCTATTTACTGAAGACGGTATGTAAAGCAATAATGCAAATTGAGGCTATTCTATTTTCCACTGCTGTTAAACACATAGCAAGCTACAAATGTGGCCATCAAAGGATGCCATGAGATTGCACTGCAAATGAAGGCCTCATCTGGTATGCTGTTCGAGTTACAGTTCTGCTTTGTCACACAGATGACATAGCTGGGTGGCTGCAATAGCACCAAGTGACACACCAGTCAAAATGTATTTATTTCACTTTGCACCTACATTTTATTACTCTTTGCTAGACAATGAAACACTAAGGAGTTTTACTCTTTTTTTTTATTCTTATGCTTTTTAGCTCTTGTAATGGCACAGGCCTTCACATTATCAAGTCAGGTTCTTCTCAGTTGTCCTTGTCATCTTTATCACTGTGGCCCGAATCTCTCTCAGTCTTGGATTCCTTCACCACCTGATGAGAAAATTATGGTAATACCGTTCAGGTTTTGACAGGTTAGAGCACTGCAAATAAAAGGTTCTTTTGAATACAATATTATTATCTATACCTGTCCGTCTCTAGTCTCAACTGTCTTTATCACGACAGTCTTCTTGGTGCCACTCTCTGGTCTGGGTTCAAAATCTGAAATACAATTTACTGCAGTTAATATCTCTCCATCCATTTTGTGAATTGTTCTAATTCTCACAAGGGTTGCAGACTTTTTCAGAGTTATATGAAATGCTACAAGCAGAGTATCGCTAACCCTGCTAACCGTGTTTGCTTTGGTCCATAAATTAGTTTAACCCCTGTGACCTTCATTTACAGTGGTAAAAACAGCAACATCTTGCAGTTGAGAACTTAATTGTCTGCTTTCTGAACAAAAAAAACAAAACTCACCACGTTCACCAAAGTGATTTGTCATGCCTATATTGAGGAGAGGCATGGTGATCCTGAAGAAGAAATGCAACCAAAGTTTCAGGCCACTCATTTGCTGTTAAATATCATTCAAACTAAAACAAGCCCAAGTTCACCTGCTCTCCTCCCCTTCCAGCAGTTTACGATAAGTCGCAATTTCAATGTCCAGAGCCATCTTGACATTGAGGAGGTCCTGGTACTCCCGGAGGTGACGAGCCATCTCGTCCTTCAGGTGACGGATCTCGTCCTCCAGTCTGCCGACGTTGTCTTGGTAGCTAGCGATTTCATTACCAAACTGATCCTCCATGTCACGCATCTGCCTCAGAAGTGCTTCATTCTGGAATCATGCGGTGTGATAGTTATATGGGGCAGTCATCTGAGGTCAAGATAGAATGTTCTCCTCACCGTGTTCTTCAATGCATCAATCTCACAGTTCAGGGACTGGATCTGCCTTCGGGACTCTGAGGCCTCCTGCTTGGCCTGCTTCAGAGCGTCACCATTGCGCTTGGCAGATTCAGTCAAATCTGCAAACTACACACATGATGATAACAATACAATCATTAAAGTGCATATTTGAGTGTGTGCTTTGTGTCTATGTGTGTTGTTGCCGACCTTGGACTTGTACCAATCCTCAGATTCTTGCATGTTCTTTGTCGCAATGGTTTCATACTGGGCCCTGATGTCCCTCAGAGCACCAGTGAGATCAGGTCGGGTGGCGTGGTCCACTGTCTCCATCCTCAATTGTTGGGTCTGCACGGTCACTTGAACGTCCTGGATTTCCTAAAATAACAAGAAAAAGGAAATTGTTAAGCCATGTCACGACGAGCACTCACATTTTTAGTAACTGATTATCAAAATGAAATCAAATGTTCAAAGCTCATTTAAATAATCAAGGACAGAGGAGTTAAAAAAAAAAAAAGAAGTCATATGTATGATTTGCACGTACTTCATCGTGCATCTTCTTGAGGAATTCAATTTCATCCATTAGGGACTCGATCTTCCTCTCCAGCTCCAGACGGGACAAGGTGGCATCGTCCACATCCTATTTTTTTTTTTAAATTAAAATAGTCATTGTGTGCGTCCATATTATGCATGATATTCTATAAAGGCAAACATTCTGCAGTACAAAAGAATTTATTTATTTATTTTTTTAAAATAATGATATATATATATTAAATGTATTCATCTCACAACAGGTGATGCTACATATTCAGGTATTCAGATGTTAGCAGAAGTGTCAGAAAAGTTCCAGGACTGAAGTCATGAAAAATATCTGTCTATCGATCTCTTTGTGTCTTTCAACGTAGTAAGCTGTGTTTACCTTGCGGAAGGCTGAAAGGTTATTTTCAGCATCTGCCCTCTTCTGAGCCTCTTCATCCAGCCTAGAAGAAACACACAAATGCACACACACACACACACACACATGCACATTCTTTAGACACGCTACTAATCTTTTTACACAAAGGGTATTCGCTAGTGGAAAAAGGCACTCTGGATCAATTTGTTGATTCACTGTCCCGTAAAAGGTTTTTGGAAGTATGCCTCGTGGGAACACCAGCTGGTGCTTTTCCACTAATGCAGTTCAATAAGGTCACCATGTCTCTTTATAAGGTTAACTATGCTCCCCCATCTTTTATTTCTCTGAAGAAATTTACAAAATGGCCCGTGAGCATGTCGAAATGACAACCATGTGGATTGTAATGTAAAGTTGTCATCAATATTTACAATCCTAAATGTTGTGATGAGTCACTTCTTGGTACTGTACATCACGTAAATTGAAAAAAAAAGTTTGCTCAGCTCTGGATTTTCTCTCCATTTGATTGATTATGGTCGCTTCATCCCTCTTGTCTAAAATCATGCCGAGGCTGAACATTAAGTAGATTAGCTGAAAAGTGTCACATGGTTCCCTCATCTTTAATTCATGTTGGGTTACAGGGGCCCTTTTCTTCTAATGGGGTCTCCGGCACCATTTAATCAGCGCGAAGTGACGGTGAAAACTCAACTAATGGAGTCACTGAGTCACATTGATTTTTTTTTTTTTCCCTGCATCATCCATTTCCTCTACTGACCCCACCCTTTGTCTGGTCACTATCTTCTCAGCTATGCAAGCACGATGCATGTCATTGAAAATTCACATACATGGTGTGGTGTGTTGATATTGGTTGAGGAAGTCAAACTTGGGGTACTTTAGTGTTTAAATTATTAATACAGCTCCAAAAATACTTGAGCACCAACTACATCTTGTTCCTTTGCGTTTCATGACCTGTAGCATGACGCAGCAGTCTGTTGATGGACCACGCCCTATTTATCTATTGAGTCAGCTATCTACCAAAATTCTGGGTGTCCTAAGTCGGTACCAACCTCTGCTTTAGGAGGCCCAGGTCCTCAGCCAGGTTGTCCCTCTCCAGTTGGTACTGGTCCCTCTCCTTGCCGATGGCGTCCATCTGGCGCCGCATCTCCCTCAGCTCGTCTTGGAAGATCTCGGTGGCCCGGTTGGGTTGGCCTTGCTGGTGCTGACCTTTGTATTGGGTCAGCTCCTGCTGCAGTGCACCATTCTGCTGCTCCAGGTAGCGCACCTTCTCGATGAAGCTGGCGAAGCGGTCGTTGAGCTCCTGAAGCTCGGCCTTCTCGTTGCTGCGGGTGGTGAGGAACTCCTGGTTGATGGCTTCGGCCATGGTAAAATCCACCTTGTCATAGGTGAGGCGTTGGGGCTGGACACTGGGTCGGGAACGCTGTTGGTGGTAGGTGGTGGAGCGGGAGGACACCATGGGTGACACGGAGCGCATGTAGCGTCCCCCGCCGACGGAAGGACGAGAGGCCATGCTGGAGTAAGAAGACATGGAGATAGGGTGTGGGCTCCCGAAGGTGCGCCTATAAGAAGTGGAAGATTGCATGGAAGAATGACTCATGCTTGGTGTCTTGGTCTGATCGCTTACGAGAACGAAAGTAGTGAGGCTCGGAGACTGTCCTCAAACCAGCCCTGGAGGTTTATATACTCGCACAGCGGCTCGTAATTCCTCACCCCCTCCCATCCTTTTTCCATCACTCCCCGGCATGTCGGCCCAGGCCACTCCCTTCCGCACAGAGAGAGAGTCTGCCGCTGTGTCCTTCCAGCACCACTTTGTCTGGACAGCTCCACCCTTTTTAACAAGAGGACATCACATTACTGCTTCAATTTCTCAAGATGTCTCCTCACGACCATCCTTTCCTGTCTCAGGCGGGTGGGCACAGCCCATTTTAATTCCTTCATCCATATTCCACACATGCTTTCAGCTTGTAATGCATTTTACATTTTTCAAAATTTCATGCTGATGTCTTAATGAGACAATCTGAGTTCAGTCCTGTTTCTTTCATTTTTTACATCCACTTATCTCCCTCGCTCTCTCTCTTTTTCCACTGCCTCTCCTTTTACAGTAATTCAATACTTAATTGACGTCTTGGGCGTCTGTGGCAGCGCCATGACTCTGCAGTTATTCAATAGCTTTTATGCTTTACATCCAGTAAGCCGCACCAGTCAAATACATCAGAAGGAATGAACACGGATCACTTAGGAATATAATATCACTGTTTGGAGATAAATGCGTGCCGATTAGAACAGATAAAGTTGAATTCACACCACGTTTTGTGATTCTTATCACAAATGAATGTGAAGAGCATTTTCATTTGGGATGTACTGAAGACTACTTTTAAAGTGAGACTCCACAAGCGCATGTGTTCCGGATATTATCGATCATTTCGACTTTTTGCTGGGGTTAATGGGTTGATCTGAGTTGTGGCTTTACCGTCCTCTGAAGTGAGGGCTGTGTGCTCTATAGACATTTTAATTGGGCTATCATTCCATTATAAAGTTGACATCATTCTGAGCATGCTCAGTGGTAACTGGGTGTGGCACGATATTGATCAGCTCTGGTGCAAACTCTCATATCGTACACAGTATTTTCATTTTAAAGAGATTTAATAGAGAATTTACTTATCACTGTTTCTGAGTAAATATAAGTGTTGGGTTTCCTCTGGAGCATTTGGACAAAAATAACTATCCTATTCCATTTCTGTTCTTGTAACAAATGTAACTGACCTTTTCATTAGCATTTTTTTTTTCCTTTATCCGATCCTGCAAGCCTTCTACCACAGAGGTCTGGCATTGTGTGTTGGAAATGGCCTGTGTCTATATTTGTCTTATGAAATCTAATCAACCAGCATTGTGGTGTAGCATTTCCTTCCCCCTATGTCCTGTACTCTTGATCTGCTCATGGCGATTGACTTTCTCTTCTTATGTCCTTCTTCTTCATCCTCTTAAAACATCAATTTCCAACATGCACACGTGTGGTATCACACTTTGGTGTGTCAGGAGCTAACATTCATTCAAAAGCATCACACTTAATTATTTTTTTGGGGGGGGTCTCAGCTGTACTAGTAACACAACCCCTTGCCAGATGTTACCATTAGGGATTGAGCCTTCTGTTTCTCAGAGAAACCCCAGAGGAACCATAAATCCAATCATCGACAGGATCGAGCTACAATCTCTATTTCCATTTGTGTATGTGCGTGTGTGTGTGTGTGTCAGGTTTCATATCTTAATGGGTATCGAGATATCATCAACTCGGGGACATAAAAAGGGTTCTGGCTCAGTGGGTAAAATAACATAAAGAAACATGTATGGATCTTATATGGTAAATGCACAGAGCTTTAAATTTGATAACTGCTTTGAGATAAAACATAATTTGTCAATCTGGCCTTGGTAGACATGGCGGACAAATCATGGTGCTGGACCTCTCTGACATTGATTGAATCATCTTGGTATGATGCGTATAACTTAAAATTGACCAACCTGATGTTGTAGTCTGGGCTGTGGAAAATGATACCAGGGTGGTCCCTTGGTCTGGGGCTTCTGTAGTTCAAAATGGAAACCAAGAGGTCATCAGTTGATCAATAGCTGCTGTGTTTAGCAATCAGAGTGATGCTGTGCTGGAAGACATAGAACATTTGGGGGGTGGGGCGGTTGTAAGGTACGGCAACGAGGGAGGTCATTGTGTAGCTTGGACAAGGTGCCTCCTGATGCTTCCCAATTATCTTCAAATTAGACATGAGGACAAAGTGCAAGCTCCTTTATTAGCAAACTGACTCATGCAATTTGCTCTCAATGTCATTTATTAACCATATTTGTTACATTCATTTGGCCTCCTTAATGAAATGTTTTTCCTACACTGACGTCAGCATTTCTTCCAGGGTCACAATAAGTCATGTTAGTAACATGCTGCCTGACACATGCATCCCAAGGTATGCTAATGGTTGCACATATTTTATCGAGTTCTTTTCTGGAGTAAGGAGTGGTCTTCAACCACAGGACTGAGGACCGGAACTGGTCCATGGGACAATTGGTGTTTGGATGCACAAAGACTTAATAAGAAATATTTTGTTGATCATCAGAGTCAATAATGAGTAAATATAATAATAATAATAATAATAATAATAATACATTTTATTTGACACTAAAGGTCACCTTACATGGAGAAAAATCAAATATTTACGAAAGACTCAATAGACAAAGAAACAAACATGTTAATGTGATAAAGTTCCATTTTATTCGCATTACAACACCAGTGCTCCGTGATATGTAAGAACTGATTACATGTGGACAATTTAGTAAATCTTGATTTTTTTCAATTTAGGCGATATATACAATAAGGCCAAAAATCAGTGTTTATAAATATTGTAAGCCAAAATAAATATCACAGACACCAAAATTGCAGAGGTTTTTTTCCCATCTTCATAATGGGGTTGGCTTTCTTGTTTATTTCAAGATGATCACAGAGTATATAGGTAAATATGGTAATCAGACATTTTGTGCATTACACAATCCTCCCCTGAAGCAGTGGGCGGCTTTCTCCGGGCGACTGTCGCATCAGCAAGTTCCACAGCAGCAAAGGCGCTGACGTTACTGCAGAGCGGCCGCCATTGTTGTCTTCGCTCAGGGGCTGGTACTGCTTAAAGCGCCTGCTTGAAGTCATTTAAAGATGAGAGGGAATGAGATTTCACTTTATGGATGACAATGCTGCTTTAAAGTCCCGCATAGATCCCCTCTGTTGTTTTTTTAATGAAAAGTCAAACTTTTTACTTGATTACACCTACAACAAATTGCCTGTCGATTTTAAAGCAAATGTGAAGAAGTGATTGAGTGGAAATTGAGCTGCGTGAACCACTGCTCTCCCAATGGTGTTGTTTATGATCCGATGAAATAAATACCTACTTATCTTGTTTAAGGTTGGCAGAAGGCCCGCAGTTACTTGGCATTATTGTGCAGCTGCAATAAGGTTCACAATGTGAACCACTATATGAGCCCATACAGTATATGATCAAAGTTAATATATTTTTAGGATTTTTTTTTTTTTGGTCTGCTTATATATATTTGAATTTATTTGAATGCCCCAAAATGTGGTAGCTCACCTATACATCAACCCGACACAGCACACCACGCAGGCAAGAACCATCACACCCAAGATTATGGCGGCAGTTCCAGCTGGAGAACCACCAGAGGCTATGATGGGAAGCAAATTACACAAATGAGTAAACAATTCAATCAGTGAGTGAATTTAATGTGTGTTTCATTCCCGTACCTACTGCCACGTTGACACGGGCACTCGCCATGGCAAGACTGACATCGTTGGTCAAGGAGACATTGAGACAGAAAACGCCTGAGTCATTGAAGAACTGGCGAAGGACCATTTGGCAGTCAGGAGAGGGCGTGGCTGCACCGCAGACTGTCTCCATTGGTGTGATACAGTCAGCATCGGAAATGACTGTGCAGACCTCACTTGGTAAACTAGGGCAAAGATCAGAAAATATCAACAAGAAGCATTTTGAGATGCATATATTCCAGAATTTTCAGCACATTTGTCTCAAAATGTGACATCGGTGATTCAGCTGTAGCATGTTTTGAATGCAAAATAATCCCTCACCTTCCTTGACAGCTAATTGTGACATCCACAGCATTCTGAGCCAGTTCAGTGACCAGTGACACAACATTGGACATCTGTACAATCTCGACACTTTCAATTCCCTCTGCATGAACAAAAAGAAGAGAGCATTATAAGCCGATATTGTTTCTATTGAGCTTAGAATTCTTGGTTTATGACTTACGGACGACATCAACAGAAGTGATAAGGGAGCCGTAACGGTAGACCATGCAGTCGGCGGAAACTTCTGGTGCTTGTCTTTTGACCACAACAAGGGCAACTTGTGCTGGATCTACTTCGACTTCAGTTTGGACTTCTCCTTCGGTTAGAACCTCTTCATCGGCCGCTGAAATCAAAGTTGCGCAGTGGAGAATTTGCATTGTTTGTAGTCTGAGTGTTGGTGCCCCACTCAAATATCTCAAAAAACAAAAAAAAGTTTTTTAACACACCTTCTGGAGCCGCCGTGGCAACAGCAACATCGTTGTCAGTCTCAGTAATTTCTGCCTCAGCATCAGCTGCCTCTGCTTCTTCTACAGCGGTGCTCTCAGTGGCTGCGGGGACGACGACATTAGCTTCTGTTTCAGCCTGAACCACCTCTGCAGTGTCTTCAGCAGCAGCAGCCACCACAGCGTCGTCTTCCGCCGCTACGGTAACTTCAGGGAGGACCGGGGCGACTGTCGCCACAGCGTCAACCACGGCCACCTCCTCCGCAGCTTCATCCTCCGCAGCTTCATCCACAACAGCAGTTTCATCCACAACGGCAGTTTCAACCTCTGTTGTGTCTTCAGCTGCAGCTACATCTTCTGCAGCAGCGTCAACTTCTGCGGCGGGAGCGGCAGTGGCGGCTGGGTCTTGTTCTGCCGGAGCAACGGCCGCTGTGTCGATCGGTGCGGGTGCTGCTGAGACAGTCTCAATTTCCTCGGCTCCTTCGTCAATTGCGGCCTCTGCATCGGCGGCTTCGGCCGGCTGCACGGAGGCCTCGACTGGAGTGGCGTCAGGGACTGGCTCATCAACCGCTGCTGCTGGGTCAGTGTCAGGGGCGGGGACATCTGCCGCTGCTGGGTCAGCTGCTGGGTCGGCTGCTGGGTCAGCTGCTGGGTCAACTGCTGGGTCGGCTGCTGGAGTCACGACTGGAGCTGTGTCATATGACATAGAAAGAGCCTTCACTACGATGCAGTGCAAACTAAAAACACAACAATATTGTTAAAAAAAAAAAAAAATAAAAAAAAATATATATATATATATATCAAAATATATATATATTTTTTATATATATATATATATAGCACGCCCATTATTTTTTATTGCCTAGACATAAATTTTAATGTGCCGACAGTGTAATTGAGGGTGCCGTAAAACCCATCATATTGCTCATGTACCATATGACCAACCTTCGTGACATTTCCATATTTAAAATCTTACCAGCAGTTGGGGTTAAACAACCATTGGGGATGCTCGCCATCAAGACCACTTGTGGTTTGAAGGTCCCCACTGACATGTATGTGTGCGTGACACTGCGCTCCCTGGAGATCAGAGTTCCGGTGCTGTCGCCGAAATCCCAACTGAAGCTGATATCGGCGCTGCTCAAGTATTGGCTGGGATCGTGAAGGTCGACGTTGAAAGCAATGGCTCGGTTCTGGATGAAGTTGGAGTCATCTTGGTTTATGTCATTGATTTGAGCCAGAGATACCGTGAAGGGAACTTGATCTGATGATACAGAGATATAATACAAATGTCATTATGATATTTAAGATAATATAAAATGTTCCGCATGATTTGATGGGTCACCAGTGATGGTGAAGAGCGTGGAGGCGTAGCCCAGGGGGATGAACTTGTTTTTTCCACGGCAGTGATAGATGATGACTTCCATGCTGTAGGAGCCCAGGGAGGCATCATCTGTTGAGATGGTGAGCGAAGAGGAGGGTCCATCTGCCACCTGCCAGTACTTTCCTGAAACACGTGTGATCATTATGAGGAACTATTGCCTAGAACATACTCTTCAGAAAGTATCTACACAGACTCCTTAACCAAATGTAATCAGTTGACTACCCAAATATCTCTTGTATAGTTAGATATTTTTGTAGCAATAGTCTTACCCCATGTCTTCCAAACATAGACGTAACGGGGTGGCTGCCTGTCCCGGATCCTGGTGAAAGGTGTGCCGTCAGGGAAAACACCAGTCAACTCATTGCTTTGGTCTGGATATACCGCCTGGCCGGCCTGATATTGTTGACCTGCAAATATGTTTCTCTCGGTTACCACATTTGGCTGTACAGGAGGGGCAGAAGAAACAGGTTGACTTCAGGATCTTACGACGAATGGACTTACCATCAACGGTACAGTTACGCTCCCACACCACCTGCCCATCGGCGAGCACTGTTTGGTTTTCAGGGAAAACCAGATTAATATTAAAGGTTGATTTAGCTCCAAGCAGCGTGGGTGCGTCGTTCTTCAGATCAAATGCGACTGGGCCACCTGAAGAAGATGTAGACAAAAAAAAAAATCACTTTATATCCTTTATGATCTCAAACTGGTGGTCTTCTCAGAAGCAAATGATCATCCTCACCAGACCAACAATTTCTGAATCTTGGGTCTCCGTCCTTCCACACGGGGTACATGCGGGAGTTCCATGAGCGGTAACGGGTGAACTGACTTCGAGGCCCTGGAAGGAAGAACGTTGACTTCAATTAACATTTTAAAATACCGCAAAATAATCGTTGATACTATTGAAATTCAAAGCATTGAATATAAAACTGTGTCAATTTCACTACATAACGGCATATTTTCAAAGTAGATATTAGACCGATGTATTCAACCTAATTGATTATTTGAACCCATACACCTGCAAAGAGAAGCCAAAGAGAAAAATAGTTTTGAGGTCAATGATTTTTGAGTTGAGGAGAGCGGTGGGGGGTTGAGGCTGTGCGAATCATACGACCTGCAATCCCCCTCAAGCCTTTTCATGTGACCATCAGCTGAGCTGCAACATTTGTAAGCTTCCCTGCAGGAATGAGATCCCACACCCTTCCTTCTCTGTGTGTGAGTGTACGTGTGCATGTGCATGAATGTGTGTGTGTGTTTTTGGTTTACACTTTGAAAAAATGTGGTTGATGGACATCCAGATAATCAGTGTACTAATATTATTTTTACACAGTGAATGGAAACATAACCGTGAATACAGTTTTACTAGTTCAGTTTATTGCATTTATATACGTACACGTATTTAAAAACAAGACTAGCATTAAATATCAATATTATTAAGTTATTTATTCCAATTATCCCAAGTAAAAATTATGGTTAAATTGTGTGCCTAATTCAGCACTTCATTATTTAAATACGGTACCCCTTTTCTATTTTTACCCCATTTTAATGACTATTTTCTTTCACCTGAAAAAAAAAAAAATTAAATCATTGCGCCAGTGTGACACAAGGCATGAAATGTTCCCCTTAATAAGTTGTCCTAACACATGTAATAAACGGGCATGCTTGTAATCAATGAGAAGTCTTAAAGTGCGTCATATTAGTCATGGTCATTCACAACACTTGCTTGTTTATTTTTTTTCAGAACTACATCAACCTAATAGGACCAGTGGCCTCGAGGATGAAATGTGCTTTATAAATAAAATTGCCTTGACTAATGACATCATTAGTTTACCAAAGCAAAAACTATAAAAGTAGAAAATTGACCAAATTAATGATCTGACTTACTCTGTGCAGTGGTAGATGTCAAGGCCAGAGCCATCAGCAGCAGTAGCACCAGAGTCTTCATCCTGTCCTCGGTTGTGTGTTTCGTCCCAGAACCCCGGACCTCAGCAACTGCTCCTGACGCAAACACAATGTTCACAGAGACTTTGGAGGAGTCCTCTCACTCTCTTTAAGGAGCTCCTGGACCGGAATTATCATAGACATTCTTACATCACTGCTGGTCTGTACCCAGGCGCCGCCCCTCTTTTGTAAAACTTTTGCCCTGACACTAATTCAGTCATATATTCATTTGGGCGTTTTTTCGAATGACTACTAATAATATTTATTATATTATTATTAATAATAATAATTTCAGGTAATCCTCAGTTTACCATGTTACTATAATTTTCACAGATATGTACTTTGCTGTTACGTATCAACTTGGGTTTGGTCAGAACAGGTAGATCTGGCACATTTCAAGTGCAGAATTTATTTTCTTTACCCACCTATCGTTAATAAATATTAAAATAAATAAATAAATAACTGATCCTGAAAAATCATTTTGTGCACATTACACATGAAGATCTTATGCCTGTGTGTGACGTATGACTTTTCAGTTATGGGGTGCATGGGTGTCACAAGACAAAAGGGCAAATGGCAAATCAATAGAGTCCATTTATTGCCAACCTCTCACAACCGTGGTTGTCCTCCTCAGGCAACTCTTACATTCCGTCACCAGGAGCGCACGCACACTCGTGCTCTATTTAGTAGGATTTTTTTCATCTTTTGGATGTAGTTTCATTCATAAGACAAGTATTCATTAATGCTGGACAATAGTGGAGTTAAGTCAAGTTTATTTATACAGACCTTAATTACAGACAAGTCGTGGCAATTATTCTCAACATCCCCTGATCTAAAAAGTAAACCATCATTGTTCTGAAAAATAAAAGAACACTCTTTGATATTTCAATCAACGTGTCCTCCATTAAAGAAGAAGCTCTTTACATATTACAGCAATGTCCTTCACGAAGTGAGAGTAGAATCATCGTATTTTCAATTTCACGTTTCTATTTCATGATGATAATTCCTGATTGGTGGTTCCTCACAGCTACTTGCTCCCAAGAGTCTCATGCCAGCCAGACTGTGAGGCTGCACTACATGTGACCTCTCATGTGCTAAACAAGCAGTTAGGCCAAATTCTTCCCACAGAGCACCTGACTGCAGATACCACTAACATTCACTCCTCCGGACTTAAAATAATTGATATTAAATATGAATTAATGATACTAATATGGCATTGTACTTTAATCAGCAAACATCACCTAAAATATGTACCTCTAAGAATCCACAGTAAGGATCATCATAAAAGTACAGTAACATAGTGGGCCTGAATTTGAATAAAAAAAAAAAAAGAAATTGTTTAATTCCTAAAAAGTATATTATTTTAGGCCATTGTAATATGTTGCTGTCTTTGTGTGTCAGGCAGCAATGAGAATAAACCTTGCGAATAAAAATTTTATGAGGACAAATAATAGATCAAGTTGGTGTTCATTCATTCGTTCACTCACTCACTCACTCACTCACTCACTCACTCACTCACTCACTCACTCACTCACTCACTCACTCACTTTTAATGAATGAATGAATGATGAATAAATTATTTAATTAATTCGTTCATTCATTCATTCATTCTGCTGGTAGCGCTCACTATGGAATGCGTTCAGTGTGTACTAAACCGACCAGAGGGACGGCACAGATTACGTAAAACGTCACTACGTCACGTGACTTGTGTGACTGGTAGACGTTTCATTTACTTACGCACCAGTAGCCGGCCAGTGTTTTGTTCGTTTATCGCGACCAAAATCAGTTATCTAAACTCAAAAGCCAAATAATGGAAATTAGACTAACCTGTTAGAAATGCACTTAAATTATTTACAAATTCATTATCATAGTTTACACAAAGAGCGTCGACGAAGATGCGGTAACAATTTCCAGAAACACCGCCCCCTCTACAATCGGTACATTGGAGAAAATAAAACGCGCGCTCAGTGTGGCAACGCGGGAAACGTAGCCGTGTTGGTTCTGAAATGTTTTGCATTTGGACGGCAAACATTGCCACACGGGGTATTTCCGTTTAGTTTACACCGTATGGTCGAATAAACTCGTTAACCAAGTTTCTTTGTCACCGGGTGACTATTTTAACGATCGGTGGAACTCTTTACTCCGGTGGCCGTGCGTATGTGAGCGCAACACGCGGGCGAGTTTTGAATTAGTAGTAGCAGTTGGTTGGATGAATGTCCGCGCGCTGGACACAAAAGACGCGACTGAGCTTTTAGCTGTCTTAAGCCGTGACATTCCCGTCGAACACCAGCCGAGCCTCGGCAGATGGATTCCTTTCAGAAGGTCGAAAAGATAGGAGAGGGAACTTATGGAGTGGTGTACAAAGCCAAGAACAAGAACACGGGGGAAACGGTCGCGCTCAAGAAGATCAGGCTGGACACGTAAGTCAGCTGGGAAGGTCGTGTGGTCATCAGCCCGCTTTGTGTTGCTCAACGAACCCTGCTTTGTGTTCATGATATGGGGCCAAAGTCTCCATGCGGTGCTGGAGTGTGCAACCACTGGGAGAAATACTTAGAAGCATTTTATTGTCAATGTAACACTAAACTCAAGAGTATCCTTTTTGTATATGCAGCGTTGGATAAAAGTCAAAATACAATTTTTGGATTATACTGAAACAAAAGACTAGTAAGATGACGTCTAAAGAAAGGCTGGACTTTGGAGCCAGTGGTGCTTGTTGTTCTTGTCACAAACTGGTCGTTCTCAATCTTTCAAAAGTACCACTAAAAGGAAAAAAAACAATGGACCCTTAAAAGACCATCATAAGGATCCACTTTAAAATACAGTAGCGTAGTGGGTCTAAGTGTGCATAAAATTATACAATAATAAATCACTGTAAGATTATGCGTAGTTTGGACATGTGCCTTAATTGCATTAAAAAGTTAAATATAACTTGACTGTACTTAGGCAGTGATTTTTTTTGCAAGTACCACTAGAGTGAGCCTGAGTACCGCACTTTGAGAATTGGAAACACTGCACCCTTTCAAACTTTTTTGGACCACCGCACATATTTTACATGAGCAATAATGTCACAGAAATTTTAAACACTACACTGAAATCATGAGCTTAACTCAGTTTAGAATTTATTCAGCGTGCCATGACTATGCTGTTGTATGAACAGCTGCAGGTGGATATACAGGTTAATTATTCACCTTCTGCCATCTGGTGGAAAATCGAAAAAAAAATCGATCAATCAGCAATATATTCATTTTTCTCCCCAGGGAAACTGAGGGTGTTCCAAGCACTGCCATTCGGGAAATTTCCCTCCTCAAAGAGCTCAGTCACCCAAATATTGTCAAGTAAGCACCAACCGTCGCATGCACTGTTGTTGTCTAATTTACAAAGTTTTAAAATCTTCCGATGCTTTTAAGATTGCATGATGTCATCCACACGGAGAACAAGCTCTACCTTGTGTTTGAGTTCCTAAACCAGGATCTAAAGAAGTTCATGGATTCTTCCACAGTCACTGGCATCCCGCTCGCTTTGATTAAGGTAAACATTGTGTTTCCATCGACCTCTTTAGTCAATTTATTTACTGTCCTGGTTATGAATAAAAGACATTAACGTAAATTTCCTTTATGTCTGTAGAGTTATCTTTTCCAGCTGCTGCAAGGTTTGGCCTTCTGCCATTCCCACAGGGTCCTCCATCGCGACCTTAAGCCTCAGAACCTGCTCATCAACGCTCAGGGTGAGATCAAGCTGGCTGACTTCGGTCTGGCGAGAGCGTTCGGCGTGCCCGTGCGCACGTACACACACGAGGTAAATGACGAAGTACGACTTTTTTCGTCATGTTTTTGTATACCAAAGATTTCTGTCTTTTTGCCCAGGTGGTAACACTGTGGTACAGAGCACCGGAGATTCTGCTGGGCTGCAAGTTTTACTCCACGGCTGTCGATATCTGGAGTCTGGGCTGCATTTTTGCTGAGATGGTACTAATCTCCATTTGGGAATTAATGGTTAAGGTTTTTGCTTTGGGCCACTGCATCTCTTCATTGTGAGTCAGCAAATCCCACAATTTTTACTCGGACTTTTGCATTCATAACCTGGATTATGTGGAAATATCCTATTTTTCCATTTTGAGCAGGTTTTCCTAGTGCTGTCATTTTTGGCTTTGAAAATAATGCTAATCTTCTCAATGCAGTTGAGGATTTTCCAAGATGACCTTGGCTTTGTTTTTCTCGAGTCATTAAAGTAAGCCTGCTGTCTCAATCCCCATGTGCTGCTCTCTGCGGCATGGCACAGAACTTAAGTGGATGGTTTCCACTCCTCCAGTCTTTCTCGAGTGTACCGACTGCCACGCTTTGTGACACTCCGCGAAATCTTTCTTAGATCACAAGGAGGGCCCTGTTCCCCGGCGACTCGGAGATAGACCAGCTCTTCCGCATTTTCCGCACCCTCGGCACCCCCGATGAAGCCACGTGGCCGGGAGTCACGTCCATGCCGGACTACAAACCGTCGTTCCCCAACTGGGCCCGTCAGGATCTATCAAAAGTGGTTCCACTCCTGGATGAGGATGGAAGAGATCTGCTACGAGTGAGAACATTTCCCTCATTTTTGTTTTCGTCTCGACTTGGAAGTGGTGTACCGCGAGATTTTTCTGTTATGAAATATTTGCACTGGCTCAGTTGAAGTCTGGTTTTGACGACAGCCGCTACAAAAAAAGTATTGTGCTTGTCTTTCAGGAAATGCTGCATTACGATCCAAACAAAAGATTATCGGCCAAAAACGCTCTAGTCCATCGCTTCTTCCGTGATGTCACCATGCCTCTGCCTCATCTGAGACTTTGAATTGTGCAAAATCTCCTAAGAAAAAGCAGCATGTTCTTTTCACGACAACAAGCCGTAAGTGATCTCACTTGATGAGTGATATCCTTTTGATGCTCTTCTGATACTTTAAAAACATTTTGAAATGTTCTTGTCTGTTCTGTAGACCTAACATTCTTCTGTTTGTCCATATTTGCCATTGTTAAACTAAATATTGTCACCCTCTAATGTACGTCGGTATTCATAGACATATTGTAGTTTTGTGCCCAGAGACTTGTTTGTTTTATATTCGTGTTCCGGCCTTAGGCTGTCCAAATTTTAGAATTTAGAAATTGATAGCACACGTTTCGGGATAGTGCAAATACCAACGTTTATTGTCTGTTCAATTTTCCGGCTATAAGAAGTCAACAAAAATGAAAATGTCTTTATATTTATGCAAAGGTTGCTTTATTTTCAGATTTGGTAGGTTGTCACATCTTTCGTACACTAGATTTTACCTGCCCCTTTATAAGCCCCTTTTATGGCTATTGCTTGTTGACAGTTCAAAAATAAATAAATAAATGTGTTTATATAACTGTTGGGGTTCGGTTTCTGGTTCACACCTGGTTCATGAAGCAAATTTGAAGCTTCATTTCTAATCACTAAATATTGGATGGTATTAATAGTCGACCAAGTTGTTACTTTTCATCAATTTTATTTTGTCAAAAACAACTCAACCCGATCAGACTTGGTTCACAGATATGCGCAGTGTAAAGAGGGAAACGCAACCGTGCTAGCCAGCTAGCAAATACCATCAAACACCAAATTGTTAGCTAATGTTGCTGTGAGCTTGAACTAAAATTATTTGCAATCATTTGAACCACAACTGTCACATTTGATTTACATGGAACACACAAACTAACTCTGGGGGATTACACATGTTTGTATTTCATTATAACTCCATTAAGTAAACTATATCTCAATCAGGCTGAGTTGGTTTTGCCTTTATGAGCTATAATCACAACCAGGCAAAAACATATCAAGACAAAGCACTGCTCATGTAAGAGCTTAGTGGAAACCAGTAGGAAATTGAGTTATGCCTGCAGATATTTAGACTGTCCTTCTGCTTCAGTGAAAACAAGAGTTTTAGCTTACTGATGAATCTTTTCCATTGAGTGAGTGAAAATGGAATGCAGATTTTTTTTTAAATCACAGAAATATCAAAGAATAATAAAAGCCAAAAGTACAAGATCCCTCTGGTAGAAGGTTGTCAGCAGTTAAAAGTCACAATGTGAAGAAATGGACGCTTTCATTAATGTACTGTACAGTAAACGTACAATATAAAGAGACACAACAGACAATAATACTCCAAAAGATGTTGAAGGTTCACTCGCCAGTAGGCTCACACGACGCAGTGCGGCCAAAACTACTTAGCTACCACAATGTGGGTTGGCAATTCTCTCGTTTGACGCTAAACCTCAAGTTTCTTCTTCATGACAAGTTTGTAGAGAATCTGGTAGCCATCATCCCAAGCGTAGAGCAACTTCTCCAGCGGGTTGTACTTGAGACTGGCGTGAGCGCCGTAACGTTTAGGGAAGTAAACCAGCGGCGCGTCTTCATTGCTTACCATGTCGTTGACGTCGAACACGCATTGGACGTGAGAGCGGCCGGGCTGCTCCGTGTTGTAGACCACGTATAGCGTGCCGCAGATGATGAAGGCAGCTTCTGCTTTCTGCCTGGGGCAGCTGGTGTCCCACGTCTGCTCGATACTCAGAGAACCGCTGTCCATCTTAGCCAGAGAGATGTGCTGCTCATTCTGATGTGTTGCATAAATGGCCCACAGGCCTTCTTCATCCACAGCCAGGTCCAGCACGGTTTCGGGGCTCAGACCGTACACAGGGATGTAGTCCCAATCCGGGAACACCACGCTATCTGCCACAGACTTGTTCCTCAAGTCATATTTGACCAGCGTCAACTCGTCGGCCTGGATGACGAGATAGGCGTGATTTTTGTAAATGATGTGTCCCGTCCCACTCCAGGCGGATGGAAGCTTCAGCTCCTTGGAGTCAGACAGGCTTTGCGAACGAGTGAAGTCTTGCACATTGGAAAATTCGAAGATGGTGTCTTCATTGGTTCCGTTAAAGATGAAGACCTTCCCAGAGCCCACGCCAGTGTCTCTGGTCCACATCCCCTTGGAACCTCCCACTCTCTTCAAAATCTTCATAGCTTTGATGCTGGAGAGCATGTCGTTGCAGTCTAAGGAGAGCAACACAATTGGAAGACAGAAATGTTTCTCCTCCTAATCCTAACGTTAATTTTTTACTTCCAAGCACAATCTTACCAGTTTGTTTGAAGTATTTGGTCTTCTGCTTCTCCTGCACCTGAGTGACGTGCTGCTCGATCAGCTTGTCATCCATATCCACGCACGGCTGAGCGCCGCCGTTCTGAGTCTCCAAGTAGTCCAGCTCACGCTCCACCCGGTCCACCCGCGTCCCCATGCTGTCCAAACTCTCACGGAGTGTATCCTTCTCTTTGTCCAGGTTCTCAAGCTGCGAAACCATATGTTGCTTGAGTTCCCGCAGCTCCGTGGCGTAGCGAGTAGCCTGCTCGTGCCATAACGAGATGCGATCCTGTTTTGTTGAAGCGGGCGAGGTCAGATACGGAAGCACAGATTTAGGAAAAGAAAAAAAAAGGAATGTCAAAGCACAATATTTACACGGATTTCATCCATAATCCACGTTAGAAATTCAAAGTAACATGACGCCAAGCTGTTTTGTGGTACACCGTACCATTAAAGGATAAGAGATTCCAAGAAACTCGCTGGAGACTTTCCACACAGGATATTGATGTAACAACTTCCTTGATTAGCTTGATAAATGCAAAACTTGGCAATTCCAACTTGTTCTGCCATTTTAACATTCCAGATGAATGTAATGCGTCATTTGACGTCCTCCCTGTCAAAGGTGACTAAATGGAACAGGAGCGGCATACATAATTGAAAAGTTTTCCACTTCTGCATTCCATTGCCTTTGCCCCCTTTTGCTGGAAGTTTCCTCATAGAGTGCAAGAAGCAAAGCCTCACCTCAATGGCAAGCAGCCGCCGCTCCAAGTAGTCAATCAGAGCCTGGTGCTGTGCGCCGGCCAAACACAGCGTACTGATGAAGACAACGAGTCCTCTCATGTTGTCTCTTCCTGCTCCCGTAGACTGGCGAGTGTGTGGAGGAACCGGCAGATCCCCAGAGGTGGGCTGGAATGTCCAGCTGAGCTCAGTGGGAGGAGCCACCAACATCTGGTGGAGATGGAAGAGGCAGGCCTGTTCCTCCTTGTTTCCGAATCGAAGAAGATACATGTAATCTCTTCTACTTTTTTATAAAAATTAGTTTGTGACAGCAGGACCACTGGTCAACAGAGATAGTTTTGTGTCCCTAAACATTTTTGAAACTGATTTAAAAAAAATACTTTTTTTTGTAGCGCATCAGGATTTTGAAATAGCCATTTTTTTGTTTTAATTTTGACCTATAATAACTTGTGTAATCTGGATTTTACCATGCGTTGTCATTTATAGCTATGACGTTTCAGAGTTAAATTCTACCTGTTGTTGAACTTTACCTTTAATTTATTAATATTGTTAAATATATGCACTTATTTCATTATTAAAACCTGATGTGCTTGAGGGAGCAACAAAAAAAGTAGAGTATGAGTCAGCATGTCTGCCTCACAGTTTTGTAGTTCTGGCTTTAAATATCTATCTTTCGTGACTAGTATATTGACACTACATAACCAGTAAAATTCACATGTATGCTTAAATACTATTTATAGTTTTCAGTGACCCTCAGGCGCATGTTTTTGGAGCCACCTCAGGAAGAACATTGAAGTTCATGACCCTAATGGTGACAAGTGCTATAGTATACTCATGGATGGACATTTCTTCCCGAAATTCCAAAATGTTTTGACTGGTAAGACTCTTTTTGTTGTGTCCGTGAGCGACATGACATCAGAGAAGACACACTACTTTATGACCTCATTGCCTTTCTGATCATCATGTTAAAAGTCCCCTATTGCCAAAGCAACGTGTTCAGATGGAGAATTTACCGAACCTGACATCTTGAGCAAGGCCAACATTTTGGTCAAATCTGTTGAATAATTGTGAGTATAATTTGTTGACTTCACTTGAAAATATGGTTGGGTTGAACATTGTTCTACTAAAGGACGTTTTAGGTTGTTATTTGTCTTTGCCAGATCACAGTACTTTTAATTACAGGGCTGACAAATGCAGGAAGCCAAACAGTCGTTGGCGTGAGTAATAAGTTAGTCTGCTACTTTGTGATTATTTCCACCTTCTGTGGTCTTCCAAGATCAAAAAGCTGAAAGGAATAATCTTCTTTTTGTGCCAATTTCTTCCACTTCAATCAAAAAAAAAAATGACCCGCTGTGCTCATGCTGTTGATTCATGACCATTTTCCAGTACTCTCAATTTGGAATGCTGTGTCATTTTATTTCATTTTGGCCAGTAACTTAGATGACGTCATTCCAGTTGAGGCACATGCGAGGATTCCTGGAAAAATGGCAAAGTCATAGCATTTAAGAGTTTACAAGGCTGAAAATGTTATTTAACTTGTCATTCATGCCTTTTTTTAAGTGCATATGTGCACATGTAACGAGAAGTCCTGGAAAAAATGGAAAAAGAAAGTCTGATGTTTAGATTCTTGTCGTTCGGCACTTTTCTGAGAAGCACGGTTACAAAATCACGTGGAAGTGTTAGAAGATTATTCCAGAAGGGACTGGATGCATGTTCATGAACAAAAAATGAAATTTCAAATATCTCATTAAATATAAATGTCGCATTTAAAGGGAATGAACGGAGCCATTTTGAGTTGCCGTGATTAAATGCGGCTTTAACCACTCCCACAGGAGCGCAGCCCTCACTCTCACAGATCCGCCGACCTAAAGCAGACCCCACCCAAGTTGTCTATACGTTATTTAAAACAAAGAAATGATCACAAAGCTTCTGTTACGTATTTTTAAAGATTTTTTGTTACTTTTAGAGTCCAAAAACCGCTGTGGCAATGGAAGAAAGTGTGTACAAGTACAAGTCAATCTTGTTTTTAACCAATTTCCCTACAAGGTCAATGATTGGGCAGAACTTCTGAAAAAAGTCTCGCCAAATACAAATGCATGCAAATAATTTCGCCGGCTGTATTTAATGATTGCTTATTGTTAGCAAATCAGGTAAGATAACTTCTTGAAGGTATTTAAGGTTGTTTAACATTGTATTGGTTTTGTTGATGTTTGTGTCTCCCGGGTGATGTTTTTTATTGAAACAGGTGAAAAGAAGAAACAATAGCGGCCCGCCACAACTGCGTGCAATATGGAGTACACATTTAGAGCTGTAACTCACACTCCTGGGATCATAATCTGGAGAGTTGAGGTACTTGTGTAGTTTCTCCATCACATCTTTCCGTAACAGAGATGGTACAATGTAATGGTGAAAACAGATGTTCTCTCCTTGTGAAACAGAAAATGGAGCTTGTTCAAGTCCCTGAGAAGTCACATGGACAATTTTATGAAGGCGACTGCTATGTTATTCTCTATGTAAGTAGAAGATCTATCTTCATATGATGGAAAACAAAAGTATCCGGACTCCTTTTCTGTTCACATGACTCTCAAATGTCCAGACCCCGAAAGTCAAAGGCTCCCAGCACTGCAACATCCACTTCTGGATCGGCTCACAGTCCTCACTGGATGAGCAAGGGGCAGCTGCAGTTTACGCCGCACAGTTGGATGACTATTTGGGTTCCTCGCCGATTCAGCTCCGAGAAGTTCAAGACCACGAGTCCGATGTATTCAGCGGTTATTTTAAGCGTGGCATAATGTGAGTGAAAGTGGAAGTCGGGGTGTGTGGGGGGTTAACCTAGATGATCTCAGTCTTGTCTCACAAACTGCAGCTACAAGAAAGGCGGAGTTGCATCGGGCATGAAGCACACCGAAGTCAACGCCTACGACGTACAGAGGCTGCTTCATGTCAAAGGGAGGAAACGGGTGGTGGCCAAGGAGGTGAGCGTGGGATTGCAGGCCGCTTATGTAACACCAGGGGCACAGAGCACCTTGTGTACACACTCTCCGACTGGTTTCAGGTGGTGCTTTCCTGGAAGAGCTTCAACCTGGGGGATGTGTTTTTGTTGGACATCGGTAAGGTCATCATCCAGTGGAATGGACCAAAGAGCAACAGTCAGGAAAGACTTAAAGTAAGATATTGTGATTGACATTTTTTTTTCTCCATCATTGCAATGTCGTGATGTCATACCTTTTAAAAATCTGTTGTGGACCCTCAGGGCATGCTGCTGGCCAAAGACATTCGAGACAGAGAGCGAGGTGGTCGTGCCGAGATCAAGGTGATCGAGGGTGACGAGGAGGACAACAGTCCTGAAATCATGGAGAGTATGATTGACGTTCTTGGGCAGAGGCGCATCCATCTGACAGATGGACCGCTTGATGAACCCCCTAACCAGGAACAAATAGGAAAACTCACTCTTTACCAGTAAGCTCCACCCACCGGCGCAACAATGCGCTTCAGTCTGCTTCTTCCAGTATGTGTGATGAGTTGTCTTCTTTTTTGTGTACTTTTTCCAGTGTGTCATACGCTAAAGGGCAGATGAAGGTCGTAGAAGTTGCTCGCAGACCACTGGTGCAAGAACTGCTTAACAGTAATGTGAGTGACTGTATTTTTATCTAGCTGCGTCACCGAGCATTTATTATCTGATCCAGTCGTGTAATACTTTTTTCTTCTTCTAATATCTCCCAATGTTGATGTTTTGAGAGCCATTTGTCAAATCTATGCAGGACTGCTACATTCTGGACCATGCTGGGTCAAAATTGTTTGTATGGAAAGGGAAGAAGGTCAATAAAGCTGAGAAACAGATGGCCATATCCAGCGCTATGGTGAGTTGACGCACATCTAGATATCTTGTCGGTGATGAGTTAGCGTGTTTACACACTGCGACTGGTCCTGGTAGGAGTTTATCAAAGCTAAAGACTACCCCAGCACCACAAACGTGGAGGTGATGAATGACGGAGCCGAGTCGGCGCATTTCAAGCAGTTGTTCCAGACGTGGACGGTGAAGGACCAAACACAAGGCCTGGGAAAAGCACACACAAGGGGCAAAGTTGGTATGGAATACACAACATGGCTGCACGTATCGTCAAATAATTGTCGTGACTTAGTGAATCGTTTTTTTCTGCACTGTTTTAGCGACTGTCACACAAGAGAAATTTGATGTCGCTCTGATGCATGAGATGCCAGAGATTGCTGCACAAGAAAGGATGGTTGACGATGGTACAGGTCAAGTGGAGGTTTGTGACAAAATATCTGCCGTCTAAAATACTTTTTAAGCCTCATTAACATTCCGTTAACCCCGACTAGTCTGAACATGGTATTAATATTCCACTTGTGGAAAATGAATTAAGCAGCAAAATGGATCCATCTCAGGGGGCGGCCATTTTGCCACTTGCTGAAAATGACATCACAGTTGCTGGGGGCTTCACATGAGCTTATCAAATTGATTCCACTTAGGTTTGGAGAATTGAAAATCTGGAGCTGGTGCCCGTGGACGCTCATCGTCACGGCTACTTCTACGGAGGAGACTGTTACTTGATCCTCTACTCTTACATGGTGAACAACAAGCAGAGCTTCATACTCTACATATGGCAGGTGAAGTCCCAACACTTCCCGCTTCATCTTTGGAGGTTGAACCAAACTAAAACCAATCACGTGGTATTTTAGGGTCGTCATGCCACACAGGACGAGCTGGCGGCGTCTGTGCTTCACGCCATCGATATGGACCACATGTACGGTGGGGCGCCGGTTCAAGTCAGAGTGACCATGGGAAAAGAACCCAGACACTTTTTGGCCATTTTCAAAGGCAGAATGGTCATCTATGAGGTTTGACCAAATTAGATGCCAGTGGGATTTTGTTTTTGTCTCATGTAACGTACGTAATCCTTTTCTGTCAGGGGGGCTCATCTAGAAAAGGACCTTCTGAACCTGACCCGCCAGTGCGACTGTTCCAGGTTCATGGTTATGACCCCTCCAATACGAAAGCAATTGAGGTTCCAGCTTTGGCCTCTTCTCTCAACTCGAATGACGTGTTTCTGCTCAAAAGTCAGAGTGGACTGTATCTGTGGTGTGGAAAGGTACGGAGAAGGCCTTCAAACGTAACAACGGTGTCATTTAAAAGCTAATTGACGTCTGGTGTTTGTAGGGAGCAAGTGGAGATGAGAGGGACATGGCAAAGGAGATCAGCTCCGTGATCGGACACAACTCGCTGGGCTTCTATAGCCAGATTGTTGCCGAGGGTCTCGAACCTTTGGATTTCTGGGAGATGCTGGGAGGTCAGGCACCCTACGCCAATGACAAAAGGTAAAGTTGGCGCACGGGTTCGTTTGGAGCAGGCGGGAGTTTTTGTCCCCTCTGACAGCTTTTTCCAAATTATTATGCAAAATATGTTTTCGGCTGGTTTTTATATTCAAATGGCACTCGGGATCATTTTCAAATCATCAACTGTTAAGATAATTTCAATGTTTTCAAGCAAACCTCCCTATGATATATTTTTCTCAAATGAAACCTAGTTGTTAACATTATTTAAAAAAACTAATAATTATTTTATTTGTGTGTGTGTGTCGCTCCCCCCCCAGGCTGCAGCAGACTGTTTTGGACCATGAGCCACGCCTGTTCGAATGCTCCAACAAGTCGGGACGTTTCGTCGTGACCGAGGTGACCCAGTTCACGCAGGATGACCTCAATGACGATGATGTCATGCTACTAGACACATGGGACCAGGTCGTGAAGAGGAAGCGTACCAGAACCTAAACATACAATATTGTCTTAATATGCAGAATAATAATGCTTATTCTGCCTTATCAGGTGTTTTTGTGGATCGGTAAGGAGGCCAACAGATTAGAACGCAAAGAGGCAGTGGTGACCAGCCAGGAGTACCTGCACACACACCCAGCCGACAGAGATCCTGACACACCTATCATCTTGGTCAAGCAAGGGTTCGAGCCAATCACCTTCACTGGCTGGTTCACTGCTTGGGATCCTTACAAATGGAGTGTAAGCAGGTTTTCAATGAAGCATAAATTATTGAGTCAAAAATTTGCTAATATTAATTTAATGATTTTTGCAGGTGTGACTTTTAAATGTATTCTTTATTCAAGTACTGTACTAACATGGTAGAAAATGTTTGACCTAACAAGACAACTTGACCACATCCTTTAGAATTTTCTTAGCATCTCTTACATGGGTCTTCTTTTGCTTTTACAAGTTTACTTAATGAAATGTCTTGTTTTTAATTGCCTGGCAGGAGGGCAAGAGCTACGAGCAACTGAAGAAGGAGCTGGGAAACGTGGCGAGCCTTGTCGATGTTTTCACTGTACGTACAGAACACTTTTGATGTTTTTTTACGTGACGAGTTGTTTGAGTGTTGCTGTCACTTTCTAGGTTCATAGCGATGCTGAAAATGATGCAAGCTTTCAGTGTTTTCCTGCTGAGGTTTTAGTCAAAAAGCTTGCCAACGAATTGCCTAGAAACGTTGATCCAACCCAGAAAGAGGTATGCGTTGTTTTTATTCATTTTCATATGACTGCATGAAACAAAGCCAGTCTCTAAAATATAATCTTGTATTTTGTCGACTGCTTTTCAGAAATACCTTACCGACAAAGACTTCTGCCACATATTTGGAATCAGCAAAGACCAGTTTGCAAATTTGCCAAAATGGAAACAACTCAATTTGAAAAAAGAAAAGGGGCTGTTTTGATATCGATCATGTTTCACTCCTTAACATATCCGACTACAGAGTACATTAAAATAGAACACAATTTGGCATGTAAAATTTACATGTCTGTGTTTTGCGTCAGTGGTTTATTAATCAAAACAATCATATTGGGCTTTGAGTTCTGTTGGCTAAACTGCCTCCTTTCGATCTAGTTTGCCACCTGGTGGACATCTATTGTCACAACTTGCTAAAACATTTGAGATAAAAAAAACAAAAATTGGGATGACTCGATTATCAAACTAAAAATGTTCAAATAAAATACAGAAAACATAAAGCACACAACATTGATCAAGTTATTTTATTCCAAAATTTCAATTCTGGTTTTAGATTTACTCTAGAATTCAAAATTACTCAAATGCAAAAAAATTACAAGAATATATACTTTTGCATTTTTCGAATGCACGTGATCTGATGACATAGAACAAAAGAAAATTACAATTGGAAGTTAACACATTGAGGGAAACTATTTGAAAGTCTCGAACCATAGCAGGTCAAAGTTCCTATAACAAATAATGACGTGGCAGACAAAAAAAAAGTCATCAGAGCTTTGCATGGCTAAGCAAGTATTACAACAAAAACAATCATGTTGAGCGACTATACAAATCATTACAAAGATCATACATGGTCATTTCATTAGCAATCAAATATGGCAACATTATTTTGATGTGTTTATAGGAAGTCTTTTTAAATTAGGATAAAAAATGAAACCTGATTCGTAAATAATCTTAACTCATGCTTGAAATGAATTGCCATGACACCAATGCTATGTGCAAAAGTGTTCAAAATGGTTTGAAGATGTGCCATGTGGAAATAAAAACTGACAAATGTCCATGCAATCAACAGCTCCCAAAGGCTTTAAAAATATGACAAGTTTACAGCAGAGACATTAAAAATGGACTGCAAATGTGCAACAAGCAGTCTTCCCATGCAGACAAAGGGACTTCCTATCCCTCACTCAAGTTTGATTCTAAAGGGAATGTTTTCAACGCACAAACTTGTGAAAAGTGCAAATGCTGCCAATTCCCCCTAAATCCTCAAAATCGATGATACAAGACATAAAAATACTAAGTCACTCAGTCAGGCAGTGAATTGTGGTTCCCTTACTTTTTGACCTTCCAAAAAGTTGCATCTCAAATTAGCTACCTAAAACAATTAAGCCCAAACTGTAGCCACAATGACTTATTGCAGACAAGTCGAGCAATTGTGCGGCTTACTCTAGTTTCCCTGTATACACATTTATTTCTTATTCAAGCAGCAGCTGAACATTTCTTGAAAGAGTATAAAAAAGACAGGTAGTAAAGATTCGTATCAGCTTGAGAACCACCGAGAATGGTAGCTGTGAAAAAGGATGCATGGCTTCAGAATAAATTAAGACAAAAGGCAGCTGACATCGTTTTGGGGCCCCTGGGACTCATTGCCGTCCTTACTCTCGGAGTCATGAGGCAGCTCCGGAGGGACGGCGTCCTGCTCAGGAGTTTCCGTAGACGCGTCCTCGTACATGCTCGCCGTGTCCGAGTCGCTCTTATCCGGGGACTGGTCTCGTCCGCCTTTGAAAGGCCTCCGGTGCACCCCGTCCTCACAGAGCGGGTCGTCCAGGGCGAGGGAGGGGGCGCTGTTGGCCACCCACTTCACTTTGGTCACGACACTCCCCTCATCTGCCTTGGTCAGATTCGCATCGTCGCACGCAGCAGCGGCTTCGCTGGCTGAGCTAAGTTCTGCTGTTTCCTGGGTCGGATCGTCCATTTGACTTTCCGCTCCCTTTGCGTCCACTTCACTTTCATTCCTGTCCTCCGATACATTCACAAGAATATTTTTTTCCTGTGAGGAGAAAGCAAAATATCAAAATGTCATTCTGGCAATATGGTGGTGTTTGTGTTGAAAGTCACATGACCTCTTTTAATGTCTCCACTTCCTGCATTAAAGAGTGGACCATACGCTCCAGTTTCTTCTTGGCCTCCCGCTCTCGCTCTAACTCCTGAAAGCAGACAGGCATGTTTGTTTTTTTGTCACAAAGTCTTTAATGTTTGTTTTTTGTCGCAAAGTCTTTAACCAAACTACCATGTTTGTGCCACGCACCATATTAGCCTGTCCAACCTCCCTCTGGGTTTCGGCCAGCAGCTCCTCCACACCCTCCAGCGTGTCCTGCAGGACGTCCACCTGGAACAACAGAGCCTCGCGCTCCACCTCCAGCCCACGCAGCTCGTGCACCGCCTCGTCGTAGCTGGCCTGCAGCTCCAGCTACACAACAGACACGGTAAGAAAATCAGCGTGGGCTGAATTCGCATGGCAGCGTGTGGGTGTGAGTGTGCACTTAACAAGCTCTCAAGAAGAACCCTCATCAGGGACATGATGGATGACTGCAATGCTTGTGTGCCATTATATTTATGACAAAGAAAAATTCTCACCATCTCTGAGAGTCCCATTGGGATGTCCTGGTCTGATTGCTGAAAAGAAAAAAAAAATCATTTTAAATAATAATTGGTTGCTCCAGCACAGCAATGTTCTTTCACAGGAACTGTCAGATGCTCAAATGTACGTGCGATTGTCCTGACTGCCTCTTTTCGCATACTGACAAAGCAAACACAGCAGGATCTTTTGAAGACAACCAGGTAAAAATTCTTGGATTTGAAAACATCTTTTGTGACAAAGGTCCTAGAATTTCTTTGACACCATACTCACAAACTCCAGATGACGCTTAGCTTTAATGTACGAGTTTGGGTACAGGCCAGAGATTCATGTCGCTCTCCTTGGACTGCGGCTCCTTACCTGGCTGTCAGATCTCCTTTTCAGGGTCCCGGGTCGGCTGTCGCTTCGTGTCAGACGCCTGGATGAGCTCTCAGCCTGGTGAACGCACGCACGCACGCACACACACAGCACTTAACATCTCGACGCGAGCATTAGTCAACACGGCAGCGCAGCTAACTGGTATGAGGAAGTAGGTTGAAACGAATAATGTCTCACGGAAGACATTAACGACTACAATAATGATCACTTTCTAGCTAACTACATCATGTGAAGTTGAAGTATTTCAAGAAACCGAAGGACTCATTAGAGTTGCACTTTAAACCAAAAAACAAAAAAAAGCCGCTGATTGTCTTTCTCTCCGCCGCTCACCTCCTTTATGATACTACGGAGTGATTCATCCTCGCTACGCGAAAACGTCCGCTTCTTTGGAGACCCATTGTTGTCCAGAGTAACTGAAAGCATTTTGTATATCTATACACACAAGTGTTTATATAAGGCAGACACCCCCGAGCTCAAACGGTGCGTGTTTCTCCTACGTAACAGTAACAGTCAGTGCGGCTGCTAAGTAACAGTACCATCACAAAGCCCGGCCCAGTTAAGTACGGAGAGCCACCAGGGACAAAACGCATGTAACGCTCACAAACCTGGTACTCAAAACAATATAAAAACGAAATATTAACAAGATTAAAGTTGATAAAATGATTAAAGTTAATAAATACATTATTAAAGTTTAACTGCGAATTTATCAAGTACTCCATATGCAGTGTATACTTTTACTTTGTACTTCGAGTGAGAGTATTTAGATATTTTGATGTCAAGCAATAGCATTGATATTATTTATTTAAAACAAATCACACTGAAAGGCTAAATGACTGAGAATCTTGACAGAAAACAGGAAAGGTCATCATGGGTAAAATATTCGTCCCACCAATGCAATCGGAAATCCAACTTTCTAAGCGCCCCTGTCAGTCATGGGTCCTTAGAATCGGCGTTCCTCCCACATTGTAAAAACGTGCATGTTCGGTTCATTGAAGCCTCTTAATTGCCCATAGGTGTGAATATGGGTGTGAATGGTTGTTTGTTTGTGTGGGTCCTGCGATTGGGGACCAGTCCAGGGTCAATGAGGATAATGAGAACGCGCAGAATAAAATGATGGGTGGGTTAATGTTAATATTTGCCACTTTGTGTGAAGTGGCACACAAAAAGATCAGTGTTAAAGAATTTACATAGTCTGTCTTAGAGCATATTAACAAAAAAGGGAAATAAATCACAGCTGAGAGTGCAATTGCTCCACTTGAATTTCTCCTGTTTTTTTGGTACTTTTAATCGATCATAAATCCTTAGGGAGAATTATTGTTGCTGCTGCTGTTTTTTTTACTTACTTGTCTTTCAGCAAACTGCTGGTCTGGCACCTTGGGTCGAAGCATGTTCTTCTTTCTACCTGATACCTGCTACAGTAAGTGCACAGCTACACACAGTGACGTCACCCTTGGGTTCATCCTAATTATTTATATTTCATTAATTGTAAATTTTAAAGTTGTCTTCAATTCCAAAGGAAATATGCAAAGGTAGTGGCGACTATTTGTGAAGCAATTGAGTCACATAGGTGACGTCGTATCATAAAATATCATTATTCTGCAAGTCCTCTTTATAGTCGTGCATAAAGGCAATTGAATGCAATGTCACGTCATAAATTGTATCAAAGGAAAAAACGACTCGTCATTGGTTTACGAGTCTTCCCCCACCAGATGTCGCTGGTGGGTCAAAATTTGCCCGCACTGTACATTCGCAGCATCTTCCTGAGCTATAACAACTTTTAGTCTGCTACAAAACAGTGTATTCAAAGCAAACCCTGACATTTTATACACGTATTGGTGTTTTAGGGTCAAAAGTTTGAGACTTAATGGGAGAACAAATGAGTAAAATAAATGAGCATTTGAGGTAATTCAAAAGTTAAGTCTAAAGATAGTTATTGGCTGTATTAACCATTTGTTTTGTTTTTGTGAGTGAACATACTGTTAACTCAATCAGCATCATTTTGACACGCCATTTGAAAACTTATGCAACAGATTGGGCTACAGGGAAAGAAAACTTGAGATGAGTATAGATAATTACATTCAATGATTTGGTGATATTAATTTGTTTGGAGGAACACGGAGAGAGTCTAACTGCAACACGTGATAAAACAATCCAAACATATTTTTCCACCGTGAGAATAAATGTGCCATAGACTGTTAAAAATAACATAATTATACACAACAATTTTGTCTAATAAGAGACCTTACACCCTCCCTTCGCGCTGTCCCTCTTGACTTGGTGACAGACCTAAAAGCCTTTTGTTGCCATCTTAGCCAATGGAGACGGATGACGACAGCGGGCAGCTGAGATATATAAAGAGCACCCTTTTTGACCGCACTTGCACATTTTCCAGTGACACTTCTGCACACTCACACACCTCCATGGACTGAAACTATAGTACAGACGACGCCAAAAGCAACCATCATACTACACGTGATCGGGCTATGCATTCATCTGATAGAAATTTGGTCAACTTGCAATAAAGACCCACTGGAACGCAACCCCCCCACCCCCCGACTGCAAAAAGACTACTTCTCGGTGTTGGATTAGATGCCACTCTGGTAGGATAAAGACAGGAGCGACGCACAGCCAAGAGAGGGGATTTAACCGGTAACGTGAGTTAAACAACAAAAAGGAAACAAGAAAAAAAAAAAAGTTGCATTGCCTGGTGTCCACGCATCGTCATGTCGAGGTATAACTTCTTATTGTGCTTGATGGTGCTCATTTCCCTGGGACAGTCGGGGAGCGATGAGCCCAATCTGCTGCTGCCTCCCGCCAGCGAGACGCCCACGGATGCCGGCCTGTCACTCCTGGACGAGGACGCCGGTACCCACGAGTGCTCCGCCTGCATTTGGAGGGAACAAAGTAAAGTGCTGAGGCTGGAGACCATCAAGTCGCAGATCTTGAGCAAGCTGCGTCTGAAGCAGGCGCCCAACATCAGCCGGGAGGTGGTCAACCAACTGCTGCCTAAGGCGCCCCCGCTCCAGCAGCTCCTGGACCATCATGACTTCCAGGGAGACGCGTCCTCCCAGGATGAGTTTATGGAGGAGGATGAGTACCACGCCACCACGGAGTCCGTCATCACCATGGCTTCTGAGCGTGAGTAATACTTTTTACTACACGACTTCCGACACGCGCACCGTGCGTAATTACGCAATGGTGCAGACTTTAAGTTCCATGTGCCTCATTCGAGTTAGACACCTAGTGACACTTTTTTTTTGGCTGCATTCAGAAGAACCTTGGCTAATTGGCTCAATCAGCTGTTGGTGGCAGCTGTCAAAGAGGGATTACGCGTGAAACTGATAAATCAATATTCAGCCAGCCTGACGACCCTTGTCTCTATGAAGCAGAAGGCAGCTTCAACATGGCCCGATGGACTTTTTGTTTCCGCGGTGCAAACAATCACTTTGCTAATAATAATGATGAGGACGATGGTGACGATGATGGTCCACCTGGCGTGCGTTTGGAGCACGCAGCTGCTCTCTTGAGTCCACCTCCTGCTGCTGTCAGCTTGTGGAAAGCTTCCCTCTTGTTTCACCTCGTTTATGTGTGCGAACGCATGACAAAGCAGCCCGAATGTCAAGTGCATTATTAATGATTACGCGACTCTAAATGCGGGGAGTTATGACGACAAAGCGAGCGGACGAACAATTTGCTGGCTCTCTTCTCGTTTGCCATGAACCCAATGATAAACCGCATGGAGCCCCCTAGGAGACATTTGATAAAATTACTGTTGAACCCTGGCAGCTGTGCTCTATCGCTCTTTTATAGGAGCCTCTACCGGTCTCCCTGCTGTTCATCACAGTGAGAAAAAGTGTGTCCAAAAAGCTGCCATTGTTCCCCTCATGCAGCGCCCCCCCTCCACCCCACCCTCCTCGGCCGCACTTGCCTTTTTAAATGCGAAGTTTATAGGCACAGCTCGTTTTTTCCACCGCGGGTACACAAAGACAGAGAAGCACTCGGGGTCGAGGGGAGTGTGTGACCTTTTCCTGCAGGATCGTGGGGTTCAACAACATTTACACACGTAATATATTCTGCACAAGGCGGATAAAACACGCCCCAAATAATCAGCTTGTACAAGCCGCTGAACAAAGATGGCCTAGTGGGGCTCATGTGTTCCAAATGTCATTTAATATACCCTTTTTCTCTGATTTTAATTTTACCTATCCTTTCCTCACGAGGCTCGTGGGATTAACAGAAATGGTTCATTTTGCAAAAAAAAAAAATGCCAGTCAAAAATGTTTTCTCCACATTGGCAGCTCTTTGCCTCCATACATAACAGCCAATTAAAAAAAAGAAATAAAAGCGTTACATTGCATGGCAAAGTCACTGAAATTCGGTCTCTGGCATTTCTGTGCGGATCCAGAGGATGTCATCCACAAGATTTAATTGACTTTCTGCTGACTTTCAGAGATTATTTTGAAGTAGCATCGTAAAAATCAACATCTTTATAACGTTGGCCACACACTTTTCTCCGATAAATCCCCCTAATATTTCTGTCCATGGTAGCTAGAAGCACAAACGCCACCCATGCACTCCAAAATGAATTTTATCCTACCCAATTGATCTTAGCACATTATTAGAAACTTCTATGTTCAATTCTGAGTTGTTGCATGTTAAAAAAAAACAAAAAAACAAACAGCTGTATTGTAGTTGTGTTTTCCCGTCAGTGCTTACAATTTTAGAATTGTATCACAGGGCGTCCAAATACCTTTATACCAAAACGAGATGGTTTTAGGCCACCTTCTCAAGACATAAATAATCTTCATAGATCTTCTCGCATGCGTGTGACATCTGTGCTCTATCTGTCATGTCTCAGCACTTCCGCTTCACATCAGCTACAGTTTTCATCATCTGCTGCTTCTCCCCCTCATACCACCTGCCACCCCCCACCTTACCTCCTCTATCATCCCTCCTCCTCTCCGGTACCCACGGAAGAGTTAAAAGGAGTGCATCTTTTTTCCGCCTGTGGCGTCTTGGCGGGGTCCCACGGGATTAGAAGTGCCTTCCTTTTCTGTCTTTCTCCGATAGAAGAAGGATTTCAAACACTCTACTGTTCTGTGCGCACGTCAAACCCAATCACCCTTTCACGCTGGCTGCCTTTGATGGCCGTGTGGGTTCACACAGTACATACTGAAATGGACCTGTGCCAGAGTTGCTTCTTAGTATTCACTCAAGGTACGTGTGGGTGCCGCAGTGGGGGTTTACCGGGTCCATGCAACCGAGTGGATAATTACTATGAAATTTCATGGAATGGTACAGCTATTTATATCACGCAGCGGCACTTAATGTACTTAAAACATCCACCTCCATACAGTATGTTCTGGCTGGCTTACATTCCGTGACTTAACCATGATGTGTAAAGCAGTTCAAAGCGCTCACGGGCTTTATTAGTATGAATTATTTTTGGAGTTTTTTATTCGGGTGGTGGATTTGGTCCCGTTGGTCTGTTTTTTGACATTTAGGCTTATCAGCAATAGTTTGACACACTTTGAAAAAAAATTCTACTATTTATGTACCACCACAATGGATTTGAAATGAATCAAATAAGGTGAAGACATTCAGCTTTTCATCCAAATCAGGGGAACGGTGTAGGAATTATATTAGGCCTCCTACAAAAGTAATGGGACAAATAAACAATCATAAATCAAAGTTTCACTTTTCAGCACTTGGTTGCAAATCCTTTGCAGTCAATTACAGGCTGAAGTCTGGAATGCGTAAACATTACCAGACACTGGATTTCATCTTAGGTGATGCTCTACCAGGCCTCTAACTCGAGTCCTGCTTGTTCTTGTGGCATTTTGTGAAATACATGTCCAATCGATTGAGGTCATTGCATAATGTTCCAATTCTTTGAATAACAAAAACAAACAAACTCAGTTCAGGTGATTGACTTGGCCATTGCATAATGTTCCAATTCTTTGAATGAAAAAAACAAATTGATTTTGCAGTATGCTTTGCGTCATTGCACATCTGTTGATCTGACTTGGATGTAGAGACACTCAAAAAGTGAAAGTCTGCAGTTATTTGTTTTATTTCTAATGCATTGTGGTGGTGGTGGTGCTTTGAGTTAGACCAATAAGAATTGTGCCCATGCCCCAACATTTAATATTTTGGAACACACCTGAAAAAAATGTTTGAGCGAGAATTGTGCTAGGAAAGCAAATATTGATGCGGTGTATCTCATTTGCGGAAATATTTCATTTGCTGTAAGAACTCTTTGTCTTTTCAGTTCTTAGAGAATACAAACGTCATTTAATTGGACAGTGTTAGGAGAAAAGACATATTTAGATTGAACACGACATTGATGGAATTTTCCACTTGTCAAGTAAACGTCCAGCATGTCCGATGAGATGAAGTGCAACCGCAGGTGCATCTGTACGTGAAATACACGCTCATAGAAATACATTAACATACAATGTTAGACTGGTGTCAACACACATGGACGCTAGAGCACACGCACGCGCACAAACACACACAGTCGCACACACACTCAAGAGAAAAGTTCTCCTATTGACAAAAAGGGTCACAGAGTTCACAGCTATGTGATATATTGAAGAGGAGACTATTAACCTCATCAGGTCTCTTTCTTTGGCAGCAAAGACGAACCGGTAGTAACTTGAACACTTATCCCCCACCACACACACATGCACCAACCACTCCCACAAAAAAAACAAGTCTTTTATAGTGTTGACCCTATAAAAGGGTCATTTCCTGAAGGTGCAGGAACCATAAAAATTAAGAGGGAGAGCGCTAAAAGGACAGAGCAGAAGAAGCCGGACACTCCGGCTTCGACTCACCGGTCGCTATTTGCGGCAAGTGGGTGACTATGTGAGGTTTTTATAGATTTATTTATTCCACCGAGGTCTCAGTTTGACGATGACACTTGCTCGTCTTGCCATCAATGGCGGGACTCCAAGGGGAAGATTGCCGCTGAATTGTTTAGCCGCCGGGGCACGACCGCTTTGTTTAAAAAGAAGTAAAAAGTCAAGAAAGGTCCGCGGGACTGTTGAAATTGCACAACATACTGTCAACTTTATGGCTAATAAAATTTCAAAGGGACCAAAGTCTATTAATACAAGGACAAAATTTCCCCAGGACCTCAGGAATCTCGCTCCCTCCACCCTCCTTCCTCTCTTCCCACGCTCCTCTGGACTAGTCCCTATAGGCCGCTTTCTCCCGCTATACTTGCAAATTTAGCATTAGCATTTAGCGCACGCTTTAGCAAAATATCAATATTAGGATACGCTCAAATATGTTTTGGTGGTGCCGTGTAGCTGAGAAGGAGAGCGGACATGTTTTGCTAGCCGCTCAGCTCCAGTGTAAAACATTTTGGGAGTGTGCGATGGAGTTAGGTGCATCTTGACTCATGCTGTGCGTACAAAAGGGGGTGGAGGAATGAAGCCAGTGAGTCCACGGGGAGCTACAAGCAGCCCAGCTCTACCCTAAAGGGACAGAATTCATGGAAGGCTTTTATAGGTACACTTAAAAAGGCTTGAAACAGATGTTTGGTTTCACTAATAAAGGAAATAATTACTTCGGAGCAGTAATTAAGCCTTGCGTAGGGATGCGGCAGGAGGGGTGGGGGGGGTAGGAGGAGTGAGAAGATAAAATGGAGATCATTGAGGGATTATTGTTGATGGATGCATTCAGCCTCTGTGTGGTCGTATGGGCAAGGCATCGGTTTATGGTGGAATCCATTAAAACTAAGAGGCGTTTAAGCGGGGGAAATGCAGTGTGGGCATAATGTCGGATCCTCCGAGGGGAGGGAGCAAATGTGTTGGAAGGAAGCACAGTTAACGGCAGATTACCTCATTTTTATCCCATGAAAATTGAATTCGCTTCGTTTCAGCAGCCTATCACCGCGTCAAACTCGAGTTCCATTATGAACCTTATGGAGATGATTGGCCTAGATATGTTTTAAGGAGTTTGACTTATATGATGTCATAAAGATCTTCAACCAGTATTAGAGACATACGATTTCATGAAATCATTCCCTTGCCCAATTTTGAGTTAATGTTTTTTTTTCTTCAATGGGTAGCCTTTAGCTGGACATAAGACAAAAATGAATAGCAAATTTAAAATGTAATGTCACGAGGTATTAACAAAAAATGTATATTTATTTACACTGGAAAAAACATATTTCTCAGTGTAGACATGGAAAAAACATATTTCTCAGTGTAGGCATAGTTGAATAGAATGCTCATAAATTAGGAATACTTATTTGTAATACTCCCCAGAACAGGCTTTTTATCGACTTAATATAATTTGGTTAGCACGGAAATTAAGAACAGCACTTCCTTACTGTATATGCGAGCATATAAAAAGTTTGGGAAACAGAGCTGTGACCTGACATTAACGCTTCACACCCAAACACAGGCGGTGAGAGAGAGTAGTGTGCTTTCTGCTGTCCAGCTGGCCACCTTATTGCAGTTCACTGCACCCCCTCCCTGGAAAAAAAAAAAAAAAAAAATCATCCCTCCATCCCCCCTGCTGGAAATGCGCCGGTGCCTCCAAATGAAAGCACATCTTAAAAAAAGGCTCTAAAAACTTAGCGCCAACTGAGTTGAGGAGTGCTTTGCCTCCGTTTGGAGTCAGCTATGGTGTTTGCGGTGTGTTTTTGTGTTGTTCCATGTTTCTCTGTGTGTTTGTGTGCACTCAGCTAGAACAGGCAGCATTAGGAGGTGTCTTTTGTTGCTCCTGGGGGGCTACTGTCCTCAGTCCTAATAGGAGTCTTGTGCCTGCCGTTGTCCCAAGGGAGGGCTTCTGAATGAGGGGGTCTAACTTCACACTCCCACCACACGCACACCCCCTCCCACCACCACTCGCAGCTCAAGCTCAGCCTCCCCCACCACCTTCCTCCATCCCTGGGGACTGGCCGAGAGACAAAGAGGGAGTGGGGCTGCGGTGGGATGGGATGTTTTGGGGGGGGTGGGGTGGGGGTACACCATGGCCCCTGTCTTATTAGAAGGGTCGTGAACGTGTCACGATGATTAATATGCCGAGGTGCGCGGGGATACCCTAGAGTCACATTTATTCAACATGACGGCTGCCAAACACACTCGCCACAAAATGCCACATTTGCATTTCCCATTAAGGAAAGAAAATATAGATATATAGATATATAGATATGCAAATGAAACTCGGATCTAGATTTATACCATGATGTGCGCTCCATTTGGACATTAACAATAGATGACCGTTTTTGTTGTGTGGTTTCACCTGGACGACGGCCTTGTGTATAAGATATAATCATAGCTGCCTTTAAGATTAATGAATGAAAGGCTGGAATAGTAAAAGTCATTTTATCGCCTAAATTAAGTTACATATGCGTAATTATTTTGAAACCTAACCCTAACCCTACCCAATCCAGGAATGGGCCAGATCTGTATTCTTACATTCCAGAAGTTGCCATTAGGCAGCTTTTCTTAGTGTTAAACGTCATGAAAATATGAAATACAATCTCAACTTTAAAGCCTTGTAACCATTTTTTATTGTGTAACTGCAGTTCGACATCCCTTGGCGATATGTTTTTTAACTAGCTCAACGCTAGCACAATGTTAGTCCATGTGGCTTTTAAAATGCCTTGTGTCTCATATTAAAAGGAACAGCTTGCTGAATAAAAGCCCTTATTTTCTACACATCTACCGGTACTTGCATGTATGGGCTAACTGTGCGTCACAGGTACCCAGGGAGTCAACCAGATGCTTGATAGGCTTACCTGAAGGCCTGCTGCGCTTGGGCAGTAAAATTCATGCGCTGCATATTCTGCAATTACACCGCGGGGAAATAAGCTGCCGTTGTAATGAAACATGGCCAGGAAAGGCAAACAAGGCTATTTCCTTTGTAAAAACACAGCATCTGTTAATACTTTTCTTGACGTGTTGATGTTATGTAAAGTACAAGCAGTGCTCTAGTTTTTGAGGATCGGCATGAAACGGATGAAGGACAATGCTATTGTGATTTTTGTTTTTGTTTGAAAAGGTCTGAAACAAAGTAGTATGACTAGAAATGTGTATGCCAGGCCAGTAGTTTGCGGTGTTTAGCAAAGTACGGCCCGGGGTTACATACTGTTTCTGACTGGCCCTCGTGATGTCAAAATAAAATGTCACATTTGTGTTGCTTTTATTTAGAAGGTTGTGCTTTCATTTTTATTTGCACTCGTGTGTTAGCGTTTTTATTAAAAGCTGAGGTTGGCGTGTCGGTTTGCTGTTACAAGCGTCGCAGTTTCCGATGTGGTCAAATTGATTGCTCCATAGTCTCCAAATAAATGTATATAAATGCGATGTCAGACAAATTGCAGGACTGGTGACATAAAATAAATCCCGAAGAATCAGTTTCCCTCTATGACCCCAATGAACTTGGCAAAGAGGGAGATTTTTTTTATATTTAGACCATAAAGGTGCTGCTGTGAGACCTGTTAGCAAAAGTTTACATTGTCAGGCTCCAAAATGAAACAATACTTTTTTCTTTTTCCCCTAAATGTTTCCAGCTTAAAAAATAGAAAGGTGTTATATAAATGCCCCTATTTCTTGATTTGCCTTCAGGGAAGTGTTCTTTTGAGTGTTACTGAATGCAAACACTGATCTTACAAAATACCATTTGTCGGTTGTAAATCAGTTTTAAAAAAAAAAAAGTCTAGAATTCAATTTGGGAAATGAAACACAGATGAGGTTCAATTTGCAATGGCAAAGGCCTTAAGGTCTCCCGCTGGTTTTCTGTGCTTTACAAGCAAAACTCACCGGCTTTCCCCAAGTGAAACACTCTGCCAAAATGTGCTGTGTAATAAAGCTGGAGGCATTCCTCTTCCTCCTCCCCCTCCTCCTCCTCGTTCTCCTCCTACTCGAGCACTTACAAGATCTATAAAGACACAAATTGAATTCATCAATGAAGTCATTGTTTGACGTGACGTTGCTCATATGTTGGGCATGTGTGTTTAATAAAGCTCCTAACTAATTGACTTGTGCTTCTCCGATTACTTCTTCAGGAGAACAACTCCAGAAGCAGCAAATACATCTTTGCAATCTTTGGTGCCTTGTTTTGCTTCGAACAAAAGCAAACTGTTGCCGCCACCATCGATCCAAAACAACAACTCGTCATCGTTAAGTAAACCTCGAAATCGTTCATTGGCAGTTCCGTGCTGATGAGCAAACGCGTTAATTAACGTGACCTCGGCAACCCACCGAAAAGGAACATATTGTTTGTCCAGCGTGAGACACTGTATTATTTACGTGCACTAATGACTCGGCCTGGAAATACAGGCTGAAGGATTACGTCTGTCCCCCGGCTTGGCCCTTAATCAACAGTGGCCTGGACTCTTCTAATGGACAATGTGTGGCCATAATTTAATTATAACTCTTGCTAAGTGTAAAAAAAAAAAAAAATCAGGCAGTGTTCTCCCCTCCTCAGTGCTTTTGTTCCCCACCCTAATCAAAACAAAAACAAATAGGAGGCCTACTGGGCTCACTTACGCGCTACTGATTTCCAACGATTGTGTTGAAAAGGCACGTTGCGAAAAAAGACGTATTAGCATTGCCATAGGCTCGACCTTGACCTTCAAACTCAATCTGGCTATTAGGTGTCACCCCTCCCCAGCACCCCTGAGATGTAAAGGGGCTGACGGTTTTGACCCCTGATCCCATTTCTTAACTAGGCTGAGGTGCCAAATAACCTTTTGACCCAGGAAGCATTTGCAGGTTACCCGAGCAACCTCCGATTGAGCAATGATTGACAAGTCCATGCACATTTTATCTTTTCTTTATCTGACAACAGTCCATTGCCAAACAAATGACAGTACGTGGCAGTTTATTCACTTATGTCCGTCAAATACGTTCAAGCCCAAACGGACAGCTAAAATATTCTATTGTACTCTGTTAGCGCATTATTATGCCTGCTTGATGCGGAATAAATTTCCCTTAATAAATGAACACTTTACATGGAAATGAATGTATGAATGCAATGGATGGATGTCATTATATCAGATGGAGCTCTATGTAAATGAGCCGCTGTGCACATTTGACATGTGGTGCCAATCGCCGAAAACACGAGGGGATCATGACAGGAATAAATCTGCCTATTTGATGACACCTCATGTTCTTTGACACGTGCACCTTAATCCCAGGCCAAAGTGGATTTGCTTCTAGGCAGAGCGGCTGGAGAAAAAAATAAAAATACATTTTGTTCGTTTTTTTTTTTTTTTTATAGGGGTAGACCATTTCATTATAACTGACCCAGGGGAATCTAAGGTTACCATCTGGCCATTGGCCAGCATCACTGATTCTTGTTTTAATATGCAAATGGCTTTTTTTTTTTAAAGGGAGGCCTCATGTAATCACAATTGGAACTCGTTTCAATTGACAGGGACAAAAAGGCTTGCATAGTCTTGCATGAGCAACTAAAATGTGAGAGTGCAAGTGAGAGTCCGCTGAGTCATTTGATGTACAATTAAAAAGTTAGAGAATAATTTAATCAGAAAGGTTGAATTTGTTACATATAGATCAGAGCTTCTGTAGTGTTGACTTACATTATGCAAGACTTGCCATCGATTAAAATGCAAACTATGATGAGAAATGACACTGGATGGGGTTTTGGGTTATTTACACAACTGTTGGTGTGTGAACTGGCAAAAGTCACCGACCGTGCTGTTACTGTCACAGTATTTATATTTTAAAAAAAGAAAGAAAAAAAAAACGTACCTCGCAGCAGGTGCACACCAGTCACTGTTATTCATGATGACATATTTGCAGAAAAAGTCCATTTTGTGGGAAAGTGATATTTGTGGTGAAAAAGTAGTAGCTCATAGCATCAAGCTCAGGGGTGGGACAAATATGGTTTGCACTTTTTTCTTTAATTTGCACCCCCAAACATTTACATTACTGACCAACAACATGTTTATGTATATTAATGACTGCTCTCTCTCTTTCACAGCGGAGCCCCTGGTGCAGGTGAATGGGAAACCGAGCTGCTGCTTCTTCAAGTTCAGCCCCAAACTCATGTTTACCAAGGTTCTGAAGGCCCAGCTGTGGGTGTACCTACGGCCACTGCAGCAGACTTCCACCGTTTACCTGCAAATTCTGCGGCTCAAGCCCGTAACGGAGCAAGGCAGCCGCCACATCCGCATCCGCTCGCTGAAGATCGAGCTCAACTCCAGGGTGGGACACTGGCAAAGTATTGACTTCAAGCACGTGTTGCAGAACTGGTTCAAACAGCCCCACACCAACTGGGGAATCGACATCAACGCCTTTGATGAGAGCGGCAATGACCTGGCCGTTACCTCGCTGCGACCTGGGGAGGAGGGGCTGGTAAGGACCCTCAGACCTGTCCCAGGGACAAGAGATCCTCTCCATGCAAAATTATGCCATACTCAAGTCTCAATTTAATACAAGGAGCCACATAATGTCATATTAACATAATACTAGACTCACTCACTCACTCACTCACTCACTCACTCACTCACTCACTCACTCACTCACTCACTCACTCACTCACTCACTCACTCACTCACTCACTCACTCACTCACTCACTCACTCACTCACTCACTCACTCACTCACTCACTCACTCACTCACTCAAGCCTTGCTGCTAAGCCAGTATGTCAATTTAGGAGCTTTGGAAGGAACCACATTTGGTTAAATCAGTCAAAATTAGGAAATTATCAGATTTTTTTTTTTATTGACCCAAAAAGTTTAGAACAACACAAAATTGAATGATTGTGCTGAGCCATAACTTGTTGCCATTATCTTGGACAGTTAATTATTTCTATATGCGTATGTTAACTGTTGTAAAAGCAAGACTGTCATGACTGTAACTTGTTCTTACTGCCCCCAAGTGGCCAGAAAAAAACAGTCAATGTAGATGTAGATAGAATCTTACATCAAAACGGAGGATGATGTTCAATTTTGTTTTGAATATTATATATGAATCGCTGTCATGCTAAATAAGGCCTGCAAATAATTAGATACAAAAGAGACGAGCTAAAGAATGTCCATAAAGGTGAATTTAAAATCTTTAGTGCTTTAATGAGAGAGGACATGATTTTCACAAAGAATCGGCTCCACCAAATATTTGCCAAGTGCTTGTCACAGAGGTCATCTCTGGCGTCTTGGCCAATAAAACATTGTCCTCAGTGAACACAGCAGTGTCTATTATTATTCTTGAAGTAAAAAAAGAAAAGATCCAAAACAAAGGCAAGATCAAATAAGCAAAGAAAAAAGCAAAAACGTTTCCAACCATCATCCTCTGGGATTTTACTTCAACAACAAGGACTCGAAAGGCCAAAAGTGGTTTCACCCCCATTGGCCTTTCAGTTTATATCTTCTTCTTCATGCGTCACATCAAATTGATTGTCGTCCAGCTGGAATCACAGAGGGAAAGGGGGAGGCTTTGCAAAAAAGTCACCCAATTTGGTGCAGCATTTTAGTAAGCAGTTAAGCTAGATATTGATGAGAAGAATTGGAATTATAAAAAGGGGGTGGTGGGTGATGTCAATGTCATGCAAGCGTACCTTATGAGATATTCACTTTTCACCCCCTTTATAACCACCCCTTTCTCTCACTCCTCCCCCTGTTTCCAGCAGCCGTTCCTGGAAGTGAAGGTTCTGGAGACGACCAAACGCTCTCGAAGAAACCTGGGCCTGGACTGCGACGAGCACTCCAACGAGTCCCGTTGCTGTCGTTACCCTCTGACGGTGGACTTCGAGGCCTTCGGCTGGGACTGGATCATCGCGCCCAAGCGCTACAAAGCCAATTATTGCTCGGGCGAGTGCGAGTACATGTTCATGCAAAAGTACCCGCACACTCACTTGGTGCAGCACGCCAACCCCCGCGGCTCGGCGGGGCCCTGCTGCACCCCCACCAAGATGTCGCCCATTAACATGCTCTACTTCAACGATAAGCAGCAGATTATCCATGGCAAGATTCCCGGGATGGTGGTGGATCGATGTGGCTGCTCTTAGGCTGAGGGGATGACGCGCTTGTGCACGTTCACCATTCCATCAAACCACCTTAAATGCAAATGGAGCTCTCCCCTGGCACCAGAACCCATTCCTTGGCACCAGATTGAAAAAAAAAAAGATTAAAAAAAAAAACCAAAGGGTTCCATTTCGTCAAATTCAAATGATTCTAACTTGTAGAAAGTTCTGTGTGAAATAGGAATCGAAAAAGGGACCGAGTGATGGAAATACAGTACATGAAGTGAATGTGAGGTGCGGCTACAAAGAATAAGAACATGTTTGATTTCTGTTGTTGTGTTTTTAATGGCATCTTTGTGAAATGTCCATCCATGTTGGTGGATGAAGATGACAGGAGACATTTTTAGTTTCGAGACATTTTAGTTCACAGCACTCTTTCTTCATGAGTGATCTACAAAAAAAGGGGGGGCAGACACCTCAACCGGAATCCACACCTACAAAATCGGTTCATTGCTGTTTACAGATGTCTAGAAATGTAACGTTTTGAAGAGATCCAAAAGCAAACCCTTAATCTATAACACCTTAGTGTGACATTCTCGCGTATCTACAAACCCTTTTCACTGCTGCTTTGATGTGTTTTATTTGGAGTCTTGTAAAAACTCCAAAAAGCAAGAGCGTGAGTGGAAAGTATGGCTAGCTCTGCTAAAACGGCGACTTCAGATAAACAGTTAAGGCTCAAATGATTCATATCTGGGTCAAGTCTTGAGTTGGTCAATTTGCATTTGATGAATGGCTGTTGTTTAGCTCCATAGGTTTATATTCTAAACATTCTTAGTTGCTTTTAAATTATTCGCATCCTTGCTGTTATGGGAGCTAAACGATAACCATTCAGCTAAACCAGATTGCACTTGAGGTCAACGTTTGGTTGCGGTATGAATCATTTGACGCTTTACTGTACATCAGGAGGTCGAGCGTGCGGAAAATCTAACCTGGTGTAAATAAACAAAAATGTCCAAGCTGGATCACTGAACATTAGCAAAATTAGATCCAATCAAGCCACTAACCGCCATTTAGAGAACTGCATCCCTCCCCATCCCCCCACCCGGCTCATTCTCATCGTGAAGAATTACTATTGTTAGTGCTTAAATACAGTAGAGGTTAGTACAGTATGCTCAAAGTGTGTCTTTGTCTCCTGGATATCCTAGCAGAGATATCCATTTGTTGTAAACGAAAGCACTATGCTGTTGGATAAAGGAAGAGCCTTCTGACATTATTATATATAAATGATATATGTATATATTCAAAAGAAAAAGGCGTACGAAAACCTTTTTGGGGGGGGCACTCTACCTTACCAACAATAAATTTTGCACTATGGCATGAGGAGGTAAAGTGTTATTTTGTGTTTTTGACCAAGCACAAGCGAGCTTGGACAATGTAGCCTCAAAGAAACTAGTCAAGCTTCTGCCGAGGAACCATGCGGAGAAACTAGCAAGGTTATCACTCGTTTGATGCCACCACACTCGTCCTGGCTTTTTGTCTGAAGCGGGGGCCTGTCCACTCCATATGCATTCAATCCATTTTGAATGTAAATCCAATTTGGACCCTGACGTCCTGTCCCGTGCCAGCGGCCTGAAAGGCCTCCTTTTTCCGAACCAAGTCATCAACGTGCGTAATGAAAGTCTGCGTCGATGAATACAGAATGCTTTAACTGGAAATGGCCCGCCCATCTACTTTATTACAAAGTTAGCGAGACTTTAGAGTCCGATTTGCCTTTGTGTGTGTTTTAAAGGAAAGCGCCCATGTAAGAATGGGAGGAGTATCCAGGGATCGTTAGCCAAAGTAGAGGACGACATGTCTTGTGCTGTAACTCGTGTTGTTATCGCAGGAATTATGCTAGAACTTTTCAAAGGGAGGAAAATGCTGTTAGGGGCAGTGGTTGGAAAAGATTCAACTGGTTAATTGTCTATATTTATTAATATTAATTACAAAGTCTGTCTACCTCACTTTAGCGTTAAAAAAAAACAAGCTTTTAAAAATGGATTAAAATGTGCAAATGAACCCTCACGACCCCCAAAAAAGAGAAGAAGAAAACCACAGGGTCCCCGTACTCTCAGGCTGGGATGGACTTCTTGACGGAATGACTGATGCTCACGTGTGATATCCGAAGATGGCATTAGCTGTGCCCGCCATGGCTTGACGATTGCGGAAGCCATTTTGAAATGTAGTCTTTGTATACTGGTATGTGTGCAAGTGTTTTCATAGAAATATATGAGAGTTACAAAAAAAAAAAAAAGCCTCTATGTAAATAACAACCCGAATGTTGACATTTATGACGTTTTGGACAGGTTCACCGCTTCTAGTGTTTTTTCATTGCTCCATACTTTGTGTAGTTTTAAATAAATCACCCCAACGTTGTAGATTAATGGTTGTGCATATGAATAACTGTTCAATTGTTATTTTTTTTGTCTTTGTTGTTTATTATCATTTTTCTTTTGTACAATAAATCATTTATTTAGCTTATGAGATTGGTGGTTTACTCGTTGGTGGGTTTTTTTTGGGGCGAGTTCGCCAGGAAACAGATGTACGCACACGCTACTGGTGGCGCGGTAAATCCGTGAAAGGGGTAGCGGGCGGCGGAGGTGGCAAGCGACGCATCCAGCGTGAGGCTAATTGGTGAAAGAAAGTGTTCGGAGGACAAAGGTTCAGTGTTGGGGTTGGAGTTGCCATTATTTGGATTTCATATAAGATCCAGCCTGACCCAATTAATATGCCACCTGATAGGAGGGCCTCTCATCAACCTAATTTAGAGAATCAATAGGAATGAGAGTGAGAGCGAAGCCCTTTACGGATGCAAACGGACAAAGACCACCCAGTACAAGCTCAGAGAGACCCATGCCAGCAATGACATAAACCTTTTGACAAATCCTTACTCGACATAAACAAACATTCACAGTGCCCTGCCTCTCCAGTTCATCAACCTGCTGCGCAGATCATCGCTCTTAGTCGCCCTAAATGGACAAGGGAGGACATTGATTGATGCTTTTATTGTTTTGCTCACATAAAGATGACTCGTACAAGTTGGATGTGATGTCATAAGGGTCCAAGGCTGCACGTAAAAGCCTCAAGACCATTAACAAGATGAGCTCCGACCCGAGCTCATTTCGAAGTAGTTTCAAATTAGACTTAGTGTTTCAAAGGGTTTAAATAAACGGTGTTAGAAAGGCTAATTTGAAATGGTACAGTCCAACAGGAATATTGAACATCTCGCGAAATCCTCCTGAAAGGCTGCTGGGGGTTGGGAGGAGCTTTTTGGCAATTAGCCATAAAGTTGAGAACGAAGGTGAATTGGGGGCAAGGAGTGAATAGCGTCAATTGCTGGACACAGTCATCAGTAACACCTTTTTGTCTGGCTCGCCAATTGGTGTGTGTCGACACAAGAGGAACCGCTCACCAAAGATCACACGCACGGGATTGGACGGAAGAATCTGACATGACAATAAAATCAACTAGTGAAGTAGGAAAGGTTGAGCCCTGATGCAGCCTCACTTATAATTCATATTTTTCAATCAACCAAGCCTTTATTTAAAAGCAACTGACTGACTTTCTAAAAAGGATTTTCCTAGTGTTTACAAACTGTTCCCATTCAAGCGTCCAGAGTGAGATTCAGGGCAAATTAAATGTTATAATTAATTAATTGATTATGTCCCTATTAGGTAAGGGGCCCGTGCTCGATTCAGTGCAACAATTCATCATTTGAGCTTCAAATGAAAGGTGTTGCCAAAACACAGAACGTGGTCACTTACAGTGACGGCCATTAAAAAAAAGGCCTTGTGGATTTCTTTGAGTCCCAAGCAGTCAGTGAAAGGCACTGTGGGGTCTCCATAGTTCACATGGCACATTTCTCAAGCACCCTCGGTGGAGGGGGCGGCTTGGGCAAGTCGCCCTCCCTCCGTCCCTCCCTTGCTCCCCATGTCATGCCTTAACTGAGTCTTGTGTTGACACAGTGCTGGCCAATCTAATTTTGATTGTCAGGAGCAAGCAATGGCGATCCTCTCCTCGCCCCCCTCCCCCCACTGAGATCATCAAGTTCATTTCTCTGGCTGCATAGGGATTCTCTCGCCCCACCCTTTCGCCACCCCCTTCCCACCCGCACACCCACTTTCCATCTCCCCATCTCCCCAGCACTAGAACAATATTCCGCCGTTCCTGGGCCTCTCAGAGTGAGCTCACTGGAGTTAATCTCTCAGGCCTCTCCTCCTCTCTTTTTCTGCCTCTTTCTCCCTCTCGCTCTATTCAAAAAGCCAACGGAGAACAGCTTGAATTAGTGACAGTTATTATTCAGACTAATGAGTAAAATCTCAAAGGCAACAAAAGCGGACTGTGAGCGTTCATAAATCATCTTGTCTCGGTGAGATTTATTAATTAACGTGTCAAATACGATATCTGATTACTTTAAAAATGTTATTACTTTATTTAAAAAAAATAATTCATTTTGCATTTTGGTGTGTATTATGTGCCAAGTATCCGAAGACATGCTTAGCTTCATTTTTATTCGTGCATTGGTCCAATCGTTTGAAAATGCAAATAGTAAGCGATATCTCATTACTACAAGAATGATAAACGAGCATTTCTTTGGATCACAATTCATTTATTATTAATGTATTCTCACTGCTTTCCATCTTTTTAGATTTAGGTATGCATGATGGGTTAATGAAAAAAAAGGTCCCTCGAGGCCTTTGGTTTGTCACCTAGTCAGTGTAGACATTAAAAACAATTGATTATTTGGTAAACGAAGATACGCTACCATTTTGTGCTTTAATTAAAAATGAACGTTGCATAAATAGCCTGCTCTCAAAGAATAGAGATGCTTGATTGCTATAATTTTTCATAATTTCCCGTGACATTGTGTTTACATTATTTTAGAGCTGTTTTTGATTGCCTCCTGCATATGATTAGAATTTGGTTATAATTATGCGCAATCAAGTAACTGACATAAAAAATACTGTATATTGTTTTATACAGTAACAATTACAAATTTATTTTTAGGCTAAAATATGCTTGCTGTTATTGTGTTATTTGATTTTTATCAAATTTATAATACGTTGAACAATTTTAGCTTTACTGGATCTTTTTTGCATTAAACAAATCGGATGATTGCATTCGGGGCATTTGCCCACTGTGGTTGTTTCGAATATGTTATAGAAATAAACAAGACTTGACATTAATCAAACACTCCAGTTTCGGCTTCAGCCCAGCGAGAACAACTGCGGCTTGTCAGAAATCATCTTGACGTTGTAGAAAACAATTTCAAATCGAAAGATCAAAGGTGAAAGGTCGGAATTATGCTGTCAGGTCAGGGGCTCTTGCGGGCTCATTTTGGGTGGTGGTGGCTGAGCTGAGGGGGGGAAGCTGACCAGGTGTGGGTCCTTGTAGCATGAAAAACAAATTCAAGGGAAAATATTTGTGCTATTTGTAATGAAAGAAATGGTCATAACGTCCAGGGAGCGTAGGGGGCTGGGCAGTGCGTGATTTGCAAGCTGTCACATGACGGCCTTACCCGTTGAGGAGGAGTATAAGCTCCCATTCTCTGTCCGGTGCTCGCCGCTCCCCACCCCCCTCCCTCAAACGCCTCTCGGTATACCCCATGGGAGGAGGTCTGTTGCGCTGTGGCCGCACTAAATCAACACCGTCCTAATGAGGTGTCACACTTGACCCCCAGCAGCCTCGGCCCCTCACTTGGGTGTCAGAGCCACAATGAGCGACCCTCCATCTCCAGCGCCTGGCTGACACATTTTGATTCATGAGAGAGCCTGGGCCCTGTCAGGTCAAAATTACCCCTATCAAAACGCCACCATCAAAACATTCATCAAGTCTACCTCTGGACCTCTTTTTTTCTTAATGCAAGAATCAACAAATATTGGAATCCTGCTCTGGCATACACCGTTTTATGGCATGTCCTCATCGTGTCACCGATTGCCTCCTGTACCGGCGTCCTTGAGCTGTCCCACCCCCTTCGATCCTGATGCTTCTCTGAGTGATGAACTCGATCCCCCTGGTGTTTTGTGAGCTTGTCATCTGACCTAAAACGACTCCCGATGTGAACAGGTCTTATCGTAAAACTGATGATAAGCACAAGATAGCCTAGCTCAGATCCTCATTCTAAACCAAGCGCTTAGGTAGACCACCTACCAGGAGAGCCACCGTACATTCTCAAATGATGTGATGCTTGGCAGATGTTGAGGCATTCATTGCCACCACCATCTTGCAGCGGCGTGCCCGGACCTGATTCATGCTTATGAGACTCGTAAACATCGACCGGGTGACAGCTCGTAACTAGAAAAAAATTGGGAATTTGTGCACTCATCAGTAGAGATCGGAATGGAAAACCTGAAGTAGCGGTGGAACAAGAACTGGATTTAATTGGGAAATTTAATTTTGATTCAAAATAATTTATGAGTGCTTCCATTTTAAAATATATCAGGTTATGGACTCCCATTTTTTGGAAAGATGCACCCTCCCTAATATATATGTATAGAATCTCTTTGAAGGCTATGCCACATTTACATTCTTAATCTGACCCGTATCGAATTGAATCAGATTCCCACTAAATTGAGTCGAATCAAATTGTTGTAGCTAGTTAATCATGTATAAAATAAGATAATAATAATGTCTTAAAGTAATTAGACAAAGGTTTTTTTTAGTCAAGCAGATTTATTTTTATTTTTTTTACATCTTTGACATGCCCGCAACCGTTCGCCCTCCGTGTTACATCAACAGGCAGTTTCTGATCCCCTCATTTGAGTGTCAAAAAGGCTGACAAACACAAACCCCATGTTGGCACTGACCAGCAGGCCTCTCCTGGCTTGTGTCAAAGCTCCTCATTTGGCTCTCAAGGGCAGTTGGCTTCAAATGAAACATGACTCCTCCCTGAGTCGAGTGTTTATCAAATGCTGTGAGATGGAATGACAACATTCACTCTGCAGAAAACAAAACATTTGATATATATTTCACAGAAATGGCTTTTAAGTGGCAATTTTTTCTTTGACGTTTGCGATCAACTCTCAACATAGTATTTAAAAAAAAAAATCTTTTTTGCTGGATATTGCTATAACAAAAACTACACGCAGCATCAAATCGATTTTTGAAGTTGTCTAGGTCTTTTTTGCCATTTAATATATATTTTTTTTGCATCTTGTTGGATGACTTTGATTTGCAATTTTCATGTGTGAGAGTGATGAACCAGAATCAAGGAATCCCTCTTTAGCAAAAAGGTTTTGTTGTTTTTTAGTCAAAAGACCCTCTTGAAGTGTCACAGAGTGGTTGACGCTGTCTTTGCACGTCATTGTGGAGGAGGAACTTTGGCTGTGGTTAAACAGCAACAACAAGAACCTTTAACACCCAGACAATGGACTATTTTTCTGAAACGTTGCACACGACAAGTGAGGAACAAATTGTGCGTGTGAGTGTGTGTGCGTGCGAGCGCCCCCCACCCCTCCATGTCAAACAACCGCCCTGATGCTGACCACCCTTTCTGTCCACTAATAAAAAAGCGAGAGAAAGAAAAAAGAAATCATTCTCTGTCGAAGACGTTTACGAGATCTTCCTTTAAAGGGAGCAAAGAGCAAGTATCCATGGGAATCTTAGCACGTTAGGGAGGCCTTTCTCCCTTCCTCTCATCCGCTCTCCCCCGCTGCACCCATGGACCGACGCAATTGTTTATTTTCCCCCATTGAGCCTGCTCCATTCACTGGCATTCACATTGACTCTGCTCAATTGGAGTGAGACAGCACTTATTCGGCAAGAGGAATGCAGTGTTCCACTGACAGAGCGGCAAGAATGCAGAGGAAGAAATCATTAAAGGGTTTTAAAGGAAAAGGTACAGCTGAGCATGAGGAAGAACCACGTCAAAGCAAACAATGTGGCATGATGTGTATATCCACACATCACCTTGACACAAGAAAGCGCAATACTGCAAAGTGGAGCGGGGATCCTAGAAGGAGGTCATTCATTCTCTGTGCCTTCTTAACTGAAACTGCCTGTAGAACAATGAGGCCTTCTCCGGCCTGCGCAGCCGCCCGCCTCTTATAAGATGCGGCCTGTCCTCCAGCCCTCACTCTTCCCGGCCCAGAGCACAATAGCTGCAAGCTGGACCTCGGAGTTAATTTCTCCCCAGTCCATTCTGTCACGAGGAGGGCGTCGTAATGACAGTTTCCCCGCTAGAACAATGTCCGCATCCACCAAAGCCTTCTCGGTGCTGTCAAACTTAATTAGCTTTGACCGGGGACAATATGATGGGAGAAGTGAGCGAGGACCGAGGCAGGACTACAAAAATCTCAAATACACCCGCTCTGAAGGGACCAATTGATAACTGCGCCACAGTTGAAAAAAAAAAAAAAAAAAACTATGAACCACTCCTGATCTGTCTTTTGCTCTTTAATTGCTATGCCACCAATGCAAGAATTGTACATTTGCCTCAATTACTTTAGTCTTCAGGTTAGAATATGAAACATATGAGGCAAGTCTTTAATTAAAGTGCAATTATTAGGCCAACTGAGATATTATTATTTTTTTAATTATACATGACATTACATCATAGCACATTGTCAATCAAAATTTCACAACAGGCTGAATGAATGAAGTTTTATTTGTTGCATATTGGAGAAAAATAAATATGAAGAAAGATAACGAAATGGAATTGTGATAAAAATAAACTTTCCTCTCCAGTGACCCAAGGAAAAGGGACTCAAATGAATGTTTTCAAATTTTCAAAACTCACTGCTGCACAATTAATTATATTTATAAAGAAATAAGGGGGGAGGGTTTTGCAGACCTGCACCAAATCAAAAATATTTCATAACTTAACTTTGTGCCAGGTTTGAAAAGAAAGACGTGTGACATTTGCTGGTCAGTGTGAAGGAAGCAAATGGAGGTCACCGCATCACCACAGAAATAAACCTTACCTGCTCTCTACTGGTCAAATACCGTTATTACACTCCAATATGTAGAATAAAAGACTGGATAGTTTTATTTAAAAAAAACAACAACAACAACAATAGATTCGTTTTTTTAATTTATCTATTTTTATAATGTAATTGAATCCCCAGATATTAATGACAAACGTACAGACTTAACAAAAACTTTAAACTACAGACGCAGAAAATAGTAGATGTGGCGTTCAAAGACACATTTGCAAGTAAATTTGACACTCTACATTACGGGCTGGAGATGATTGATAATTGATTGACGATATTAACTATCATGAATGAAGATTCCCCTGTTTACTTCTTATTTTCAAAACATAACTTGTTTCCAGTTGACCAAATAACAACATTGTATTTTGGGAGATGATACATTTGAGCTCCCAGTAAAACCCAAAAAGTCAAATTGACTTTTTGGGTTTTACTATTTTTACATTTAATGTATTTAATTTTGCATATTTGCTTTTTGGTCACTATCCCCTTGTGGACATTTACAATAACGTTTTTTAGTGAAATGAGCACTTCATTTTCCGAGAGACCCTGAATGTATCACACGTAACTTTACTGAAGTACCCCCTGGAAAAGTTTAGTTTTGGGAGTAAAACTTGAATCAAGCTGTTAAACTAAACTTTATTTTGTTTTGGAACCACTTTAAGCATATTCGAATACACGCGTGTATGTTTGTTATACTCCATGTATTAGTGAGCGTTAAAACGTCAGTTTAATCTTGGAAATGTTCACCGATGGAGTGGCGATTGTATGGAGACAGTTAGCTCGGAATGCTAACTAGTCTGCAAGGTAAGTGCCAAGAATTACATTTCACTATTTGTTTCAGCAGCATTTCTGCATATCATTTGTGTACCAAAATCGACTGAAATGAGTTGTTGTTGTTGTTTTTTTTCATAGGAATGCCAAATGTTTATGGCTGCTAAAATCTCAGCTGTTTAAAGTAAGTTTTCCCAACTGATGCTCAGGCCCAACGACAGTAATCATAACGGTGCAAGAAGAAAAAAAAAAAGAAAAAAACTACAGCTACAATCTATTCTTCTAACGCTCCTTTTATTTTAGTTGCTTTTCCTAGACTATTGACCCTTATTGACAACAGATACAATAGTCACTTCTTAGACTTAGACTTAGACTACAGCATTCCTCAAAAATCAGAATTTCCCATCACTGATGAACTTTTTTTTAGAATATGTCCATGTGTTACTCATGTGCGCCTGGTGACCTCTGACTTAGTACTTAATTGGTTATCAAATCAAAATCACAGATTTGGGGTTTGAATCTTAGCTCTGGGCTTCCAGTGTGGAATTGGACAAGTTCATCCTATGCTTGTGTGAGGATTTTCTGGGCACTCAGGTTTCCCACAGTTCAAAAATGTGTTAGGTAAATTGAATGCCTTGTCTTGTGTCTGTGGGAATTGTTGTTTTTCTAGCTGAGCCTTTTGTTGTCTCACCGACACAGAGGCAATGTGCAAAGGTGGATTATAAAGATAAAGAAATGCAGAGAAGTGGCGGGTTTGCAACATCCTCTTTCTGCAAAAATGCTCACCAATGTATGAAAACTAATTCTAGATAGTTCCTCTCCAAACATCCACGCACCTAACCGGATGTGAAGAGGTAAAACTATACATACATGGTCATTTTGATGTTAATATTGAATTTGCATTTGTTTAGTTGAGTTTGTGTTGTGTCCTGTCCATTAAAATATTCCACAGTCTCCACATTCCACAGTGCTGACCTGAGGGCAAAAGGTCAGCTTGAATCCTAACACCTCGCTGCCCACAGCATGCAGACAACTGATTATTTGACCAAATTTATTTAAACAATATGATATTGCAATTTTTGACTTAGTAGAATAGTGCTACTTGTAATAGAAGTGTAAAAATAAAGCAAAATATTAACATAAAAACAAGTGCAGTATGAAAAGACTAACATTATGAGATAAAGTTGAGCAGAGAAATGTGGAAAATGTGATTTATTAATTTTTTTTTTAAAGCGGGCAACAATCTTGTTTCCAATCCAATTTTGTGTCAAGGCTCAGGAGAACGTTTGGCAATGAACTTTACCTGTATACATTTTTACAACATATTACATTTTAGGAATAGAATGAATAAACTGTGTGTACAGTTCTTGGCGCTACACACCGGCACCAGTCGTCTGCTCGCACACATGTAAAAATGACTTGAGATTATTTGAAGAATTTCTTCAGCCAGCTGCTGGTTTGCAGACACAAAGGGCTTTCTTCTCTCCCTCTCCGTCTCTCTTGCTGCTTTAGAAAAGCAAACCATGACCTTCACCAACTGGTTCCACTGGACCGGTCTTGAATGAGGGAAGTCAACTAAACATCCTGTCTTGGCGACACAATGAGAAAGATGGATTAGAATAATTATGCTTTTAAATTGTGTTATTGGTATAGTTTGTCATATCTGTAAATTAGACAAAAGGCGATTTAAAAAAAAATATATTTACAGAAATTAAAAAGATTGATAAAGCAGTTCAGAAAATGGATGGATGGATAAATGTTGTGCCTTGCTTGGACTCCACTTGGCGGAATGTAATTAATTTGTTTTTGCACGCTAAGTAGCAAATAAGCCAAGCAACAATGAAAACATAACTCCCTCGTGGAAGTCATTAACACAGTGAAACATTTGCTCCCCACCATCATCTCTGAGCCTGTTAGCCGGAGCCGTGTCGCATTTTTTTCTGTACATATGTGTCTGGACACCGACGACATTCCTGGAAATCCTGAATGAATATTGAGATTCACATTGAATGCATGCCACGCGGTGAGACAGCAGGTGCTGGTGTGGCTCTCTATAAATCATGCAGACTATCCCACCAGCATGTGTTTCCCTCTCGGAAGTCACAAAAATGGCCTCGTAGGAAGGAAGGTATTAATTTCTGCTTCCTTTGTGAGCGAGCCATTCCAACAACCAGAAGATGGCACTGCAATCACTCTTTATTTATAATTTGTTATAAAGAGATCACTGTTAATAATACTAACCTCAACACGTCGCCTTTTCCCCTTTAATTTGACTCTTTGTGTCTTCTCCTGCCATCCTTGAGAAGTTACTGTGATACTTTTAATCAAGCACTCCTATTCGGCGAGTTGGCCTCCCTTCGACCGTTACTGATAAGCGCAGATATAATTGCAATAAAATTCCCGGTGACCTGCTCATTGTTGCTGACACAGTTTGAAAGTCAGATGGGAGTTATATGATACTGACTCTGCGTGTGGCCACTCCCTTTCAGGCAGGCAGCGCTTTCTTCTGTGGGCCAGGCTCTCGTTGCTGTCCATACTGAATTCACACTGGCCAGTCGTCTATCAACACTCTGAAGGATTGGTCGCACGTTGGAGTTTAGCAATTCTTTCCTGACGTAAGTAGATTCGCATATGAACTGTGTGGTTATGATTATACAGTCCAAAGGTTTGGCTTCAGTTTTCAGTTTGTGACTCACATTGCTTTTATGTCGTTGTAATAAGCAGTTCTAATTCATTATTTGAATTCCAAAGAACTTGGCTCCGTTCTTGGGAATATGCGGTCAACATTGTAAATATTGCACTTGTGATTTATTTGCCAATATAAGATACGCTTTAAAACTTGCTTACCATGGATTTTCGGTGTATAAGATGGAAAGATGTTAAAGAAAAATGCATATTCTTTAAAAGTGGTAAAATAGCTGCCAAAGATTTTTAGATAAAAACTTTTCTTAGTTTTTTTCCACTGTTGAGTTACAACTGTATTAAAACACATTTTAAAACCCTTCTTTTAATAGTTACATTTTATTTTGATATGAACATTTTTATTGTTATATGTGCTATAATATTGCATTCTACACTTACTGTAAATAGGCATATGAATAAAAATGTATTATTACTTTGTTTTTAACCAACAGACTGCTTTAATAAGTTTTTGCTTTATTATTTACCGCACCAATCATTGTTTTGATGCAGAGCACTGAATTGTTTGGAGGTTGAATTATTAGGAGTGGCTATTATTTTTCTTTCAGTCTACCCATTCCATTATTAAGGCCTTGATCGTACCAGGAAGTTTTAATTTGCAGCCTAAGCAAGTCACAGTCATATGAGCATTATGCAGGATGTGTCATGTTTAAGTCATGTCCAGCTTGATAACAGGAGTCACTTCTCAGCATTGGGGCCGCGCAGTGTGCAAACAAGTTGTAACATTCAAGTCGTACCTCCTTGGCTTCCCACGGCTATCCGAACCCAACCTCCTCTGCGCGTCGGAATGCGCCGCTGCCACGCCGCTGCATTCCGCTGATCCCTTTTAGTTAATAATCGAACCAGGAGTTGTGATACTGGCATCGTATGACAACAGAGCAGTCACAGGAAACAAGCCAGACCTGGCTTTACACGCTCGCTCTGCTGTAAGATATGACGCCACTTGCGTGAGTGCGGGGTCAAAGTAGCAGGTCACACCTGAGTCATTTCAGCTGCATGGTTGGGTAGTAGTTTGCTGAGTTTCTATTGCTGGTGTCCATTGGACTTGTGTGCTTGGGAAAGCTCTTGTTTGTTCTCCCAATTATTGAGTGATTGTAAATGTGTCTTTACAGAACACGATGGCAATCAGAAGCTGAGTCATCTCCACTTGAAGAGTAGAACCGCAACAGGATGGAAGGCAACGGCGAGATCAGCGATACTGATAGTGGCATCATCCTTCATTCTGGTAAAGCATTATTCAGTTCTTTATTTATTAGTGATTGATTGATTATTGAAAATGACATTGTTGATATTAGAATTATTTAATACATTAATACACTTTTGCCCCTGTCTTTTTGAACAGCGACTGTGACATTTCACATTAGCTTAGCGGTTAGCATGGTATTCCCCCCCAGCTGGAAAAGGACAGAGCATGGGTGACTCATGCACTTGTTGAATAAGAAACTTTCAGTCGTAAAAGTCATTTAAATCCAAAACAAAATGTTGTTTTCCCTCACAGACCCGCAGTGTTGGTTTCGCTGTAAACATACACTGATTAGTTGTGCCCCGCGTGACATTCCTCTGGCCTTAATTTATTAGCGCGTGGTGCCCGCGTCATACAATAACAACGTGGCCATCCATCACGAATGGCCAAGGAATAAGAATTCTCAGCTCTTTTGTCACATTGCCACACTTCTTTCCTGTTGACACATTGGATGTTTGTCAGTACCTGCAGGGATTCTGTTAATAATCTCTAAAGGTATGCACTGCTCAATGCATTCTGCAACCAAGACACTCCCCCGGCCTGAAGACTAATCCTCTTGTTATTAGTTTCCAAGGCGACAGACAGCACGAGCTGAACACTCACTCACTGGTTGTCAATAGTCACACACATTGTAACAAAAACATTTTTTTTTCACCCTAATAGTCAGTTGATTTTCAAAACTACTGTGGAATCTCAAATTTGTATTGACGTTTTCTCTGTTGATTGATTACCTCATCAAATGTTTAAACTTATTGCCAGTAAATATTGCCAATTCCCATGTCATGGAAGACTTATTGTTTATTTGAACATTTTATTGCATTCACTTTTCAGTTTATTGCTCCGAATTATTTTTTGGTTTTTTTTATTTTTGTTAATTAAAAGACTGTCTAAAATATATTGTCTTATTTACGGTCATTCTCTCATTGATCTCATTGCTGGTGACAGATGTTAAAGCCTAGGCGGAGGTCTGCGTGCCCTGATGACTCTTACTTTGAAATGAGTTTGAAGCTCAAGTAAAACAAAACGGTTAATTACAATGTAAGGTCAAAACTGCTTTTAAAAAGATTTATTGAGTGCTGAGTAAGGTATTTTTTCCTATTTTATGGCTTTATTACTATTAATTGCAACTTTATTTTAAGTATTTTCACTATTTTATTTTATTTATTTTTTGCCAAAATACAAATTCATACAAATTTTCTTCTCCTTCTTTGCGGTTGTTCCCGGTAGGCTCAGACAGCCCGACATCACATACAAAGGATGTGAACACGCACACGAGAGCCATGAAGCTCAAGCACCAGGCACTTCAAGATAGTCTGGAGCTTTGCCTCTTGGAGCTGAAGAAACTCTGCATTCGTGAAGCGGTGAGCAATTTGAATCGCTATTGTGTCAAATGATCATAAGCCTTTTGTTCTGTTGAACTCTTTGCAACTTTTAGCAGTCGGTACGTCATTGGGAACGGTGTTATTCCATCATTCTGGAATTGTGCCATACTCGTCATCGCCTATCTGTGTGCAATGAGTTCCACTTGGAATGATTGATGGCACATTTACTGTAACTCCTTAAAATAACATGAGATGCTTCTGAGGTTGATTTGAAAATCTCGCTTGTCTCTTCTCTTTTTTTGTGACTTTTGGTCTCTACTCCCTTTTCCAGAAAAGCTTCACTTTCACTTCAGTATTTCTAATTCTCCACTTATCCACATGACAAGAATACGATGGCAGTTTGTAAGATTTACCAGACTAAAAACTCTAAGACCCACCAATCTTCATTCAGTGGGATTACAGAGATTTGGGGAGAGAAAAAAAAGATGGAGATCTTTTGGAAAGTATGAATCATCCAAGAGAAGGTTCAAGAGAAGGGCTCACCCTGTTTGACCTTTATTACACCATCTAAGGAGTTTGTTTTCTTCAATGTTTGTGTCTTGTTGGGGAATGGGCCATTTCTGTAAAAATGAAACAGAGCCATGGTGTGAAGGTTGGATTTTTATTTTTTCCCAGTCAAAATAATAAAATATTCACTCCGGCGCAGATATAAAAATTGTTGCTGATCTAGATAGAATTGTTTTGTTTCCCTTTGACGTTCTGGTCATTTTATTAGCTCTTTCTTTCAGTTGCATTTTTGCTTTACAGGAAATAGCACCTCAATTCAAAGAAGCGATTTCCACATTATTGACTAATTTTGAAACTGGACACATAATCAGATTTGGGAGTCTGTGCCAAAGTGTTGTTGCTCAAAGTCCCACTCGTGCTCATTCTTCCCTGCCATCACTCGGGCTGGGCACTCGTGTCGGGACATGCTAAGGTGATCTAATAGGAACCGCCGCGCCTTTTACCTGCGTTCTGACTCGTCACTCTGACAAAATAACGTGTAAACCAGTTGGCCGTCTGCTTCGGAGTGACTCGGAGATGTTGCGATTTTACGAGTTGATGAAATCATAACACCGGGTGTCGTCATGCACTCGGTACCCCAACGCCGGAGGTGTGAACAGAAGAATTTGCGAGTGCTGAATTGCGCAACAGACTCCCAGACTTATGTGTCTCAACATGTGAAAGCAACGTGATGTTTGTGTATCGGTTCCATCTCGGCGTATGTCACCTGCAGGCATTTTTGTTAGAAATTGTGTCTGCTGTTTGTATTTACCATTTCATACGTGCATAAATAGGCTTTTAAGTCTGGTTCACTCTCTTTGCAGAGTTCTGATTTGTGATTTTATTTGTGTTAAGGAGCTGACAGGCCGACTCTCGGGAGATTATCCTCTGCTGCCAGGAGAGAAGCCTCCACAGATCCGCAGACGCATTGGAGCTGCTTTCATGCTCGATGAGCAAAGCATACCTCGGGGAGTGGAGGTAAAAAGAACACATTGATTGAATGCGTGACAGTCAGTTTTTTTTTTTTATAAAAATATTTATAACGTGTTTTGTTCCGTCTTCGCAGGAGTCGGCCCTAAATCTTGTGGATGCCGAGTTGGCTCTTCAGTTTAAGATCTACGAGGCGGCGCGCAAGCTCTGCGAGGAGAACCACCTGAGTAAGGCTGTCCGGAAGAGTCGGTTGGAGCAGTGTAAGCGAGAGGAGAAGAAACTCAAACAGCTACAAGAGACTGCTTTCCAATTGCGGCTGGAGCACGGCCGATCCTCACCGCTTCCTGCTTTTAATATCCCGCAACAAGGTGAGTCAATGCAGACCATCTCCAAGGTCAAACAATGCATGCAAACAAGCAGCGTCAAATTTGGAAAAATATTGCTATTTGTCATGTAAAAGAACAATGAATCCATTTAAAAGTTTTAAAAATAATATTTTGGCACATTTGGTGAAGTATGTCTTACTTTTTTTGTCAGATCTCGCTGCGTCTGATGACAGCTCTTTGTCTGATTCTGTGGTTCATGATGAAGGTAAGGCCCACATCTATAGAAATATGTGAGTATATGTGTGTGTTCACTTTTATTATTTGCAGAAGTGCAGAGTGAGTCGTCACAGCCGTCCACAGTCCTCCCATATTCCGCAGGGATGGATTCTTCACAGCCAGCCACTGCGTCTTTTCAATCCCACACAGACGGTTCCTACCGATCACCATCTGCGGGTCCTCAGAACCTGCCCTTGACACCAAGATCATCTCCTCATCCCAGCCTTGACTCATCCATGAGTTTTACCTCGAGCCCCGCCTCATACGACCTGCCTCCTATCCAGCACTCCCCGTGGTCGGAGACAAGCCTGGATCAGCCATACCAGAAGAGCAAGAAGTCACGTTCCTCCTGCAAAGCCAGGTAATAGCAACCATCCATCATGACACGGTTCTCAAGTTTCTATTTTAGACAAGGCAATACCGAGAGTGTGCAGCTACTTTTTTTTTTTTTTTTGTTGTAAGCATGTGAAGTCTTTATAGTTTGGGATAATGCTTGCTGATAAAACAAATCTACAATAACTCCAATTTTGCAGTTCTAAAATAAATTAGTTGTTATTTTTACCGGTGAAATACTGTTGACTTTACCTTCTGTCAACTTTGTCGCCAATCTGCAATATTCCAGTATGTGTTGAAAATTTTGTAGAGTTCGCCTGTTTATCTTTTATGACAAGTTATCATTCGTAGTAGTTAACATAATGGTGCACAAAGAGAAATAATCTCAATCAAAAGTCATGGTGACATTATCCTCCATTGCTACAACTTCTATTGTGATAAAAAGTTAGTAATTTAAGACGTGCTGCCATCTACTGGTGAATACATGGTACAATGAACAACAGGTAAAGACAGAACCCCCTACCTGTGCGTCACAGCGGTGTAAGCGCCTTGTAGAACTCTAATAAAAATTAAATTAAATTAGGTTATTATGGTATGTTTTGGCAAATAAAATATGACGTGAAACATGTTTTTCTCCAGCCCATCCAAGAATGAGTTACTGCCGCCACTGGAGGCTTGCTTGCCACTTTCAGCTCTGCCACAGCAACTATCCCATTTGAAACTGAGCCGTACACAGTCCCATATCACGTCTTCCATGTCAGAGAAGCAAGTACACAGGCAGCTCTCCCTCAGGTACAGCAAAGAATTACATGCCAGACACCTTTTATTTTTTAGACTTCATTAATTCCGTTTTAGTTGTAGTTAAACACATTCTAACATTTTGTGTGACTTGTGCAGGAGATCCAACCCTGAATCTTCACTCAAACAAGACAAGGAGCGGGGTCGCCCCAGAGGTCCGAGGAGGCGACTGACCGATTACATCAAAACCCCATCGGAAGCCTCTCCGCTCATGGTTAACTGCGTAAACCATGCGGGCTCCGAGGATAGCAACTCTGAACACTCGTTTGCATCCTACAGCAGCTCCCCCAGTCAGGAACTTCTTTGCGATTTCCCCAAACACTATCAGGCCACCTCCCCGCTCGCTGCTCCATTCGGTCGACCTCAAGCATCACCACATGCTGGGTTTTACCACAGTCCCAGACACATGCTCAACCCGGGTGTCCACAAAGCCTATTACAACGAGGAAGCGGTCTACTCTCCATATGTGGACATGCCTTGGAGCTATTATAGCCATCAGCCTCCCTGCTCCCCCAGCAGATATGAGTATCGCTACAAAGAGGCTTCTGTGCCCCTGCAGAGAGCACCGAAGCACTTGGCTCCTGATAGCAGACACTCCCCCACTTCAGCACAATGGGATCATCCACAGTACCGCTCCAACTGCCTCCCACAGCAAGTTGTGAACGAACAGCTGAAGTCGTGGCACCGACGCAGTCAGCTCAAAGGGCCCAGGTCGCGATCCCTTGACAGACAGGGAGCTGTCAGGGTGAAAAGCATGGCAGCTCTGGAGGCAATTCACTATCCAAATCAGAAGTACCAGAAGCAGGTAGGCAGAACTTTGGTTTTTGGTTTTGCATCAGCAACCGCTTTCTGAATTGAATCACACCCGTATATTTATTTGATTGTATTTTCAATGAGCTGTATGTTCCACTCACGCACAGGCCATCCCAAGAAGAGCTCTTCAAATACCAACTGATGACTCTCAAGGACGTTGGCTCGTAGATGATGGCACTCACTATATGAGTCAAGTATGACATCGGGAGACGGACCTGAATCAGTTTGGACTAAGTGAGAGAAATTGATTTTATGTGGACTTTGCTGTTGAATAACCAAATCAACAGAAGTTGTAATGTTTTGTGATAAAGGTCACAAATTTGGAACATGGACATGAATGATTACAAATAATGAACTGAAGGGGCCGAATAACTTTCAGCACTATTTTAGCAATACGTGTCTCTAGTTACGGATTGCCGAAGTTTATACATGTATGAAGAATATGAGCCAGATCATGTAAATTAATCATGTGTCCTAAAATTGTATGTAGAGTATTTTTTTTTTCTTTGCTGGATCAATCAGAATGCCAGTTTTGCCACTTAATCATGTTCTTAAATTGGCAGAATAGTCTTGTTTACCTGCAATGATTTGCTCCTATGCCTGTTATCTACATACACGGTAGAAAAGACTTGATGCATGGCAGCTATGTTCTGTACATTTCAAATGAAAACATGTGCGATTGCAGATTACAACTGACCAAATTTTAGTAGCCTACTCCACGTGAAATATTGCCAGTGTGGCACAAAGTAGAAGTCGGTTGGGTTTAACTACACTCACTCAAAGCCCTTCACTGTTATGTAGTGATTTATTATTTATTCAACTTAGAAAATCAACCAAAGTCAGACTTGAAATCAGTGAAGTTGCTGAGTGAGTTTGTTAATATAAGAGACTACAATCATGCTGACTTATGTGCATTTTTACTGTCGTATTTTAAAATGGAACTCTAGTTGTATTATTTTTGAATGTGTAAAAATGTTTTCCTGTGGAATAAAGACGTTTTTACAATCTTTACCAGTGCTTACATTGTGTAGTATTTACCAGCTTTGTGTTGCTGTCTCACCAACATGATGAACAATGGTGTGTATGACAAATAGTTGTGTTTCAATATACATTTTGCCAACTAAACGTATAACAATTTCTAAATAAAGTCAAATTGTAGTCAAGTGATCAAAGAAAGCCTTTAGCACAGTTTGGTGGTGTGTCATTGGATTTTTCTAAATTAATATTCGTTGGTACCGTGTAGGAACCGGCACTTGTATTTTGAAATACATATATGCTTTAATAAGGAATACTTTTGTTTTGAAGGGTACGGATTAACTATCCGGAAAACACCGCAACTTCCGGAAAGGATCGTATTTTGCTTTTTCCGATTAATAATTCACCTTCCTGGTTTGACGACTACCTTGTCAGGTAAATGGTGTTTCTTTCGGGCAGTTGCGTTTGCAAGTGTTTTTTTCTTTTACATCTGGCGAATCAAACAATTGTCTCGATTTGTCGCCTGTCTGCCAGCTAAGCGCTAGCTTGAAGGTAATGTTAGCGACGTGAAATACGGACGATCTGTCATCACTCATTTATTTGAACTCCTGCTAAATTGGGATTTGCTCCGTGACATAAACAGTAAGCGAACGAAGGGGCTTAAGTTAATCAAACCATCGCTATTTTGCTTTTGTTTTTTACGTTTTGTTTTGTTTCCGTACTGTATTTGGGTCTGACGCTTTGCTAAGTCACATCCGTTGTTTGTCTGCCCGCCAGCGTTTGCTGTACTGCTCCCAGTGTGAACGTTCTGTTCTTCGGTTGTCATCTCAGATTTGACCCTTAATCGCAACTGTGTAAAATATTCCACTCGTAGTTTTGCAATCAATCGTGTTCATTACGAAACTTCTATCCAGGTGTCATAGGATGAACCCAATTCATCTCCAATGTTTTTTTTTGCGTTGCTGTCAATTTGAATGTTTGCTACGTATTTATCGGAATTTAATACCTCTTGAATCCTACTCCCAATCCACTCTGTGGGTGACAACCACTAGATTAATAAAGTATGTCAATGCAATCAATGAAATACATTTGTTAATTAATGGGTCTAATATAAGCTACAGTGCAGTAGTTGACGTGAACATGAACACTTGTTTCAATACGAACCGTACAAGGTCAATTAAGCAATCTTAGTTAGTGGAAATATTTGTATTTATTTGTTACAAATACTGTTTCTGCGACTGTTTGGAAACACGGTAGTAACAGTCTGTATATGTTGGTTGCCCTTCTCTCTCTTTACTTACTATGACTGAAAACTGTAAAATATATCACCTTTGTGTTTGTCTAAGGAGGAAATTGAAGTGTACAGTTTGAAACAGAATACAAGGACTGAGAGTGGGTCATCAGGCAGTCTCCTTATGTCAAACCGAAACGGGTCTGCAAGTGATGCAGACTGCCGGATCTCAGAGGACTGCAATGTCCAGGATGTTGAGCTAATGGAGTTGGGACCGCTGGTGGAGGAGGAAGGGGTTAGCCCACTATCCTCCAAAGGTGTCCATCCAGAGGTAGTATTTTTTTTTTTCCCCTAATCCCTCTAACCCCCAAATTGAGAAAATTATTACAGCTCATCTTCTGTAATCCTCTCTTTAAAGGGAGCAGCCATGCTTACGGATGAGGATGAAGATGAGGATGATGATGTGGGAGCGGTTCTGACCTTACCCCTCCAGGCGCACCACGCCATGGAAAAGATGGAAGAGTTTGTACACAAAGTAAGTGTGACGTTTCATTTTTCACCCCAAATAATTATTTGGTAGCAGTAGCAACACACCATTGTTTAAAGTATAACGCCAATTCTTTAGAATGGGAAAAACTAAGCTATGAAAAGCCACGTGCGAGCAAAATAGAGGAGAGCACAATGTCCCAAGGCGTGCCTGCCTGTCAGTTAGTGCAAACGTGTTGTAATACGCATGGCTCCGCCCACGAGTCAGAAACAGCATCTTCTGGTTCCAAAATATGTAAATGGGAACAGCTCGCAGGTTTTAGCTGACAAACATCCTATTGTCACTTCCGTGTTCCTATTCACCGCGTACATTCCAATCCAGTTCCTCCGAGGTTTGCATTCGGCAGTTGCCGACTATGATTGGTCGGTTACAAGTTACAGCGAAGATTATGTGCGCGCAGCGGCTGAGGAAGAGTGATTGAGGCTGCCGAGTTTAAAATGGGCTTTGGGCAGTTGATCACTTTTCACAGTGCTTGCAAATGATGTTTTTTTTCAGGTTTGGGAGGGGCGCTGGAGAGTCATCCCTTTCCATGTCCTGCCAGAGTGGCTTAAGGACAACGATTACCTCCTGCATGGTCATCGCCCCCCCATGCCTTCATTCCGGGCCTGCTTTGGAAGCATCTTCCGAATTCACACCGAGACCGGAAACATTTGGACCCATCTGTTAGGTCAGCATGCAAACACGTCCATTTCCTCTTTTTTTTTTTAAATCATGGTCACAGTGTGAAAATATTTGTTTTACACTGGCCCGACAGAACATGTTTGAACTGTTTTGGTTTCCTCCAGGGCTGATATTATTCCTGTGTCTGGGCACGCTAACCATGTTGCGACCCAACATGTATTTCATGGCCCCGCTTCAAGAAAAAGTGGTGTTCGGGATGTTCTTCCTGGGAGCTGTGCTCTGCCTCAGTTTCTCCTGGCTTTTTCATACCGTCTACTGCCACTCCGAGAAAGTGTCCCGCACCTTCTCCAAGTAAGCCCTCAAACAGTTTTTCATAAATGCCTTCTTTGCATTTCAGTAAGTAATAATAATCATTTGTCATCCACGTTGAATCTGAAGGAAGTTTGTCTGGAAACCTTGTCTTATGTACCCCGTCAGTCGTTTAGAGTTTTCACATTTAGTGCATGAGACTAGGAACTATATTTTACTCGAGCTCGAGATAAGGGTGCAAAAGGAATGTCAGAGTTTGATATCAGTGGAATCTTTCCACCTACTAAGATAATATTTTCACCCTGTCTGTTCTCCCTCTATCTTCGATTTAAAAAGGAAACTAAGCCTGCAAGCTAATGAACAGATTGACATACAAACCTAAATACAAATCTTTTAATTGTTTTCACTTTTATTAATAGCTCAGTCTTGGTGGTGGTCTGCGAGTTACATATCATCATGGCATTTCAAAAACAAAAAATCTTATGGTAGCTTAAGACTTGTGCACAATGATCCAAAATGATATTTAATATTTTAGAAGCACTCCAATATACAACCAAAATAATAGTCAAGTCAAGTCAAGTCAAGTTTATTTGTATAGCCCTAAATCACAAACAGTCTCAAAGGGCTTCACATAGCCAAAATTGACAATTATTCTCAAAGCATCCCCTGATCATAAGCTCCCAAAAGGGCAAGGAAAAACTCAAAAAACCCCTACCAGGGGAAAATGAGAAACCTTGAGAAGGGACCACAGATGGAAGGATCCCCCTTTCAGGATCACCAGGTTATAATGGATGCAGAGAGTACACAAGTAATACATAATATGAAAATCAATGAAAAAAAATGGATGTCGGAGGTGTCCTCGATTGTCCTGGCAGTGTCCTCAAGGGGGCCGAGCCGCAGCTCCCCCATCCTGAACTGGTCCCCGAGAATCCAGCCAGCCGCTATCCGCTTTCGAGCCACCTAACCCCCTCCCCAGCCGGGGAGGAGGTGGGCAGAGAGAACAGAACAAACTCCGGCCAAATCGGCCATCACAAGTTAGTTAAAGGCCATCTCATAGAAATGTGTCTTTAAACGTGTCTTAAATGTTTCTACTGAGGTAGTAGTTCTAATATCCATTGGTAGGGCATTCCAAAGCTCTGGAGCCCGAATAGAGAATGCTCTAGACCCTGCAGACATTTTCTTGGCCCTCGGTATAACTAAAAGACTAGCGTTTTGCGAACGAAGGTTACGAGACGGAACATAAGGAACGACTAGGTCGACGAGATATGAAGGCGCTAAGCCATGCAGTGCTTTATAGGTTAGTAGAAGAACCTTGAAGTCACATCTTAAATGGACCGGGAGCCAATGTAATTCGGCTAATATTGGGGTAATGTGATCAAATTTTCTTGACCGTGATAGCAGCCTCGCAGCGGCATTTTGGACTAACTGTAGACTTTTAATACTGGATTTAGGAAGACCAGAGAACAATACATTACAGTAGTCCAGGCGCGACGTGACGAACGCATGTATAATAGTTTCCGCATCCCCAGTCGAGAGGATAGGACGAATCTTAGCAATATTACGAAGGTGAAAAAACGCAATCCTGGTTATATTCTTAACCAAAATAATAGACATCGTTGACTGAATACATCTGTGACATTCAAAGCTGACCTGGTATCTGTCAACGGCGGAATTGGTGCACAGAATGTGTATGAGAAAAGATGGAATAAATCTTTCATTTGTCCCCCCCAGGCTTGACTACTCAGGCATCGCGCTCCTCATCATGGGTTCCTTCGTGCCCTGGCTGTACTACTCCTTCTATTGTTCTCCTCAGCCGCGACTTATCTACCTCACCATTGTTTGTGTACTCGGCATTGCTGCCATTATAGTGGCCCAGTGGGACCGGTTCTCGACACCTCGACACAGACCCACAAGAGCAGGTCAGACCATCCTTCACTATAGCACAGTGTCCATATTTGTAAGGATGTCTTCCAAGTAAAATGGAATTGACATGGTTAAAATGATTTTGTTTGCTCTTTTGGCCTGCTATAGGCGTATTTATGGGTCTGGGACTTAGCGGCATTGTTCCCACCATGCACTTCACCATTGAGGAGGGCTTTGTTAAGGCCACCACTGTTGGCCAGATGGGTTGGTTCTACCTGATGGGGGCCATGTATATCACTGGTGCTGGTCTGTATGCAGCCAGGATCCCTGAACGCTTTTTTCCTGGCAAGTGTGACATATGGGTAAGTATCTACTCTATTTCCCCCCCCCCATTGAGTGACCCAAGTGACTATACTGCCACCTAGTGGCAAAGCCGCACACAGCAATACCATTGTATTGTCCATCCATTAGCCGAACGACCCCTTTCATGGGAGGACTATATTTTTATATTTACACAACTAGCAAATTTTTGTTTGTACTCATAATGTCTCTCTCCTTCTAGTTTCACTCCCATCAAATTTTTCATGTTCTGGTCGTGGCAGCAGCGTTCATCCATTTCTACGGCGTTTCTAACCTGCAAGAGTTCCGCTACGGCCTGGAGGGAGGATGCACAGATGACACTCTTCTCTGAGCGGCCGAACTGTGACTTGTTTTCTTAATAGCCCCCCCACCCCCACCCCCCCGCAAACACCACACGCACACACAGAAACACAGTACAAATGCTGCTGGAATTCCCTATAGTCACTTTTTGCTCGTTATTTACTTCTGGTTTCCTCACTTAATGTGAGGGCTTTGGTGGCTTTTGTTTTTCTGCTTTGGCTTATTTTTGCTCCAATAAAGTAGCATTAACTGGCCACCGAGCGCCTGAGGAAATTGTTAACCATCACCGTTTTGTCAATAATGAAACTTGAAATTTGCAAATTAAGTAATGAATATTGTACCTCCCTCTTATTTGGGGTCCCGAACATGTTGGCGTCAGTCTAAAGGGTAAGAAGAGTATTATTAAAAGTGCTGTAGCAGTGGAAACACATTGTAAACCAATCATTTTCTCCCACTTTGTGTTTGTCCAACTTAAGGATGAATGTACAGTCAGTTATTTAGGTGCAGAACAACAATCCAGGTCAATGTACATATGAAGGGGCATCCGTGCATTTGTAGGAATTTGAAATGTTACATATAGTATGTAAGACATTTACTATGCTAACAATTATGGTTCAACTTTTGGTTGAAATATAGCGTACTACCACAAACAGTGTAAAACCGTGGTAATCCACCAAACTCTCACTAAAGAAAAATAGTCTTGAAAGAAACACTGTTTTGGTGCTGTCATTTAGATTTTATTGATTATTTGCCTGGCATTTGTTTATGACACCATTTCCTACATGATATGATTTATTTATTTTTATTTGAAATATCCCTTCCTCAGAGAAAAGATCCCCAAACCAACGTTCACATCAGAGAAAAGAATTGTAGCAGTTGTGCGAAAAGAATGACTGGATGATGTTGTAAATGTAAAGAAGTTCCCTGCCGGGTTTTTCCCCCCCCCAGACAATGGATAATTTCTTTTGTGATGTGTAGATTTTGGTCCCAGGCTACACACAATGTACAGATCTGGAGTGGGTCAAGTTATGTTTTTGTCCGTTGCGAGCTTCCTTTTATGTTAGATTTCAGATGCAATCTGAGGTGTAAATAACAAATCCACCTCCTCCGCATTCTTAAATTCAACACTTTTAATTACCAGATGGGGTTTAAAATGTGTGATTGGTACAAAATTTTAGTATTCCTGTGCCTTAGGCCAATGGAAATGTTTGAAATAAAATGGCCTATCCGAACAGTCAAGTAATCCGCAATGATTTCCAGATGTAGATTCATCTTGATTTCGTTGCCATATACAATCAAATTATTGAACTACAACCCCATGGACAGGTTGTATCAACTGCTGTTTAAGACTACCTTTTGTAGATCAACTAATACAAGCTTTATTACAGACTAATGTGTATTCTTGACTTTGTGTTATGTCGTGTAGAAAGTGAGAAATCATACATTTCATTGAAATGTAGGCAACTATTTATTAATCGTAATCTTGGGGGAAAATACTGTAATAAATTTCTTTTTCCACATGTACAGAGGTGTCCTGCTCATTGTTTCCAATAGTTTTTTTTTTTATTATTCACTTGTCCGTGGCGTAAAAAAATTATGAACGTAAAAAAAATGAGAATTCTGCAAGTCTGCAGTATAAACATAAAATATATCGTAATATGATTGGCGGACGCCCTCATTAAAAGTAAGCACATAGCCACCCATTCAGTGCACGACCTTACTGGTTGGGCCAATCACGTTGCGAGCTACCACAGACCCATAAATGATTCTTAATGCACTAAATCATCGATTATTTACGAATTTGTGGTTTTCATTTCCTTTGTTCCTGTGATGTTTTGCTGTAAATTGTGGATGGGTATATATTGTGTGGAACACAAAAACGCGTATGTAGTGCCGGAACTGAAAACAAAGTTGATTGTTTTCTGAACGAGCCCGTTAAGTGAGTGGACCGTAGAGTCCAAGCCCAGCCAAAATGCTTTGCAATACCTAATCTCTCGGTTTTACGTCAAACTTGGTCATCTTCCCCTCAATTTGCCTAGGTACGTATTCTTTATATTATACTATAGTTTTTTATTTTTTATTATTACTTGATCACAGCGTTAGCATACGTTGTGCAAACTCGAGGGAACGAAATCAAAGTGACACGAACAAGGAAGCATTGTATTGAAATATCGATTGAGATGCTGAAACAAAGATGTTTGTCTTACTCATTTGAGGTAATTTAACAAGAAAATTTAACACGCATCCAACTTGTAAACGATCAGAACGCTGGTAAGTCCTGTTTCTGTCATCTTTACTTGAGTCAACCTCGCCCCATATTTACAAATTTGGTTTGAAACTATTTATTATATACTATTGACGTGCATTTGGACGCAAAAAATAAAGCTCTACCGAGTATGCTCAGTGTGTGCATTAAGCTGCAAATGAATGACACGCCCTGTACTAAACTGTTATTGTCTGCAGTTTTCGATCTCGAGATGGACCAAAATACACATACTAAAGACGGTGTGGATCGATCCAACCTGGTTTCCGAGGACGGGAAGAACAGCAAGTCTGTTCTATGCCAGCGATGTGGATCCAAGGTGCTGTCCCCAGGAATGGCTGTATTGGCAGAGAAAGAGGTAAAACAATATAAGAATCCTCAGAAATAAATTGTTTTTAGATACAAAGGATATGATTTGATCAGTTGCACTTATGATGGAGTGGTACATGCTGCCACAATAAAGTGCTAGTTTGATTACCAGGCATGCATGGACACAAAATGGGTTGGTTGTCAATGAAGGACATCTGGTGCAAAAACTGTCTTAAATAAATCGTAGAGAAACTCGTAACAGTTTATTTATCAGCTGAAGCTGAGTCGGGGAGTTCTACGAGCATTTCGACAATAGTTTCTCACACTTCAGCTTTAATCGTCCTCAGATAAGACCCTAACAATCACACTATAGTCAAAACCTCTTTCAGTGCCTCAAGGCTATCTGTCCAGATGGCATTGGACAACTCTGAAGGTACTTTGTGAATGAGGTGTCGGCTGACTGCTTTTTTAAATGTGAGTTTGAATGTGTTATGAGGGCGTGCACACTTATGCAAACAGATTTTCCCAGCGTTTCAGTAGTTTTGTTCCTTCTCAAAAAGATTTCTACTTTTCTGTTGAGTTGTAAAGGTTTAGGTCTGGTATTCAAACAGGGGTGTGTAGACTTTTTATTATAGCCATTATCCACTGTGACTCTTAACACTGGCTCTACTTTGGTCATTTGTGTCTGTGTGTGAAGCCAATTGTTAGTGGTTTGAATGACAAAGCAAAATACTGGATGGTGGGGGGTTTAAGGCTAAAATTACAAGCACGCCGTCTCTGTCCAAAATTCCACTGAGTAGTATAAGGGGAAAATTTACTTTTTGTCATTATGAAGCCACTTTGTGAAGTCATTCCAACCTTTGTACGAATCCATTCCCATAACGCTTGAAGGATCAAGTTTTGATTGAGACTGTGTTTTGTCATTTCAGCTTATCCTACCATCCATGCGTAAAAAGAGCAGCCTCAGTGATGCAGAGGGCTCCGTGGACAGGGACACACTGACTGACCACTGGTTAGTGGGGGATATGTTCGATTTTGAGAACGTGGGCTTCACTAATGATGTCGGGAGAATCAAGTATCTCATCTGCGCAGACTGTGAGATCGGACCCATCGGCTGGCACTCTTTGGATGATAAGATAGGTTATTATGTTGCATTAGACAGAGTGAATCATGCCTAGTTTTGAAGCATCATGAAACAAATGCATACAGTAAATACAAATAAATAAATACAGTTTATGTGCTAGCTGGCTTTACTGTCAGCGCTGACACTTAACAGCACACACTCGATTCATACTGTACATGTCACTTCTGTTTTCGTTTCTCACTAAGACCATTGTATCATCGACCATTGTGCTCTAATAAAAATATTCAACTTTCTCATTTTTATAATTATGTTTTGTGAGTAACTTGAGGGTCAAGCTTGTATGACTGACAAGACACAATATTTCGACTACTTGATGTTACACTGGTGTAAAACTATACTGTTTTTTTACTCTTGTGTTACAATCTATGCCACTCAAAATAACCACAATAATAACCTTGTTGTTGTCTACTGAGCATTATTACCTTTGTGAAGGCAGACCCAGTGCTTGTATGCCAGTGTGGTCATGATATTGTGGCTCATGTTGTTAGGCACATTTTGGCTGCAAGTGCAATAATAAACATTTTAAAATCAATACCTCTCCAACAGTGTCAATTGCACACACATTTCAATGCACACATGTTTATAGAATTATTAAACCTCATTGGATGCAGTGAGTGTATCTCACCAGGAATTTGGTAAATTAAATATTTGCTCTCATTTTTTCCATATCGAGTTATTACTAAATATTCCTCCAATAGGCTACTGTTAAGATTTCAAATGTGACAAAAGGCCTTTTTTTGTTGTTGTTGTTTAGTGTGTGTAAGCAGCTTGGCGTCGTCATTATAGCGTCTTGATCGTTATCTTTCATCTGAACGTGTGGTCATTGTTGTCGTTTGCTTACTGTGATGCTGTCAATCAAAATGTTAGTTTACGCCCATTTGGCTGGATTCCACCAATAGGCCACAAGGAAGAAGACGAAGCTCAGGCTTGTCTGGAACAGATGACCATCATCTGATTGACTGAAAGTGGAATTTCATTTGAATAGAATGTGTTTCCACATAAATGACACCATGAAATAATGATGGAATCAGCTGTCCGTTTTTGAATGTTATAATTAATATACATATCTATATGTGCATTTGGTTTATATATACATTTAACGACATAAATTGCCTCCAGGTCTTGATAGAAATTCATATTTAAATATTAAAAGAAACAGCTTTACTACGTATGGATTGGGCTGCACTAGACCATTTAAAAACAGAGATCCAGTCGAAGCGGATTGATATGTTAGGTGAGTTCGATTTGTGTGCCATTCAGTGATCTCTATTTATTTTGGTCCAGTCGGGCGGAGTTAGTGCCAAACCAATCTATCGCACTTCCTCGTAAAGTGACGAAGCCGCCATGTCTCACGGTGTAAAAATCAAACCCACGCAATGGGGGAGTAATCGCTTGTAAGAAAACCACGGAACCAATAATCCTTAAATAGAAATATGTTGCGTACAAAAGACTAACCAAGAATAAAGTTCGCTTAAGTGGCTTCTGTACGGTTTGGAAATAACCTGAAGTGCTGTTTAAAGTATGCAATCCATGCCGCCTAATTTTTCTTAAATGTATTATGAACATGAATTAATATAATTTAAATTAGACTGATGATACATAAAAGTAATTTCATCGTAAGATTGTGGTGTTTTTCGTGTGCAATAACGTGCAAAACGAGTCATTTCTGGGTGTCTACTTTTAGAGGCGGAAGCACATAGCTCTTTTGCCCTATCGCTTACAACTAGATAATTCGCCTTTGAGTTGAATGAGTGGAGAATGGATACGGATTGAAATCTGGATTACAAAAACAGCAAATTGAGCGTCGGCAACCCATCGAGTATCACTGAACGAGCATCACAACAAAGATGCAAGAATGAGTCAACCACAGCTGAATGAGTTCATTCCTCCCCCGGAGTGTCCTGTTTTTGAGCCCAGCTGGGAGGAATTTGCTGACCCTCTTGCGTACATCAACAAAATACGACCCATTGCAGAGAAAACTGGCATTTGTAAAGTCCGACCGCCACCGGTAAGCCTCCCTTAATGTTTGGCATGTTTTTCAACAATTGTGTTGGCCATCTTGGCGTGAGCGCTTGGCCAGGGAAGAGCGTCAAGTCGCAGTCAAAGTTGTGTTTTTTAGACAGCTTTCAACATGGCGGAGTGGGGGCTCGAGAGTTGAATTGTCAGCTAGCTGTGTGTTCTGTTTGCTAACCTTCAAACCCAACCGATCACAAGCCTTTTCAGCACAAAAACACCGAAACGTACATTTAATTTCGACGCTACAAATTGTCTAACATTCGATCACAATGTTGTGTGAGTTTCCCCAAATCGAATTAAAGGGCTTTTATACATGTAGAGATAACTGAGTTTACATTATGGCAAAGTGATCTCAGTGGACTGGAATCTTGCATTTACAGTACTGTTTCTTGTCAGATACTGTTTCAAAATATATTTGATCATTGCAATTCGATGGAATTGGCCTGTGTTGTTTAAAATAATCGCCTGTCCGGTGTACAGTTTACGGTCCTGGCATCGCTACGTGCTCGGGAACCAGCAGTTTATGGAGAGAAAGGACGCTTTATCACAATGGCCGCAATGTTCCTCTTTTTTTTTTTTTTTTTTTTAAACACATCTTTCCCCACATTAATACATACTGCGCGATACGTTAAATACTCGACGATTGTTTTTAGAAGTGCGTGTCGTGTTTGTTTTTGTCCAGCAGCTTGCTTACTTTGTTCTAACTGAGTGGTAATTGTGGCTTCACTTGCACTTGCTTTAACTTGAATATTGGCCAAATGTTTCAACACAGCACGATTTAATCTTTCAAGTAATTTAGCTAACATTATTCGTCATGCATTGTGTTTGGCTAAAGCCACAGCTTTGTCAAGGGTGTGTCCACGCCTCATTAGCTTACTAATAAAATAAAGGCCCAAATCGGATTGAAATGAATTGACAAATATTCACGGGGTTGCCTTTATCGAATAAATGAATAGTGATGTCCAGGATGCCAACGTAGGTAGTTTATTTAGAGGACATAAATGCAAGTGAGTCACAGTCAAATTGGGGAGCTCTTTATGAGGTTATATCAGGAAATGGCTGGTGTCACCAACAAATGTATTGTTCACTTAGTCAGTTGGACAAAGATGGTGTTGGATAGTGTTTGATCACATTGATGCTTTCAAAGGATTGCCAAATGTTCTTTTATTAGCCGTTCAACGTCCTCACTTTGTTTATGCATAATATAGCACTGTCAGACCCTTGAGGCCTACTTGCACGTAGCCTCTATTAAATTCTTAAAAAGATATGCAACAATGAATTGGTTGTTGTTGTTGTGATGCTTTTCAGTTTCCCAGAGAAATTATGTGTAAAATTCATTAAAAAAAAATTCATAGTCACCACTTGTGTAGCTTTTAGTCAGCAATTTGGACAAACCGTGTGGAAGCTTTCTTTGCTTTCAAGAACTTAAAATTTTCTAATGGGGCAGATCAATTTTTAAGAATTCATCAGTTATACTGCATGTATAAAACAATGATGTGTTAAACAATATTACATGAGTTTTATCATGTGAAAAAGTGTCAAAAGCGAAATCCCTATCCTCCAAAGATAGTACTCCCCCACCATTGGGCCACACAGATAGATCGAGGGAAAAAATCGTGCTTTTTTTGTAGCGGTGCATATCGTTTGATTGGGAATGTCAGCACCCACACCACACCCGTCGTTGACGAATGGTTGATGATCTGCCAAAAATATGTTCTACCTTGAACAGAGCCTTGGCAGAAAACAAATAGACCATGACTGCAACCTGCGTTGCCTTCAAAATGGCAGATCAGTGATACGCCCCTTCAAACTCCCAGTTTGTGCTTCCAATCCAGACTGGCTATAGTTATATAAAATCCCAGTGCTACCAAACTTGATATGGTTATTATTCTAAATTACTTAAAACATATAAATAAAATAACTGTAGTTTGATCAAATTATTCAGCAATCCACCTCCAACTACGTGTCATGTGACTACTTTTTTCCCCGTTGTCATCTGACCAAAGCATGTAACCATTAATGCTAGCTAACTGGGGACCCTCTAAATTCATTTAGGTCATTAGTAAAAGAGCTTTTTGTCTAGCCGGGTTAGAACAGAGATGGACGTTTGCCATAATACAAAGCTATTCCTTTGCACAAGTTAACAACTAGGGCAAAATAAGTACGGGGACAAATGAACATGTAGCATTGTTGTGTGAAACGGAGTTACCTTCCTGTGTCTAAACCCTATTACCAGCAACAGATATGTATGTGGCATTTTGCAGGAAGTTGTGTGGTCTCGTGTAAGATATGTGGCAGAGAGAATAGTCACGGTCTTGTCAGTAATAAAATGTATTTAGATAACCTCGTTAGGGAATGTTAGCTTTGCAGATGACATCAGCATGTATGCTGGTCAATAATCAAACTGATAAAATTGCCCCATAATAAGCGTTCTGAAAATATTCAAATGGTGCATGCAAAAAGTGTTCAAATTTTCATGTCGTTTTATTATTTTTTTTTTTCATTCCAGGAATGGCAGCCACCATTTGCCTGTGACGTTGAAAGATTGAAATTCACACCCCGAATTCAAAGGCTCAACGAGTTGGAGGTATTACGTTCGTGGAATTGTGTATGCTAGTGTGCACACTAACTCGAGTTTGATGTTTTCAGGCTCAGACGAGAGTGAAGCTGAACTTTCTGGATCAAATAGCAAAGTTTTGGGAGCTTCAAGGATGCACGCTGAAAATCCCTCACTTGGAAAGAAAGATTTTAGATCTCTACCAGCTCAACAAGGTGTCTTCAAATTCCGCATTGAAACACACATGAATGTGAAGATTTCCCTCCAACCTTATGAAAATTAAATTACATTTGGTACTTTGCCGCCCAGCTGGTGAATGACGAGGGAGGTTTCGATGCCGTCTGCAGAGAGCGGCGCTGGACTAAAATCTCCGTCAAGATGGGTTTTGCTCCAGGCAAGGCGGT